>NC_041215.1:42536904-42539172 GCF_002837175.3 Physeter macrocephalus | reverse complement strand
GGGGACATGGGTTCGAGCCCTGGTCCGGGAAGATCCCACATGCCTCAGAGCAACTAAGCCCGGGCGCCACAACTACTGAGCCTGCACTCTAGAGCCTGTGAACCACAACTACTGAAGCCCGCACACCTAGAGCCCGTCCTCCACAAGAGAAGCCACCACAATGAGAAGCCCGCACACCACAACGAAGAGTAGCCCCCCACTTGCTGCAACTAGAGAAAGCCCACACACAGCAACGAAGACCCAACACAGCCAAAAATAAAAATTCATTAATTAATTAATTAAAAAAAAACATCAATGGCTTTATATTGCCCTTGGAATAAAATTCAAACTCCTCACTGTGACCTGCATGGTCCAGCATTACCCTGCTATGCAATCCTCCTACACTACCACTTTCTACTTTAATCAATGTGCTTGAGTCACAACCTCCATTTAGTTTTTTGAACAGAGCTTCAAGTTCTTCCCTTTCCCTAGCCTCTTGCACTGGCAACACCCTCTCTGTGAAATGCTCTTCCACAGGCTCTTGTATGACCTGTTCATTCTCATCCGCCAGGTCTCAGCTCCTGTGTATCTTCTGTAACTGTAAGAAAAATTTCATTAGTTTTCTTACTATTTCATAAATCAAACATCCACACATCAACCAGATGAAACAGAAATAGAATATTTCCAGCATTCATGTGCCCCCTATCAGTTATAGACCCTCCTCACTATAGACACAAGTATTATCCTGACTTTTGTGGAGTGATTTCCTTGTTAATCTTTGTGGTTTTATCACCTGTAATAAAATTCTATCCATAAACAATATATTTTAGTGTTGCCTGCCTTAAATAGAATCATTCTATTTTTCTGCATGTATTTTACTTCTTTTATTCAACATCGTGCTTTCGAGTTTCATCTACACTGCTATGCATAGTAGTAATTCATTTATTCTATTGCTATGTGGTATTTCTTCATATGAATATAACACAATTTATTTATCTCCTCAACTACTTATGGGCATTTAGATTGTTTTCAGGTTTTGGTGAGTAATACTGCTAAAAATATTCCTGTACCTGTGCCCTGGTATACATTTGTGAGAGATACTAGGAGTGGATTTGCTAGGTTATGGGATAAGAGTGTTATCAACATTACTGGATAATGCTGGTGTTTCAAAGTGGTTTAGCAAATTATATTCCCACCAGCAGTTTATGAGAATCCTCATTGCTCTTTATCCACACCAACACTTGGAATTTTCAGATTTACAAAATTTTTGCAATTCCAATGGGTGTACGGAGTATCCCACTGTGATCTTAATTGGTAGTTCCCTATTGCTGTTGAGGTTAAGCACTTTTTTGTTTGCTTATTGGCCATTTGGATATCTTTTGTGTGTGTGTGAAAGTGGAAAATTGAGTTTTAAAATTATTTTTTATAGGGCTGTCTGTCATTTATTGACATCTAGAAGTTATTTATATATTCTGTGCATGACCCCAATATTGTTTATATAGGTAGCAAAAATCTTCTCCCACTCTGTGACTTGCCTGTTAACTTTGGCAAATTGGTGCTCTGAAAAGCAGACACTGAGCTGGAATTGAAAGTGAAAAAGATTTTACTGAGGAGTAACACCTGTGAAGGACAAGGGAGGAGGTAAGGTTGGGCAGGGATTGCCATCAGACAAAAATTCCAACCTCAAGAGTCTCTACCAGCCCACGGGGAGCATTGGGACAAAAATATTCCATTATATGAGTCCTCCATTGGGCAGAAATGACGAGCCCCTTGTACCACTGCCGTGTTCAGTTAGTCGTTGGCCAGGGACCTCCCCAAGAGGAGAGTGACCTTGACTATCACTGGTCAGTTTTTGCCTGGGGACCACCTCAAGAATAGCATGACCTTGGCTCAACAGCTAGGCAAGCTTGACGAAGCTAATAGCTGGAGGCGGTCATCAAACCACACTCCTTGCAGCTGGGCAGCAAGTCATTTCTTGAAGGGGGCTCTGAGTGGCACATCTGTGCCTGTCACACTCATTTAATGGTGTCTTTTTATGAACAGAAGTTCTTAATTTTAATGTAGTCAAAATTTCAATACTTTACTTTATGGGTACTGTACTTTATGTCTTGTTTAAGAAATCTCCCCCCACCCCCAAAAAAGAAATCTTTCCCTAGTTTGAGCTCATGAAGATATTCTACTATCATCTATTCTGGAAGTTGTTTTTTTTTTTTTTTTTTTTTTTTTTTGCGGTACGCGGGCCTCTCACTGTTGTGGCCTCTCCCGTTGCGGAGCACAGGCTCCGGACGC
>NC_041215.1:42508597-42536894 GCF_002837175.3 Physeter macrocephalus | reverse complement strand
TGGGATCTTCCCGGACCGGGGCACGAACCCGCGTCCTCTGCATCGGCAGGCGGACTCCCAACCACTGCGCCACCAGGGAAGCCCTGGAAGTATTTTTATTTTCTTTTATTTTGGCCGCGCCACGGGACATGTAGGATGTTAGCTCCCCGACCAGGGATCGAGCCCACGCTCCCTGCAGTGGAAGTGTGGAGCCTTAACCACTGGACCGCTAGGGAAGTCCCTTTAAAAGCATTTTAGTATTACCTTTCACATATAGGTCTTGAGGTAATGGAATTTATTTCTGCACATAGTGTGAGGAGAAGATATATTTTTCCCATATGGTTACCGCATTGGCTCCACATTATTGAAAAGACCATGTTTTTCCCAATATTTGCAATGCTACCCCGGTTGCATACCAGGTGTGTATACCATGTATGTATGGGTGTGTTTATGGGATCTCTCTGTTATTCCATTCAAATAGCACCTTATTCCCCTTTATGAGTATCTTCATTAATTAGGGCCCTTTAAATTTTCATATAAATTTTAAAATCAGCTTGTTAATGCTCCCCAAATAACTTTATGATTTTGATTGTGACACTTCTAGAAGAATTTATGTCTTTACAACATCAAGCCTCCTAATTATGAGCATGGTATATCTCCAAAAGTTAGACACTCCCCTCCCGTGCTTCCTTAGAGCATTTTACACAGCTCTCTGGTGGCCTTATCACCTAATACTGCCCTAGTTTTGCATGCTTGTCTCATCACTTTTCTGAAAAACTGAGTTTCTTGAAAAAACATGATTTGAATGAATATTTCTCAAAACGAGACAGAGGAGGAGGATTACTCTTTGGGGAACCAAGTGAAAGATTCATGGATTGCAGAGCATCCTGAACCCAAGGGTAACCCTGCAGAAGTGCTAAACATCGAAAACTACAGTACTTGTAACTTTCTCTTGACATAAAAGCTAAGAGAGAGTACTATTCCTCCTGGGAGTAGAAACAAGGTAGGATGTAGGAAGTAAAACAGTAACAAACTGCTTTGTACTTGGATTCGTGTCAATCTGCGTCAGGCTGAATTGGTTGATGAAAGAGTATACAGAAACCTAGCAATCTCTGAGTGGTTTTTACCCTGTCGTGTTCACTCACTGGAGAAGTGTGTGTGAGCGAGTGTGTGAGTACCTAAGGGTGTAAATGTGTGTGTGTGTGTGTGTGTGTGTGTGTTGCATGTTAGCTTAGTAAAAGTGGTGAATATTTCAACATGGTGGTCAGGCTGTTTAGATTTAACCCCAGGCTCTACCATTTGTTAGCTTAAAATGTCTAAGCCTCATTGTCCTCATCTGTAACATGGGGAAGATGGTGATTATACTATCTATTCCATAGAGTTGTTGTGAGGGTTCAATGACATCATTCATGTAAAGGACAAACCTAGGAAGCATTTAATAAATGTTAGTTGTTGTTATGATAAAATATTTAAACCCTTTTCAGGTGAGTATATATAGTGTTAAGTACATCTTTAGAAGAGAAACCCCTGCATCCTTCAGTAAGTGGTGGAAAAGAATTTGGCGGCACAGGGATGCCAGGTGACCTTATGTTTTGGAGTGCCCTGAGTCTACTTCCTCATGAGTATGTTTTTGTAGACCACAATTTAAAGTCTCTTTCAGCTGGATTTATTACCATTTATGACTCAAACAAAAATCCAGGCCATTTACTGAAGATTTCGCTCTGGAATAGCACAAGTCTAGACAAGAAATATGTTCTCACATAAGAATTTCCATTCACTAGTGCTTTCTCAAGCATGACTCTAAGAATACAACGAGTTGGGGGTAATCTATGGGATTCTCACTCTGTAACCCATATTCAGATTTAGAAAGGGGACCTTTCGGCACATTACAGCAATTATAACGGTACAGCTTTCCTGGAAAAAATCTCAGTAGATAAGGTGATAATGGCAATTGTGCCAACCGTGAAAGTCCATAGGTGTCGAACTCTTTTAAGCATCTAAACAGCAACTTCGAAGAGTGTACACACTTGTTTTCCTTCTTGAATGAAATTGTACTGCTTTCAAATCTCCAAGCTAAATGCTCAGTGGATGGTTGCCCAGGTGACAGGCCGTAAACTAAGGAGTCTCTGCAGCTAACTGAAGGGTTTGTGCACACAGAACCAGCTTTAAATATCTTTTTTTTCAAGTACTGTGAGCTGTGAACCACTGGAAAATAATCAAAGAAAAAATCGATATCTATGCTGCTTTTAAATGGATCCCTTGTTGAAGTGTGGGTTGACAGCTGTCCCAGAAATCAGTGCCACGATGAATTAGAATGACGTTGACTGCTGTTTGGCTTGGTGTTTCTTCAACAGTGTACCAACTTCCTCTGCAAAACATACCACAGGTAAGCCAAATCTCCACTTTTCATCACATTTTGGATAATACCAAATGCTGCAACTTTTTTTTTCTCCCCAAGGATGTCCCAAAGGAGGAACATCAGGTAAACTGATAGAGGAAACTGTGTCTTAATCTCAAATAATTATATCCTTAGAGTTGTTGCAATAAGCTATTTTTGACGTTTCCAATATTGAAACAATCCCATCCAATAGTTTATATAAATGCCTCTAAACCAGTAGGCTAAACTGGTAAGGACAAGAAAAGTATATAAAAATACTTATGTCCATTGAATTATACCCAGCAACAATCTTTTATTTTAGTTTAATCACCTATATATCTGTTAACTTTACATGGTATAAACCTTCTTGTGCCACTCAGTATTGTATGTGTTCTTGGCTATATTTTCTTAACATAAAAGGAGATTCCCATTGCTTTAAGTCTTAATTACATAAGATTCTAAATCATATGTAAAGTATAATAAAAAGATTTTGTTTTACAAGTATTGTAGATTAATCATACATACAATTAAAGATACAAGAACGGGGCTTCAATAGATGCTAAACCAGCAAACCCGGTGGAATGAAATGTTATTGCTTAAAAAAATCGTTGATCAAAACAATCCTAAAAGAAAAATTGAGAAAAGCTTTTTCATGAAAAAACTTAAGATGGAAATGTACAGATTGAAGATCAGAAGAGGAAATGGAGCTCACTGATAAAAAGCAGGGTGGGGGCTTCCCTGGTGGCGCAGTGGTTGAGAATCTGCCTGCCGACGCAGGGGACACGGGTTCGTGCCCCTGTCCGGGAAGATCCCACATGCCGCGGAGCGGCTGGGCCCGTGAGCCACGGCCGCTGAGCCTGTGCTCCGCAACGGGAGAGGCCACAACAGTGAGAGGCCCGCGTACCGCAAAAAAAAAAAAAAAAAAAAAAAAAGTAGGGTGGGTCCGTCCACTTTCATTGAAAGAGCTACCTATGTATAGGGATACTGCTGTATGTCAATTCAATCATTATTGTGCTCTCCAGTCACTGCTGAGTGTATGAGACAGTAGATTACCAAATAAGCGACCACATTGCCCAGTACCGTAGTGATTGGATTTAATAACTTTTGGGTTGCAGTTGGTTTAAATATTAATTTTAGTTTTTATTTTTGAGGTAGATACTACTTTTGAAATGCTCTCACTTAAGAGTTAAGCCACAATTCCATAACATGCATTGTCATTTCATTGCTAGGGGTAATAAGCTTGGGAAAAAACACCTTTGGGGTTTTATTTCCGCTTTATAGATGAGCTGGTGATATAAATATGTATTTCTAGTCTAGTTGTTATTTGATTATCCAGTTTTCATCTTTATTGAAGGACAGGTTTTTATTATCTTTTGTTTCTGAAAGCATTTCTTTTAACTGAAATGATACTGCAAATATTGCCTTCAAAAATAAGTATATAAATCCAAGTTGCAAAGCGGTTTGCTGGAATAGACATGTATATTGGTTTTAAGTTTTTCTGCGGCCTAATTCTGAGTGTATCATTTGCTCCTCAGCTTTTTTTAAAGTTCCAAATACCCTGCTTACTCAATGTTAATGATTAGGATAATGATGACTAAGTGACAGCAATCAACCAAATGTCTGCTTCATTTAGAAGAGCTTAAAGGAAAGAGACAGGCACTACTGGTGGAAATGTAAATTGGTGCAGTCATTCTGGAGAACAGTCCCAGCAGTATTTAGGGAAATTAAATGCACTCAAACCATTCACTCCGTGAAACTTTTGCACAGTGCATAACAAGGCCTGAACAAGGATATTTACCACTGTGTTGTTTGTGGATTGGGAAGTTGGAGGCAACTTAGATGTCCATCACCAAGGGAAGAGACATTGAATATGGCGGATACATACCATTCAGCCATTAGAAGCAAACGACCAGAGGTACACATAAGTATAAGGCTAAATCTTAAAAACAACATGTCACATTAAAAAGTAACAAGATCTTTAGTACAATATCATTTGTGCAAATTTAAAACATGCACACATGTATAACAGCACAATATGCCTTATAAAGATACATACATGTCTGAGGATACCTCTTAGGCACATTAGATTGGGTTCCTGTGAGGCAAATCCAAACTAATGGGAGGAGGGGGAGGAGGGGGAGGAGGAGGAGGAGGGGGAGGAGGGAGCAGAGCTGAAGGGGGAAAAACATAAAATGAAACAAGAGAAAAGTCAGAAATGGTCCAATACTGCTAATGAGGAGTATGATTAACCCAACCCCCTTTAAGGTCCAAACAAGGAAGTGAAAATAGGCCTATTTTACAAACATTCCTTTATGTATTAGTTGCATGAAGTCTTTTGGGTCACTTGCACCTGCATCTTTCCGGCATAAGATCCCCTTTTGTCAATGCCTATGTCTCGTTTTCCTCATCTGTAAAATATGGGTAATAATACTACTGTTCTGATGGTGTTGTTTGAAATTAAAAAATAAAATATAGGTAAAGCATTTAGAATAGTGTATGGCACATAGTGAGCATTCAATAAATGTTGGATATTATTGCTGTTATTATATTATTGCTATCATTATGTAACATCACTTTAAGCAAAGGTAGAGAAAAACTTGAGGAATTGCTTCTCTATTTCAGTTTACTATTTATTAGAAATTTGGAAGAAAAACTAGTCTTTATTCTAGGAACTTTAAATCAAAAGGAATAAGTGGTAATGATAAATGTCAATTAGAAACAAAGTGAATTGTTGGGACTTCCCTGGCGGTCCAGTGGTTGAGACTTCGTCTTCCAATGCAGGGGGTGCAGGTTTGATACCTGGTCGGGAAGCTAAGATCCCACATGCCTGGGGCCAAAAAACCAAAACATAAAACAGAAGCAGTATTGTAACCAATTCAATAAAGACTTTAAAAATGGTCCATATCAAAAAAAAAAAAGGAAGGACAGTGAATTGCAAGAAAGACTGTGGACTGGATTCTAATCACTAGTTCAGAGTTTCTAGAAGTTGTCTAATGATAGGAATCACCTGAAAATTGAGCAAAAAAAAAAGTATGTCCTAGAGACAGTAAAAAGATCACTGGTTGCCAGGGATTAGGGAGAAGTGGGGCTTGAATAGGTGAAGCACAAAGGGCAGTGAAACTACTCTATACTATAATGGTGGATACATGTCATTGTGCATTTGTCCAAACTCCTAGAATGTACAACAGCAAGACTGAACCCTAATGTAAATTCTGGACTTTGGATAGTAACTGTCAATGCAGGTTCATCAGCTGTAACGAATGTACCACTCGGGTGCTGAAAGTTCATGATGGGACACTGTGGGGAGGTGAGGGTGGAGAAGGGGTCGGGGGGTATATGGGAGCTCACTGTGCTTTCCACTCAATTTTGTTGTGACTCTAAAACTGCTTTAAAAAATAAAAAGTCTATTTTAAAAGAATCTATTAAAATGTTTTTTTTGGGTTTTTTGTTTTAATTTATTTTTGGCTGCGTTGGGTCTTCGTTGCTGTGCGCGGGCTTTCTCTAGTTGTGGCGAGCGGGGGCTACTCTCTGTTGCGATGCACGGGCTTCTCATTGTGGTGGCTTCTCTTGTTGCAGAGCACGGGCTCTAGGCGTGTGGGCTTCAGTATTTGTGGTGCGTGGGCTTCAGGAGTTGTGGTTCGCGGGCTCTAGAGCACAGGCTCAGTAGTTGTGGCCCACGGGTTTAATTGCTCTGCGGCATGTGGGATCTTCCCGGACCAGGGATGGAACCCATGTCCTGTGCATTGGCAGGCGGGTTCTTAACCAGTGCGACACCAAGGAAGCCCAAAATGTTTTAATTAAAAAAAAAAAAAAATGAAGTGAGTCCCAGTTGCATCCCAGACCTACCAAGTCAAAAGGAACTTGGGAATGTATTTATAACAAGGGGACAGCATAATGCTCAAGCTAGTTTAGGGAACTGCAGTAAGCTAGGGCCACATTTCTTTGAATTCCAAGGAGACAAGACACTCTACTTATATGCTGTCTCTGTTGCTGGCCTCATCTCTTACCATTCTGTAAAAGCAAATGCCTGCCTCCACCATCAGGTCTCCCCGGTTGCCCAACCATATCCTCTTGGACCCATCTTTCATTTTCTATGGCCAATCAGTCACAAGTCCTGTTAAGCTTTACTTTCAAAATTTTGTTTCTACCTTTCTATTCTCTGTCATAGGAATCTTACTAAAGTACCTAAAAGGCACTACCCAGAACACTCCATGGGCTCCCCAGCCCATTCAGAAGTAAAAGAGTAAATTCCCATTCCCACCTGGACCACGCTCTCCTCATTGATCCTAGGTATAGACTTTTTTTGATACCCTTCTCCCAAGTCAGAACTACCCTTTTGCCTTCGCTCTGGTTTTCCAACTTCTCACGGGCCCAGCCGCTCCGCAGCATGTGGGATCTTCCCGGACCGGGGCACGAACCCGTGTCCTCTGCATCGGCAGGCGGATTCTCAACCACTGCACCACCAGGGAAGCCCTCAACTATTATTAATACCTTTCTTCCCACATTGTGTTCCAGCTCACGTGGCCATTCTATTCTCTGACATCTTTAAGATTCATTATTTGTTGTTTGACACTTTTTTGTATTTTATCTTAACTATTTTATGCTATGTTCTATTGTGCAGGTCAGTGAAAGTTCCTGAAGGACATATAGTATCCTCTTAAATGAATGGATGAATTTATCAAACAGTACTATTTCTGGGGTGAAGTACATGTTCTCTTTAAGAAAGAAGGCTTAAGTAGTCTGGTCCATGAATGCTGAAGGCAGTTGTTTGTTTGTTTATTTATTTATTTATTTATTTATTTTTGGCTGCATCAGGTCTTAGTTGAGGGACGCAGGATCTTTCGTGGCGGCATCTTTCGTTGCAGCGCATGGGCTTAGTTGCCCCGTGGCATGTGGGATCCTAGTTCCCTGACCGGGGATTGAACCCGCATCCCCTGCATTGGAAGGTGGATTCTTAACCACTGGACCATCAGGGAAGTCCCCAGTTGTGTATTTAGAACATTGAAGACCAATTCTAGACATTTTCTTGTTTATTTTTCTTAGCTTTTCTCCATAAAGTTGTACTATGAAATGGCCTTTTGTTCTTTTGCTTTCAACCAAATGCCACTTCATTGTAAATAAATTACCCATTCAATGAAATAGCATGTGCCTACAGACAGTGACTATGGTGTCAGAAACTGAAGCTGGAACAAAGAGTCTGACAAAGGATTTTATGCTGTTTTCAACAGCAAGCAGCTCCATGGGGAGGTAGTTTGGTGACTTTGAAATTTTCAATTTAAGAGATATTTCAATGATTTGGAAAACCGAGATGGGCTACATTTTTTAAAAAGTTAGGACTTACCTAGAAAATCTAGAATGGTATCCACCATGCTCTTTGATGACTCACACTGTGCTAGAATTATGGAGGACACAAAAGTATAAAGCATGAAATGTCCCTGCTATTGAGGAGCTTACAGTATTATTGGGAAGATAGGGCTTTTATAAAGAAAATAATTGTAGGGATTTTGATAAACAGCACTAAAGGAAATAAAATCCTACAATAATTTTCACCAGTAGAATGTGTCAATGCTTTGTATATAGTATTTCAGATCCTCACCAACCATTTGAAGGACGATTATCATTTCCAGATTGGAGAGGAGAAAATGAAGCTCAGAGAAGTTGAGTGACATGCCCAAGGTCACACAGCTGGTAACCTGAGTAGGGGGAATTTGAACCCAGGTTCTGACAGGCTCCAAAGCCTGTACTCTTTCCATTCTGGTGTTGACCCATCCTTTTTTCTTCTATACCACATCAAACCTGCAAAGTGATGGTAAAATTATTATTGTTCCCAATTTAAAATGTATGCAAAGAACCAAGACTGATGGGATTATAAGGTTTTCCCCTTTTCCAAAATTGTCTTTAAATCTGTTACAATATTTTTCCCATAAAAGAAGGAAACAGGTGACACTAAAGATAGAATATGTTACATTTGAACTACCCACTACCTTGTTGGGTCTCATTTAATTAAATTGTTTCCTTCCTCTTGCAGGCAATTACATGGAACTAGCAAAATGAATAAAAATAAACTGTTTCATGATTTCCTGGAAGCAGTTTCAAGAGGTGATGTGGAACTCATTTGTGACCATATTACTATTACATCCAAAGACTGGGAATACACCTCTCATTACTGCAGCAGAAGAAAATCTCATAGAGGTAACATGTGGTGTCCCGGGGCCCATGGATAGTCTTATAAGCTAAAGATTCCACAAATGAGATGGTTAGGAATAGCATAATCGCCTACCTCCATGAAAGAATTTTTGAAGGCACAAAGGAGGGGTAGCAACTGGAGGGAGGACTGGGACACCCTAAATAATCTAGACATCACCATTACTCATTACTTCACTCAGTCAACAGATATTCCTGATATGCCCAAGGCAATATACTAGACTTCATGATGGATACAACAGTGAGTGAATCAAACACAGATGTCACCCTTGAGGAGCTTATGGTCTAGTGGGACCACAAAATGGAGCCTGAGTTATTGTTTCCTTTCCCACTCCCCACCTCCAGCCCCCTCAGTACCTGGAAATTTGCTCCCTGGTCTAAGAGATGCACAAAATCCTGAAAGTAGGGCAAGAGGAGTAAATAAATAATAACAAGACCTAAAAGAGCAGGAGATTGTCCTCTTTGTTCTAGTTATCTATCCAGCTAGAGGGCCTGACACATCTAAGTGCTTAATAAATATTTATTAAATGGATAAACTAATGAGTAAATAATCCATTTGGGTCTTGCTGATCATTTAAACCATTGTATATGGGAACTTAAAAGATCCTTTTAGGGCTTCCCTGGTGGAACAGTGGTTGAGAATCTGCCTGCCAATGCAGGGGACATGAGTTCGAGCCTTGATCTGGGAAGATCCCACATGCCACAGAGCAACTGGGCCCGTGCGCCACGACTACTGAACCTGCGCGTCTGGAGCCTGTGCTCCGCAACAAGAGAAGCCGCGATAGTGAGAGGCCCGCGCACCGCGATGAAGAGTGGCCCCCGCTCTCCACAACTAGAGAAAGCCCTCGCACAGAAACGAAAACCCAACACAGCCAAAAGTAAGTAAATAAATAAAAATAAAAGATCCTTTTAAAGTATGCAGGTGAAAAAAAAAGAATGCAGGTAAAAGTGGTAGCAATATGAGACTTCGAATTGGGGAGGGGCAGCAAGGAGGAAGCGTCAAGGGGAATAGAAAAGGGCTTAAAATGGGGAAACTGGTTGAAAAAGGCAAATTTCACCCAACTGCCTACCTCAGTGCCTCTACAAGTTCTTGGGAGGCCAAATGCAAGTGAACCCTTAACCCTGCTGGGCCACCTTCGCTTCCTCAATTACCCTCTCCCGACTATATTCTTAACTCTGTTTCTATTTTGACTCCTTTCTATTAACACCTTTTAAACAAATTATAAAATATAGCATGTATGCTTTTTTTTTTTAAAGATTTATTTATTAATTTATCTGGTTGCACCGGGTTTTAGTTGCGGCAGGCAGGCTCCTTAGTTGTGGCATGCATGTGGGATCTAGTTCCCTGACCAGGGATCGAACCTGGGCCCCCTGCCTTGGGAGCTCGGAGTCTTAACCACTGCACCACCAGGGAAGTTCCAGCCTATATGCTTTCTTTAAAAAAAGGATCATGTATGTACAACCTGAAGAAAAATAATGACACTTGCACCCTCGTATCTACTATCCAAGCCAAAATATTAGGACATTGCAGTGCGTCAAAAGTCCGCTAAATGCTCATCCTGAATTGTGTTCCCCACCCTTCATAATCATTACCTTGAATTTTGGGTATACACAAAAATTACATTAATTCCTATCATACATTTAGAGATAGAAGCCACAACAATCATAGTACACTGAATGGCCCAAAGGACCAATCACGTTAGCTTTCCTTCCTCACTGTGAATCTTACCCAAACCCCATTAGCTGAATTCAGATGACCCGCTTCCCCCTGGGGACTGGGCAGAATGGTGACTGGGGAATCTGAATCCAAGTGAGCCATAAAAGTTTGAGTCTCTCCCTTCCCCAAAGTTCACCAGCATACTCATGTGGGAGGCTACAAACTTCAGTCCCCTTTGAAGATAGGGCAAATGAGGTTGAGGTACAGGGGGAGAGAGGAGTTAAGAACGTGGTAAAAGAGAATGGCTCCAGGACAATAAAAAAGATGCATATACTTTTGGTTTCCAGAAGTATGTTGCTCAACCAAATGAACTCCCAGTGTTTTGGGTTCATAACAAAGCCCTAGATCAGGGGGCAGGGTCATTATTACTGACACCACCTATTGTACCTTTAGGATCCCTCAATGGCTGCAGCCACATTGCTTTCTGACTGAAGCTGGGGTCTGTAGCCTTTGGTTGGCTCATGCTTAACTTTCACAGCAGGACTGTTTTTTAAAGGATTCGACCTTAATCTGAATAATTTGCTGAGCCGTTGTCATGATAACATTTTGTAAATTTTCACCTGTTTTTAACATAAAGGCCAAGGGAGTTTTCTGGGGCAGTGGGGCTAATCGCAAGAATTTGTCTGGATTCCTCTGTGTCTGTTTCCCTTTCTTAAGGGGTGACTTTCATCAGCATTGTAACCCAGTTCCTGCCAGGAAGAAACTGAACACTAGTTAATGCCTCATTTGTGGTTCACCACGAGAATTTGTCTGTATCAAATCCCCCCAAAAGGGCCAGAGCTCCCTTTTAGTAGCTAAAACCCACTGAAAAAAATTCTGAGACTGGTTACCCGTTTTGTTCATTGTTGGAGTCTCAGCACCAAGGTCAGTTCTTGATACACACTTGTTACTCAGTCCATATTTGTTGAATAAATTATCCCTTTACCATTTTGAATAGCGTTTATTCTCTCCCTAAAAACACTTGTGGAAATACTTGAAACAGTCAAGAATCTATAAGCCTGAATTTGGGGGTTTTATATTCTAAATTATAGATGATACTAATAGGAGGACTTCAATGTTTTATGTGGGTTTAAAATAAAATATTCACAGACCTTTCGTTAAAAAAATGGTATCCCCAAACTACCCATATCATGGAGATTTTTTCATTTCCCAAATTTAAAAAAGGCAATAGCAGTCACCTGCATCCAAATCAATCCTTCATTTTTATGCCTCTTATTCTCCTTTCTTATATCATGAATCAGATCTGTGCCCCACTAAATAAGTTTTCTACCCAACCCAGAAGACACTATTGGTACTCAAAAAGGCTAAATTAGAATGCTGTGGTGTTGCAGGTTGTTGGATTTCTTCTGGAAAATGGAGTAGATATCACCCTTTGCAATTACAGAAATCAAACCGCGGTCCATGTGGCTAATTCTGATGTCCAAAGGCAACTCTTGGCCATCAATGGAATCCAGGCTCCCCAAATGCAACTTCTACAAAGTTCATGGCAAGATGACCTTGAACAACTTTCAACACTTGCTGGTCAGTTAATCTGATGTTTGCTTCTGTCTTTGGGTAGGTGGGTGGGCGAGGGGTGAGAAGGGAACAGACTACGTCTGACTCCTTTTAAAGAAAAATAAGTTTTTTTCAAATGCAGTTCCAGAAAGTTTCAGGCAGGAAATATGAGAAAGAAACAGAATTAAATTGGACACTTAAGAGTGGAAAACAAAATAATAAAAGAACACAGCAGCAGCCTATTTACACCTTCTTCCAGCTGGATGCGAGGAGAAGTCATGTAGCACCCCTGGGAAATGATGTGCTCCCAAGGATGACCCTGGAGAACCACTGTCAACTTGCTTACAGGCATTCCCTTGACATCATTGCCATTTGTACGATAGCTGTTTAGATCCCTTCAGACCATTTGCAGTTATTATCTTTATCTTGAAAAGGGAATCAGAGAGCCTATGCTTTGCATAATATTTAGTTGTGATTAAAGTTAAGAGAATACATTTTTAAATGCTGTCTTTTTAGGGTATTGATCTTCTTATTTAGATTTTCTGGCCATAGAGACTTTCCCAAAGTAACTTGCAAAACCACATGCATAATCAAGGACATTGATTACTGGTGAATGGCAACTGCCTACTCTTGGCATTTACCTTCAGAGGTACTGTCAGATCACATGACTTTCCAACTGAAAGAAAATCAATTGCTGCTAGGAAAGTTTCTTCTATTCCCTTATGGTAGAGACACAAACAGATAAAGAAAAAGTGAAAGATATTCTGGTCACCTAGAGTTCAAGGAAACAGACAACAAAATCCAAAGGACTCTAAATTATTTTGTTGTACTAAACGATAGTCTAAAATTGCCATACATCATAAACTGAGGTTTAGAAATATTTTTGGAAGACACTAAATTTTATTTTAATTGTATTTTCAACAGTTGTTGCTGTCATTCAGTGTCTGTTTTCTTTTCTTTTCTTTTTTAATCTGTTAGCTCCATCACCATATATCTATATATATATATTTTAACATCTTTATTAGAGTATAACTGCTTTACAATGGTGTGTCAGTTTCTGCTTTATAACAAAGTGAATCAGTTATACATATACATGTGTCCCCATATCTCTTCCCTCTTGCATCTCCCTCCCTCCCACCCTCCCTATCCCACCCATCTAGGTGGTCACAAAGCACCGAGCTGATCTCCCTGTGCTATGCGGCTGCTTCCCACTAGCTATTTTACGTTTGGTAGTGTATATATGTCCATGCCACTCTCTCACTTTGTTCCAACTTACCCTTCCCCCTCCCCGGATCCTCAAGTCCATTCTCTAGTAGGTCTGCATCTTTACATCTTTTTTTTTTAATATAAATTTATTTATTTTATTTATTTTTATTTTTGGCTGTGTTGGGTCTTCATTGCTGCACACGGGCTTTCTCTAGTTGCAGCAAGCGGGGGCTACTCTTTGTTGCGGTGCACGGGCTTCTTATTGCAGTGACTTCTCTTGTTGCGGAGCATGGGCTCTAGGCGCGCGGGCTTCAGTAGTTGCAGCACGCAGGCTCAGTAGTTGTGGTGCACAGGCTCTAGAGCGCAGGTTCAGTAGTAGTAGCGCACGGGCCTAGTTGCTCTGTGGTATGTGAGATCTTCCCAGACCAGGGCTCGAACCCGCGTCCCCTGCATTGGCAGGCAGATTCTTCACCACTGTGCCACCAGGGAAGCCCCTGCATCTTTACATCTTTATTCCCGTCTTGCCCCTAGGTTCTTCTGGCCATTATTTTTATGACACTTAGGTTGCTTCCATGTCCTGGCTATTGTAAATAGAGCTGCAATGTACATGGCTTTTTTTGAATTATGGTTTTCTCAGGGTATATGCCCAGTAGTGGGACAATGTCTGTTTTCATAACCACATTTTTCACTCCTCAGGATAAGCCTCTAAGTTTTAAAAAACTGGTACCTGTAACTGGATCCAGAGCTTAATCAACAGATCCTCAATTACTGTGCTATTGGAAAACTATTCTCAGCTCAAAACTTTCATGTTAGTTCTAACTAATAATAAATATTGATATAAGAAGTGGTTTCTTTTCAGAGACTAAAAAAATAATAACTGATTAATTCCCACAGCACCCCTCTGAGGTAATATCATTATCTCCAGTCTGTCCCTGGAGAAACTGGGGTAGAGACACTGACTGTATTGACATGGCATAAAGTGAAATAGAGATGGAAATTCATGAGTTACTTTGGTCTAGAAAATAAACAATTTGGATAATTTGGCCTTCCAGTAGCTTCTCAGTTCTGAATTATCCAAATTAAATTTTACTTTCATTAAAAAAGCATATAACATCTATATATCCACATCCATTTGACTATATAAATACTGTTAAATAAGCTACCTTGTAATTGTAAATCATTCATTCATTCCACAGATGTTTACTGTGCATGTATCAAACACTGTGCTCAGTGCTTTTCATATTCTATCTATCGCCAATCATCAAAACAACCCTGCAGGGAAAACACTATTATTCCCACTTTGCAGCTGAAGCCCCTGAAGTTCAGTGTATAGGTTTGCCAGATTTTGCAAATAAAAATACAGGACACTCAAAAAACAAAACAGGGGCTTCCCTGGTGGCGCAGTGGTTGATAGTCCGCCTGCCGATGCAGGGGACACGGGTTCGTGCCCCGGTGCGGGAATATCCCACATGCCGCGGAGCAGCTGGGCCCGTGAGCCGTGGCCGCTGAGCCTGCGCGTCCGGAGCCCGTGCTCCGCAACGGGAGAGGCCACAGCAGTGAGAGGCCCGCGTACCGCAAAAAAAACAAAAAAAAACAGTACAGGACACTCATTTAAATTTGAATTTCAGATAAATACCAAATAATTAGGAAAAAGAAATATCGAGACTAAGCAATTAACTAAACCATTGGAAAGAAAAAAAACAATCAAGTCAGCTATGTGGCGGTGATAAGACAACAGTTAATCAAAATGTTCTTTAGGGCTTCCCTGGTGGTGCAGTGGTTGAGAATCTGCCTGCAAATGCAGGGGACACGCGTTCAAGCCCTGGTCTGGGAAGATCCCACATGCTGCAGAGCAACTAGGCCCGTGAGCCACAACTACTGAGCCTGCGCGTCTGGAGCCTGTGCTCCACAACAGGAGAGGCTGCAACAGTGAGAGGCCCTCGCACCGCGATGAAGAGTGGCCCCCGCTCTCCGCAACTAGAGAAAGCCCTCGCACAGAAATGAAGACCCAACACAGCCAAAAATAAATAAATAAATAAAATTTTTTTTAAAAATGTTTTTTATCTTTACTTGGTTTAGGCATTATTAAAGAATTATGAAACTTCTTGTCCAAAGATGGAAATTTTCTGCCTTAGAAGGTTTTTAGAATGGGAGAGACATAAGATATACAGCATATTCTTCTCATTTAAAAATCTTAAAAATTTGTCACTCTCTCTCATACATTTTGAAGTCATTATTGTTATCCCCAAACTATATAAAATTACTTTTACTTATTTGATGGCAATGGTTTTCTTTTTCAATAGATTGAACTAAATAATCTTTGATGTTGATCCTATTCTTCCTAGAGATCCTAAACTGTGATTTTAGTGGAAAATCAGCAATACATTATGTGTCACTAATAGGAAGTTTCAGTAAACAGCAGTTATTGGACAGTCTAATGAATTCTATGCCAAAACCAGGTAAATATTTCTATTCCACTTTCAAAATTCTCTAACTATAAAAGCCCTATTAGAAATCTTTCTTTTTCTACATGGATTTGATGGATCCGTTTAAAGAAATCAAACTAAATGTGTATATATGTATAAATGAATCACGTTGCTGTACAGTAGAAATTAACACAACATTGTAAATCAATGATACTTCAATAAAATTTTTAAAAAAGAAATCAAGTGAACAACTATTTATAGAGCAGGGACTTTGTACAAGACCCAAAACTAGATACTCTGAGGCAGGTAAAGAAGTCTAAGACATGGTCCAAACTTCTGAAAGTGTTCAGTACAATCAGGGACACATCATGTAAGTCAGAGGAGAAAGAGCTTGTTGTAAACTTGAAAGTGGAAGAAGGACTTACAGTGGTTCTCAATTGCTGGATAAGATAGGAAGGAAGAGGGCTTCCCTAGTGGCGCAGTGGTTGAGAGTCCACCTGCCGATGCAGGGGACGCGGGTTCGTGCCCCGGTCCGGGAAGATACCACATGCCGCAGAGCGGCTGAGCCCGTGAGCCATGGCCGCTGAGCCTGTGCTCCACAACGGGAGAGGCCACACAGTGAGAGGCCCGCGTACCGCAAAAAAAAAAAAGATAGGAAGGAAGAGAAAAAGAGAGAAGGTGTGACATAGGCAGGGAGAAAGAGTCTGAGCAGGACAAAAAAACCAGCCACAGAGAAAAGTGTGATAGAAAAAGTGCCACTGAGCCACATGTGACTGTGAAAGCTGCTTGACTTTATTGTTTGATTGGCCTTTATTGGAAGCTTCTTGGCAGGGGACAAGGTTATCCCCAGGAAGGTTTCATGGAAGAGGTGAGACTCAATCTGGTCCTTAAAAAATGATGAGATTTGATTTTGTGGAGCAGAGGCATCATGCTGTAAGTGAGCATGGCTTAACCCAGAAGCAAATGGGAGACTAGAACCAACAGTTCATGTCAGGCAAAAGGAATGCAGAAGATTAGATACATAAAGAAACTGGGTCCAGGGACTTCCCCTGGTGGTGCAGTGGTTAAGAATCTGCCTGCCAATGAAGGGGACACAGGTTCGAGCCCTGGTCCAGGAAGATCCCACATATCGCGGAGCAACTAAGCCCGTGCCCCACAGCTACTGAGCCTGTGCTCTAGAGCCCGCGAGCCACAACTACGGAAGTCTGCATGCGTAGAGCCTGTGCTCCGCAACAAGAGAAGCCACCGCAATGAGAAGTCCGCGGGCCACAATGAAGAGAAGAGTAGCCCTCACTCGCCGCAACTGGAGAAAGCCCACACGCAGCAATGAAGACCCAACGCAGCCAAAAATAAGTAAATTAAATAAATAAATTTTTTAGAAAAAAAGAGAAAGAAAGAAACTGGGTCCATTGAGGACTCATTAAATGTCAGCCTGAAGGACATTTTTTTTTCCCAATAAAATAGAGTGACTAAAGAATTTTAAGCCAGGTAATGATGAAAGCCATGTTTTAGGAAAATTAACCTGTCGCTGCGTTGGATGAATTTGAAGGAAGAGACTCATACCAGGGAAGCTCTCTTAAGAAACTACAGAAGTACCCGTGTGTGGTTATAAGAACCAGGAAAAGAGTCTTTGGGCATGGTGTGTAGTGGGCCTGAGAAGTGCTGGGTACGGTGAGTCTAAGAGATTGTGAAAGAATTCACAGAATTTACTGCTGTAACATTGATAGAGGAGACACAGAGACGAGGGTTGAGGGAGTTGAGTTAAACATGATTCCAAAGTTTCAGCCCTAGGAAGTGGGGATATAGAAATACAATCAACAAAATAGGAGAACACTTTGGTTTGGTGAGGATGTTGAAGGTAATGAGTTGTAAAACACTACATTTGATGGAAACTTAGGACGTTCAAAGTAGCAGTTTTCTGTAGGACAGGGCTTGTGGGAAAGGATGGGTTGACATGTTCTTTTGGGAGTTCTCTACAAGGAGATTGTGAAGACCTGAGAGTAGGTAAGATCACTAAAGTACTGATGATGGTAAGAAAATTGCAGGAGCTGAACAAAGGAGGTGCGCCCACAGTGAGAGAGAGCGGTGCACATAGAGACTCAGGGGAATGAGGAAGGGAGGAGAATTGGGAGAGAGTTACAAGAAGGAAGGAGTGGGAAACAACGTCAAACTGGAAAAGAGGTTACAAAGCAGATGTGATAAGGAAGTGAGAGTTTCAATGGCAGGATAGAGGCAGAAGACAGGTTGCAAAGAGTAAAGAAAGAGGATATGGTGAAGAAATGGAGGATATGAGTATAGATCACTCGTTCAAATTTGTTTCAGTTATTAGGATAAATGGAAGAACGATTGCAAGAGGAAGTTTTCATGGACGAGCCTGTGCTTATTTGAAGAAGTCAGGATAGCAGGAGAGAGATGAATATGAGAGCAATGTCCCCCAGGGACTAACTGGAAATTCACTGTTTGGTGTTTAGAACTCTATCAGTTTAACGTGGCTTCAAGTGCTGGACAGGAAGTGTGCTCGAAGCAGCTGAACACTTTTGCCTTTGGCAACTATAGAGCAAATGTATTTTCCAGCCTGTTGTTAATTCAGGGTTTCACTAACAACTTTGGCCCCTTTTTAAAGATAAACAGACAAAACCCCATTCATTCTGTGGACTCTTGTGAAATTATGGCCCGAAGCTTCATCAGCATCCCAGTCCACTATTTCAAGAAGATCTTAGACAAAATGGAACTGATTTTAGAACCTAGAGCTAGATCTTGCTGTGAAACTGCTGGAGATGCATCTCATCAAAACACATTATTATGTTTATTTTGGCAGAAAGACATGCTGAATTATTGCTTGACGTTTGTCATGATACGAACTCTTCTCCAACTGATATGATGACAGTTACTAAAAACCAAAATATAATCTTGCAAAGCATCAGCAGCAGGGAGGTAAGTAACTCTCTTTAAAAAAACAAAGTAACAGAAAAATGGATAAGCTACTCCATCTACCCTTACTGTATTTACATCTACTTCATTTGTGTTGCTTGAATATTTATAACAATCATATATTACAATTATAGATTTAAATGTGATTATAAAGAAACTTAAAGTACAATTAATGACAGTCTTTCATGAGTTTAATCTCAGGGTAGTAATGAGCTAGTCAACTCTGAGTCTCATGCACTGTGTGTGTGTGTGTGTGTGTGTGTGTGTGTGTGTGTGTGTATGGAATACCACAGAATATTACTGCAGTTGAATCCATACTAAATAGTAAAATGTAGCTTGTCTTTATGTATGTTAATGTGGAAAAGGAGAAAATCATTATTCTGATCATGTCAAATCCATCACAGGGTACGACAAAGGAGGTACCTCCTCTTGGCCCTGGTCATCATCCCCTGCTCATGATGAATGACTCCACAAAGTATAGTAGTAGTAGTGGTAACAAACATTGTGCCCATGGAAAATTATGGAATGATTCCCAAGATGTACAGTCAACTGGTAAAGTGGTTGCCTAAAGGAACAGAATTGGAGAAAAACTTTGCAAAGGTATACTCATGTGTACCTTTTGAATTTTTATAAAAATTAACATAGCCCAAACTGTTAAAAATATTACTACTCTATGGGAATTCCCTGGCCGTCCAGTGGTTAGGATTCGGTGCTTTCACTGTGGGGACCTGGGCTCGATCCCCACCAACAAAAGAGAAATTCCTACCCTATATTTTATTGGTAATAAAGAATATGACCACAAAATTGTCTATTTCTAAAAGGTAATGAGGTATGGACTATAATATGTATAAACAATACGAAGAGTTTTGGAGATGGTGGAGTAAGATCTTTCAGTCCCTTTCTCCCTCCAAAAATCATCCCAAAATAACAAGAAAACAAAAAACAAAAATTTGAGTAAAAAATTAGTTTGAAGTAAGTATAGATTCACAAGAACTTGTAAAAATAGTAGAGAGGTGCTGTATAAACTTCACGAGCTACCACCAGTTGGAATTATCATCATAACTATAGCTGATTGTCAAAACTAGGAAACTGATATTGACACAATACAAGGAACTAGACTACAGACCTTACTTGGACTTCACTAGTCTTTGAATGCATTCCTTTTTCTTCTTCTGTTTTTGTGTGCCTGTGTGTACAGTTCTATGACATTTTATCCCCTGTATTATCATGATCAAGATACAAAACTGGTCTGTCTCCACAGAGGAACGCCCTATTACTCCTCTCTTTACTGCCACATCCTCCCTGCTAACTCCTGGCAACCACTGATCTGTTCTCCAACTCTATAATTTTGTAATTTCACAAATGTCATATAAATGAAATTATCATACATGTGAACTTTTAAGATTGCTTTTTCAACTCAGCATAATGCTCTTGAGATAGATTCGAGCTGCTGTGTGTACCAATAGTTTCTTTCTATTGCTAAGTAGTATTCTATTACAATTATATTTTGTTTCACAGTTTATTTAGCCATTCACTTGTTGAAAGACATTTGGGTTGTTTCCAGTTGCGGGCTATTACAAATAAAGCTACTATGAACATTCATGTATAAATTTTTGCGCGACTTAGGTTTTCATTTCTCTAGGATACATGCCCAGGAGTCCAGTTAGTGGGTCATTTGGTAAATGTATGTTTAGTTTTTTTAAAAACTGCCAAACAATTTTCCAGAGTGGCTCTACCATTTTATGTTCCCACCAGCAATAAATGAGACATCCAGTTTCTTTACACCCTTGCCAGCATTTGGTACTATCAGTATTTTCTATTTTAACCATTTTAAAAAATTTAAACCAAAATAAGTATATGGTGGTATCTCATTGTGGTTTTAATTTGCATTTCCCTAATGACCAATGTTGAACATTTTTTAAAAATTTATTTGCCATCAGCATAAATTGTTCAAATATTTTGTCCATTTTCTGATTGGTTTGTTTTCTTATCATTGGGTTTAGAGAATTCTTTATATATTCTGAATGATGTGTGACTTGCAGATATTTTCTGCTAGCCAATAAGAAAAACTTGGGGGTTTTTTCACCTTTTTGACAATTCTTTTTTCAAACAGAAGTTTTTAATTTTGATGAAAACCAGTGTACCCACTTTTTCCTTTACTGGTCTTGATTTTTACGTCTAAGAAGTCTTTTACTTGATCCAGGTGCTGGTTACATAAGTGTGTTCAGTTTATAAACATTCACTAGTCTATACACTTATGATATGTGCACTTTTCTGAATGTATGATATACTTAAAAGTAAATTAAAGGGAAGGGGTATGCCTTCAAATATCTGAGAAAAAGTATTGTTTTCAATCTAGGATTTTATATCCAGACAAACTATAAGTCAAGTATTAGAGTTGAATAAAGACATTTTTCAGACACACAAATGCTCAAACATTTTACATTTCATACACCTTTTAAGGAAGCTACTATGTGCTCTGTTAAATTAACGAAATAAGATAAAAATGGAGGGGAAAATTGGATCCATGATTCAGGGGATCTGGAACCTAACACAAGAGAGGAGGGTATCCTTGATATAAAGCAGAAAGCAAGTCCCAGGGCTTCAGCCACGCATGAAGTCTAGAGAACAAAGAGCTCTGATCGTTGGGGGATGGGAGGAGTGAGGGAGAACAGGATTCTGGAGATTTCCAGGAAGATGGAACTGATATATTATCTGATATATTTAACCAAGTGAAAAGACCACAGGATGTTTGGAAGAGTTAAGATTTTAAAAAATATAAGAAAAGGAATTAAATATTAAATTGTGAATGAAATAAAAATAGGGGTTTTGGATTTTGTGCAGGAAAAATGTTATTCAGGAAAGTATAAACATACGACACTACTATTGCACTACTACAGTGCAATACATACAGTATAGTACAATACTCAAATAATCATAATTTGAACTTTGCCTATTGATTTAACAAGAAAAAGTGAATTTACTGGGAAGATAGAGGCAAAGTATAAGAATATTAAATTGTCAACTGCAATAATAAGGAGCCAGTAGGTAATATATCACTTTAGTGACAGCAGGATAAGTACATTATCTAGAGATATGGAAGAAAATACCAAAAGAAACACTTAAAAGGCTGGAACTGGCTGCCTCTGGGGGAAAGAGTGGGGAAGGCAACTGATGAACTTTTTTGTTATAAGTTTGTTTTTTTTTTTAACCATTATTTGACTTTTAAAAAATGCATAAGTTAGATAAAAACGAAAACTAATTAAAAATTAAAATACAGAAATGGTTAAATCCTGACTCCTCTGGGGCATGGGATGGGATAAGGTAGAATGGAAACATTTATTTTTAATACTATTTGAATATTTTACTATTGTGCATTTGTAACTTTTCTAAAGAGGTTAGCCTGCTTCTCACCAAAGTGGCTTTAGTACAGTGGTTGTCAAAAGGGGGTGATTTTACCCCTCAGGAGGCAGTTAGCAAGGCTTAGAGACATTTTTGGTGTCACAACCGGGGCAGAAGTGCTGCTGGCATCCAGTGAGTAGAGGTCAGGGATGCTGCTAAACATCCTACAGTGCGCAGGGCAGGCTTTCCACAGCAAAGAATCACCCAGCCCCAAATGTCAATAGCAGCGAGGCTTAGAAACCTTGCTGTGTAGTAGGCTTTGTCACAACATTGAAGGTTGTATTGTTTTTGATTACTAATATTACATACTAATTGGAATAAAATACCTAGAGACCAATCTTTAAAATGCGTGTCATGCATCAGAAATTGATATACAAAAACTCATTTACTTTTCTTTATTTTTTGTGGTATAGTTAGGAACTTTCTCAAAAAGACTAAAAATCCCTTTATATTAGTATATTTTTTCGTGCAAAACATTTTCTGAACTTTCACTCTACATTTTTCTTATTAGGGTTGAAATAACTGAACACATTTCTGAAGGAGAAATAGACCTCACTATTGAATTTGCCTCTTCTTAGTGCTTTCTCTAGTGCTTAAATTGCAAAACCCAAGGTCATTCTTCACTTCTTTCCTTTGAATGAAAGCTTGCTTTTCTTTTGGGTTGTCTGTAATAGATTTTTATAGTTTACAAATATAAGCAGCTGCCTTGCTTGTAGGATTGCTCTTGAGAGGCTCTTTATACCCTCTCCCAATCTTTTTTCATCTAAGGAGAATCGTCTTTCTAAATTTAATTACGTATGATTTCTATGCCTCTTTTCTGTGTGGTTGGCATTCTGTTGTTTACAGATTAGAATGCTATGCCTTCTATCTAGTCTGTTGTCACCTCCTGCATCACTGTCAATGGTTTATGAACTCCATTTATGTTTGGGATGTGCTATTCTAACGTTTTCACTCAAAACTGAGTGTCATTATTTTAATTTTCCTCCTTGTAACACCCAAGCACTCCTTAAAATCATTCATATTTAGTATTCTAAAAGAAATTAGAAAATTCTGAGCTGTTTCTGCTTTTGTCTTCATTTCCATGATAACCTTCAAAGTAGACATTATTCCCTACATCCTTTTTGTTTGTGATACTTATGGTTTTTCAGTTTATTCTACACAAGAAATTTTTGTCAGGAGATTGAAGGCATCACACATCTTTTATTTTATCATTTCCTGTGCAAAACCTATAAATCAGGTTTGAGTATTCTTTCTCTTAATTTTGCTCACTGTTATTGATTCCTTTCTTTCTGGTTCTTGTTGAGACTCTGTTTCAAGCTTTTCATGGTAACAAGAAAGCAGAGTGGTTAAGACCTCTGTTACCAGACTTCAGAGTCTGGGTGTGAATCCTGGCTCTACCATAGGCTAGCTATGTGACCTTGGGTAAGTTACTTAACTTCTCTGGACCTCACATACAAAAGAGAATAATAGTTCCTACCGCTAGAGTTTTTGTGAGGATTAAATTGTTAATACGTGAAAGGTGAAACAGTGTCTGGCACTTTATGTGTAAATGCTAGTCATCATTATGGGTTTTGTAGGTAGGTGTGCCCACGCTCTGTGTCTTCCAACTTTTCTTAAAGGACCGGCTAATGAATGAACTGAGCAGTTGAGAGGGGTGGGTTAGGGAGGGTGGGAGGGAGGCTCAAGAGGGAGGGGATATGGGGATATATGTATACATATAACCTATTCACTTTGTTGTACAGCAGAAATTAACACATTATAAAGCAATTATACTCTAATAAAGATAAAAAATGAAAAAAATTCAACAAAGACTTTAAAAATGGTCCACATCAAAAAAAATCTTAAAAATCATGTACTGCTAAGTTATTACAATTGAACACCTAAAATATTTTCATGGCAGTATAAATGCAGGGTTTTATTTTTATTTTTTTCTGTGATAATTGAAATGAACAAAGCAAAAAGAAAAGATTCCCAAGCTCTCTTGGGAATTAGTGAATGAAATATCAGATGTTTGGTGATAAAGGCTACCTGCTTGTCCAACAGGCATCTGCATTTAGGGCAAAGGCTTTTTATCCAACCGTCTCCTTAAATAGGTGGTTCAACCAGATCACAGAAGCCAGAGAGCCAGTTGTAACATCCAGGTTGTGACGGATGTTCTAGACACTATCACTGTTCTAGACATTAAAAAGGGCAAAATCACCAGCAACAACTTCTAATGAAGGAAACTATCAACAACAATGAATTCTAATAGAAAGCATTTCTTCTTCAGAGAGTTAGGAGTACTTTTTATAAATCAAGCTGTTTCTCAACCGTGTTTTTCAGCATAATGATTATTTTCTAGAGGGTAAAAGGAAAGTGTTAGAGGTTGCATACCACGATTAGATCAAAAAGCTGTCATAGTGAAAACTTTAATCAGCTTTGCTGCCTCCTTTCAGTCTAAGGTTATATCTGCAGCTTCCATATGGGGCAGGGATTTCTACCCTCATCATTTACAAATGATGCCCCAGGGAGGCATTATGGAAAAGATCATGTTCCTTTGGGGTTGTTCACTGACTGTGGCCAAAGGATTCTTTCCAGTTACCCACCCAGATGGAATTTGTGGCAGTTTAACTGCCTGGACACGGACATGATAAAGTATAAAATATTGAATTTCTGTGTGTCTCAGTGATTTCAGCTTTGATCTTCATTTTTGATTATGCAGTTAATCACGTCCGTGTCTGTCTGAGCCTGGTGCTCTGGAGGCGAATACTTTCCCATTTTTTTAGTCCTAAATACTTTATCCGATTTAAAAGGAATCCACAGTGTGAAACTTTAGCCTAGAAAAAAAATCAACATTCACTCTGCCAACCAAGTACTACATTGAACAACTGAATTTCTATTTTATGATATTTCAGGAGTTTGACAAAGATGATGTCTGCACTCATTCCATATTGATTAGCGAAAAAGGAGATCCAAGTGGTGATGGACAAGACTGGCAACCCAGGACAGAAGGTATCTGTCTTCTGTCCTTGATATGGTTACAAAGATAACATGGATTGTTTGTATTCCCCCCTAATTTTGGTAGTGCTCAGTGCAGGAACGTTGAAATCACAGACAAGCACAAAGGAAAAGAAAAATCACTCATAATCCTACCCTTTGGTCCATACCTGAATCAGTGAGTCTTGTCAATCTGCCCAGCCAAAATGGGCATCCCTCTTCTGTCTCTCCTCTTCGTTCTACCCCACTCCAGCTCAGCCTACTGTTTTCATCGCCTATCTTTCCTGTCTAATAACACCTTTTCCCTCATTTCTTTCCTCTCAGAATCTTCCATCAGCTCCAGGGATCTGTTCTCTTCCAGGACCAAGCATTTCTCCACTATCTGTCATCCCAGAGCTCCTCCCTTGAGGGGGAGTTGGGGGCCTGAACAAAGAACTAAACCCCAAGTTGCACTCTTGTAGTCAGGAGGTCATAAGTCTGGAATTTTCCAGAACAATGCCCATTCCAAATATGTCATCCTGTCCTACCCATAAGTGTCCTTGCATTGAACAGATCACAGAGTATTTGCAGATTCTCACTGCAGAAAATAGTCATCACAGAGATCACATTTGTCTGTCATCTATTCGCCTATAAACTTCTTTTTAAAATACATTTATTTGTTTATTTTTGGCTGCATTGAGTCTTCGTTGCTACGTTCAGGCTTTTTCTAGTTGCGGCGAGCGGGGACTACTCTTCATTGCGGTGCGTGGGCTTCTCACTGCGGTGGCTTCTCTTGTTGTGGAGCACAGGCTCTAGGCTCACGGGCCTCAGTAGCTGTGGCGCGTGGGCTCAGTAGTTGTGGCTTGTGGGCTCTAGAGCGCAGGCTCAGTAGTTGCGGCACGGGTTTATCTGCTCCGTGGCATGTGGGATCTTCCTGGACCAGGGCTCGAACCCATGTCCCCTGCATTGGCAGGCAGATTCTTAACCACTGTGCCACCAGGGAAGCTCTAGATATGCACATTTAATCATTTAGTTTATATCTGTTCATTGTATTATTCTTTTAAAAAGGGAGCATCACTGACTAAAGTATGTATAAACTTTATATAATGTTTGGATAACTCCCCTGGTCTTTTAACAACTAAGTATTCCTGCAGCATACATTTGCTTTATTGTGGACTTTTACAGATGGTAACTTGTAAAATAAAATCCCCCCGCAAAATCCCTCATCTTCTTCCTTAGTATAAAAATCTTCTTGCATTCCTCAATCAGCTATTTTCCCAGAACATATCAGATGCAAACCTCATAGACTGGAAATTGAGCATGTAAAATTACCCTTTTCATGAGTGAATAAGAACCTATTTTCTGAAATTACTGGGCTTAATTTATTTTTAATAGTGTATCATCAGAATTCTTAAGTGTAGATAACAGAATCTACTCTACTTGAGTGAAAAAGGAAGTTTTCAAAGATACTAGAAAGTTCACAGACCATTGAAAAACCAAAGGAGAAGGACAGACCCCAGGTTGGATTGTCAGAAAGAATTCTTGTAGCTACATCTCAAAACTGGCTACTGACCCCCAGATCACGCTGCTTCAGCCACAACCAGGAGCTGCTCCCACACTGACCTCAGAACCTCCCTCCTCTCTTGACACCCACATCAGCAAATGATGTCTGTGCCTTATCTTTTCTCATGTAACCCATGTGAATCCATGTCTCAAGTTAGCTTTCTGAACTCTAGTGGCAAAAAAGGCTGGAAAATGTAGTTTTAAAAAATTCTGTTGAAAATCATGATTTAGGAAACTATCAAAACGTGGAGAGGTTATCAAAATGTTTTGAACCTCGATTCCCATCAATTTAAACAGAACAAGTGGAAAACACAGAAAAGTAAGACTTTTCTGGAGAAAATAATTTTTCTTCATTGAATGAATTAGGCTAGGCCAATTTTAAATTTTCATTTTAATGATTTAGCACGTACATTAACAAATTAGTCATCATTTCCCGACTTTTATGAATGTCATTTGCACCTCTTCTGCAAGGAAATTGTTTCTGCTTGTGTTTAAATGTTGCCTTTTAGTTTCTCTCCACTGTAACATTTTCTGGTGGGGTTAATTAATTAGTTAATTATTTTTAAAGATTTTTTTGATGTGGACCATTTTTTAAAAGTCTTTATTGAATTGTTACAATATTGCTTCTGTTTTATATTTTGGGGGGTTTTGGCCGCGGGGCACGTGGGATCGTATCCTCTTGACCAGGGATCGAACCTGCACCCTCTGCGTTGGAATGCGAAGTCCTCCAACTGGAAGACTGGACCACTGGACCACCAAGGAAGTCCCAGGGTTAATTTATTAATACATCTTTTACTGGAAAGATTCACTCAGATGGGAGCAAGTGTTTTATTTTTACATGTAACAGTGCATCCTCTTTCCTGGACCACTGGATATGTTTAGAGGCTCCCGTGACTACTTACAGTATTCAAAAGACAAAAAGAGCACACATGTTCCAAGATGATTTCAGAGCCAGAATGTTGCATAATCTTTCCCCCTCCCCTCTGCCATTTAGGACCAAATTTTTTTTTTCCCATTTAGGAGCCATTAACTTTTCACAATGTCTAAAAAGGCAGGTATTTCTCATACTCGTTTATTGTATCTTTGTTCCTTGTTTTAAAATAAAAGAAGAAATCAACCAATTAACAGATTTTGAACACATTAAATTTGCTTAAAAACGTTCTGGGTAAAAAAAAATAACCTGGGTTTATTAGTCCTCAATGATTGTAAAAGTACAGTCATTCTTAAGAACATGTTCACATGAATACACTGCCCAGTTTTCTAATTTCCAAAGCAAAATACTAACTGT
The DNA here is from genome assembly GCF_002837175.3 of Physeter macrocephalus. NCBI lineage: Eukaryota > Metazoa > Chordata > Mammalia > Artiodactyla > Physeteridae > Physeter > Physeter macrocephalus. The sequence goes on along the minus strand of NC_041215.1, from coordinate 42,509,352 downwards.
ACCTAGGCTTAACTAGAACATTCTTTTCACTGACAGTTTAGTTATTAGGAAAGTATGCTGTATGTTTTTCTTACTCCAACTTGTCAGCTAGGTGTTTGCCCTCAAGGATGACTATAAAACTGGTATGAAAGACACCCATCTCCCTGTGCTATGTGGCTGCTTCCCACTAGCTATCTATTTTACATTTGGTAGTGTATATATGTTCATGCCACTCTCTCACTTTGTCCCAGCTTACCCTTCCCCCTCCCCGTATCCTCAAGTCCATTCTCTAGTAGGTCTGCGTCTTTATTCCCATCTTGCCCCTAGGTTCTTCATGACCAGTTTGTAATTTTTGTTTTGTTTTGTTTTGTTTTTTAGATTCCATACATATGTGTTAGCATACAGTATTGATTTCTCTCTTTCTGACTTACTTCACTCTGTATGACAGACTCTAGGTCCATCCACCTCACTACAAATAACTCAATTTCTTTTCTTTTTATGGCTGAGTAATATTCCATTGTACATATGTGCCACATCTTCTTTATCCATTCATCTGTCAATGGACATTTAAGTTGCTTTCACGTCCCGGCTATTGTAAATAGAGCTGCATTGAACATTGTGGTACATGACTCTTTTTGAATTATGGTTTTCTCAGGGTATATGCCCAGTAGTGGGATTGCTGGGTTGTATGGTAGTTCTATTTTTAGTTCTTTTTTTTTTTTAACCCCACATTTGTTTATTTATTTATTTTTGGCTGTGTCGGGTCTTCGTTTCTG
>NC_041215.1:42447735-42507600 GCF_002837175.3 Physeter macrocephalus | reverse complement strand
ATACTGTCTTGATTACTGTACCTTTATAGTATAGTCTGAAGTCAGGGAGCCTGATTCCTCCAGCTCTGTTTTTCTTTCTCAAGATTGCTTTGGCTATGGGTTCTTTTGTGTTTCCATACAAATTGTGAAATTTTTTGCTCTAGATCTGTGAAAAATGCCAGTGGTCGTTTGATAGGGATTGCAATGAATCTGTAGATTGCTTTGTATAGTATAGTCATTTTCACAATGTTGATTCTTCCAATCCAAGAACATGGTATATCTCTCCATCTATCTGTATCATCTTTAATTTCTTTCATCAGTGTCTTATAATTTATTTTCATGTTTTTGATTTTCTTTTCATTTTTCATATGTTCGTTTCATATAGTCATTCACTTTGATTACATATTACAAAAGTTTCAGCCCACAATGCAATGGAAAATTTTAAACAGATTCCTCACCAAAGATAGTTTGAGAAGCACTGGGCCTTTGGAGAATGGTCAAAGGCCTTTGGTCAACACCTTTGGAGAAGTACAAGGATGCACCCACTACATCTCCCCTTTGCCCCTCTGATTTCTCTGCTTGAGGAAACAGGGAATGGGGAAACTAAAGTGCGAGGGCCAGAGGGCAGGTGAGGTGGGGAGCAACGCAGAGGACAGGGAGGTCTTGTGCTTTCAGGAATACAGCCATTCCACACCGCAGCACCGTTTGGAAGTAGTCCTCCAAACTTTCTAGTGATGTCGGGCTGGGCTGAGAACTGGAGACCCAGAAGACATAGGGAATGACTGTTAAATCAAACCGTTTCCTCCCCCTTTTAGTCAGATAACCTCAGTGTATCAGGAATGGGTACCAGCACATTCTGTTTCACTTCCAAATGAAATTGAGATGGTAGGCTCCAGGACAAAGATGATGACCAGGCAGCCTTTACTCCTGAGGAAAGAAGAACATTACTAGGAGCTCTGCAATGTGAACTTGGGCTTTTTGTTGCCAAGACCTTGCTTAGAACCAAACATCTCCAAGTCTGTAGCCAGAGAAGATGTTCCTCACTTTCTGAAGGGGCAGCCGAGAAAATCTGAAGGTGAGTTCATTTAATTACACAGTTATTCCTTTATTCTTTGGTCCATAAATATTTCTTTACTGATCTTTTTCTTCAGCATTTGAAAATCTTTACAGGGAACTCATATTTGGTTTATCTTTATCTATGGGAGTTTGGGGGGCCTACACTGAGGATGCTTTCCTCCAAGATTTGAGTTAGCTGTTCTATCTAGCCCAAGACTTATTTACCAGATAGCACACTGATGCCAGCGTTTCCCCTTAGGACGTTGCTTTCATTGATATCTGCTTACCACTGTCCTAAACCAATTGGCCTAAACCACCAGAGACAAACCTGTAGTCCAAAATTTTGCATTTATTGGCTTATTGCAATGAGAGATATCGCACAGTGGAGGAAATGTGAAGCATCTCACCAAAAAAAGGGAAAAAAATAGTATTATTATTATAGGATTTGGGTGCAAGGGTAGAGATCAAATGAAATTTAAATTAAGTAGTGGTGTTTTAAAAAAATTTTTTAATTTTAAATTTATTGTGGTACAATGTACGTCACATTAAAGTTACTATTTTAACCATTTTTAAGTGTATGGTTTAGTGGAATTAAATATATTTACATTGCTGCACAACCATTGCTACTATGCATCCCCAGAACTTTTTCATCTTGCAAAACTGAAGATCTATACCCATTCAACTTTAACTCTCCTTTCTACTTTCCCCCCGTACCCCTCCCCTGGTAGCCACTGTTCTACTTTGTGTCTCTATGAATTTGACTATTCTAGGTCCCTCATATAAGTGAAATCATAAAACATTTGTCCTTTTCTGTCTGGCTGATTTCATTTAACATGATGTTGAAGCCGAGTTTCGATAGGCTGTGTATAAAAGTGTTAACATCAGGTCCGGACTGTGACGTAGACCCAGGGTCTTGTTCCTTGAAATCCAGAAATCTCACTCCCAGTTGTCCGCAGCCTCTCTTCGGCCTCCTCTCTTGCCACTCTTCCTCAGCAGATGCTAAACATCAGCATCACCAAACGCCTTCCATTCCCAGAACAAATATGTGAATATTTGCACATGTTGTTTTTTTCTGCCGGAACATTAAGCCATCCTTCAGCTCTCGCCTTAGAAACCCCCTCCTCTGGGAAGTCTTCCTGAATGTCCCCAAGACTGGGGGAGTCGCCAGGCCTTTGGACTCCCATAGGATCCTGACCTTGTCTGCAACATAACACTCATCATGCTGAATTGTCACTGTCTTTTTATGTGCTGGTCTTCACCAGATGACAGGTAAAAACCATCGCACCTCCGCACACCTCGCTCCAGATCTGGCACATAACTATTTTAAAATGTGTATTGAATTAACAACAATGGCAGTCACCATTTATTGAGTGCCTATTACTGCAAGGCACAAATATTCACTGATATAGGTAATATTAGCATGCTTGTTTTAGAAATGAGGAAAGTGAGCCTCAGAAGGTTAAGTGCATGCCCAGGTCACATAGCTAATGGGTTACAGAGGCTGGGTTCAAACCTGGACACCCTGTCTCTGAAGCCAACGTGCTTAAGCACCATGTCATGTGTGTTCAGAGCTCACACCGCCCATTTGAGCCCCACTTTAGTTATGAGGGAAAAAAAGGAGAAACATTTAGTCTTGTGGTGGAGGTGAATTTAGAGAAAAGGGAGGGCAGTTGGTGCAGGTACAAACTGGAGGAAGGGTGGATAGAGAGATTGAATTGGACATCATGGAAATATCCTCTTCCCCTAGCCAAACCACAGAAAGTCTTGAAGATGTAATAAAAATAGCACATTCAAACAAGAACAAACTGGGTTAGGTCAGTGTTCTGTGATGGGATCTGCTCCATCAGTGTTACGATCTTGTCTGAAGAAGTCAGCTGGGTTTACCAGGCTGGTGTTTGTTCCCTTTTAAAAAATATTTTTGTTTAAATGCAATCTTAAATTTTAGACAATCAACATATGTCGATTAAGAAAAATTCAGAAAAGACAGGTGAGCAAAAATAAAAAGTAAGAAATAAGAAGTACAAATGCTGTTTCAAGACCGTTTCTTCTAGAATGTAATTCCACATTTCTAAATAACATGTTTATAACTACATTGCTTGATTGCTCAATTTAGGCATATCTATTAGGGTTTAACAATTTTATATTACTCTCTACACACACAGGCAACCTTCGAAATCTTTGTGCTTTAAAAAAATTAATATTCAATGTTTCCCTTATTATGACTTGGTAAAATATCATCCACAGTTGAGCCCCAGAGTGCTATGATTACATTGCTTTTCTTTTGAGACATTCTATTTATCCCAGCTTTAATACTCGCCTCATTTCACCATTTGCTTACTTTCTGTATATCTGTCACTAATTCATCCCCATCCTGCCTGATGGACCTGTGAAACGCACCGCAATACAGCAACTGCACACCAGGTAATCCATTGGTTTCTTTTGTTTTCTAAGACCTTGCTCCTGGAATCCTCTGCCCTCCCGTTTCACTCTGTGTTACTTGGTCTTTGGACCTCCTGACCAGCTATCTCTTTGGGAGTTCCTCATCATTTTCCTGGAAATGCCCTTGGCTAGCCTCTGTGTTGGATCCCTGTGTACTGGGTACACGGCTTCCTCTCTCTTGATTAATGCATTCACTTTAGGAAGGTAAATTTTCCCGTAGCTTCCTGAAGAAGGTACGTGAATGATATTAACGGTAGTTTTTCATTGTCTCTATTTCCTCTGAGCTCTCTTCTTTCTTTCTGTTTGTTTTGTTCTGTGTATTTTCATGTTAGAGGCTATTCCCATATATCAGTTGATCCTTGGCGATAATTTGTATTTAAGAGGGGGAGACTAAAAAGTGCCAGAGGCTCGAGGGGGCTTGTGGAGTGGACAGAGACCTGGATGGTTGGGTGACAGATTCCCCTAGTGTCAGGGTGCGTAGGTAAGCTTTTCTCTCAGCTAGTTTGCCCGAGAGAAGGAGAATCCAAGCTCCTGCCTGTAGGTTATAAGGCTGGAGCTTCACATGTCAACGTGGAGGCTTTCATTTATCCTCACATTTTCACTCCAGCACCCTGTTTCTGCTCTCAGCTGTACCTAGCTCCTTCGCATCTTTGTTTCAAGCTCTTCAGAGAATAAACTTCCAGTCAGGAATGGAGAAGAGCAACCCCTGACAAGTGGGGCAGGACGCAGGACAGGGAATCTGGAACCAACTCCTTGTACAGAGTTTGAAGCAACCCCTTGTTTCAGACTCACCTGCAGCCCCACCTTCAGAGGTACCTGGTATCTTTAATTCCTGCTCCTTTCTGGGGTTCTTATTTCTTGTTGAGTTCTACCCTCTACAGGCAGTGAGCAGAACAGAGAAAGCTGACAACTAAATTGGTTATTATTCATCCATACAGTTTTAAAAAAAAAAAAAATATATATATATATATATTTATTTATTTATGGTTGTGTTGGGTCTTCGTTGCTGTGCACGGGCTTTCTCTAGATGTGGTGAGCAAGGGCTACTCTTCGTTGCGGTGCACGGGCTTCTCCTTGCAGTGGCTTCTCTTGTTGCAGAGCACGGGCTCTAGGCGCACAGGCTTCAGTAGTTGTGGCACGCGGGCTCAGTAGTTGTGGCTCATGGGCTTTAGAGCACAGGTTCAGTAATTGTGGTGCACGGGCTTAGTTGCTCCGTGGCATGTGGGATCTTCCCAGACCAGGGCTCGAACCAGTGTCCCCTGCATTGGCAGGCAGATTCTCAACCACTGCGCCATCAGGGAAGCTCATCCATACAGTTTTCACCAACCAAAATTTTGTTGATGTCGTGCATGTGCGGTTTTACCTCTAGGTTTTTGCTGTTCTTTTTCTTTACCTTTTACTTTTTATTTTTATTTTTTTGCTTGGCTGCATGGCTTGCAGGATCTTAGTTCCCAGACCAGGGATCGAAGCCGGGCCCTGGCAGTGAAAGCGCTGAGTCCTAACCACTGGACCGCCAGGGAATTCCCTTCTTTACCTTTTTAAAAAATTAGTCTACCATCATTTTAGTGAGGTTTGTGGAGAGAGTGGAGAAAAGCTTGTACATTCAATCTTTTAACTGGAATTCTATACACATTTAAAGAGGCTTTCAACATATATTACCACATTACCAACTGGAAAGATCTTACCTCTACATTCTCACCAGAAATGTTTAAGAGTGCCTTTATATCTCACGTCATTCCTTATCAATACTGGATATTACTCATCTAAATATAATACCTGAATTTTTTAAACTCAGGGTGTTATACATAAGCACCCAACTATAAATCATATTCAGTTATATTTCTAGTATTAACTTGTAATATCTTTTCAACAGAAAATCTCAACCTCTAGCATACAACCTCAATGAGGGCAAGAATTTTGTCTTTGTTGTTCACAATTATATTGCCATCTTCTGGGACAGTGTTGGCTACTCAGTAGGCACTCAATGAATATTGGTTAAATAAATGGATAAAGAATTGAGGTGGTGCTCTGGCCAGCTGTGGCTAAGGGGAATGCCCGCATCCCCTCCTGTTGGAATCCTCTTCTTAGGTGACCATTTTTCACCTGAGATGTACCTGTGGTACATCTCAGAGAGGTCTCGCTAAGTGAAATTTCAAAATGGCAGCCTTTGGCCAAAAAGGACCTACAGTCATATTTTGTTTGGCCTTCAAAGTATTTTTTAAAGGGATGGGAAGGAGATTTCACATAAAGTCTCCAGCTCTCTGGCTTCTCTTGGCAATTGGAAGATCCAGCAGTGCTGGATTACCCATCTGGAATGGACAACACCAACTAGAACTGGGGAATGGATATCCGTGTAGTTGGGGCACATAATTTCAGTTCACCACTGTCCCTACTTATCCCACTTCATTCATTTATGTGCCTGCTTCGACCCTGAACACATTGGAGCTTTTGGCTTCAGCTTTAACCCATGATGGTGAGTGGGATTTTAGGGACCATTCTGATGTTTTGGTAAGAAGAAAACAACGTCTGGGTTTTACCCTACCTAGTAAATCTCATCTCGCCCTTCCCCGCACTCCTTCAGAATTTATGATCCATCCCATGTTTGAGTTCAAACAATGGTTGGGAGGCAATTATACATAAATACTTTCACATTTCTGCAAAGTCTGGGTTTTCTGAGAAAAAAGCAGTAGGAGACTAGGTTGAAAGATGACTGAATGGCAAACATGCCTTGGAAGTTAGAGATAAGCTATTGCTCCGGAAAGACTGAATCTGGCTTTGCCAAGAGCTGTTTACTTACTTAATAGGGTAAAAAACAAACAAACAAAACCCAGAGACACATTTCCCCCTTCTCCTGGAGACACTTGCTTACATTTCATAGTGAAGGTCTCTCTTTCTCAGAAGGGAAAGATGGGTTGAACTGCCAGCACTCTATACATAAGCTCTGAGTCTCATAATTTCAGAGTCTCCTCCTACGGTGCAGCCTCACTACTGGTGCAGGTAAGCACCTGGTTCTCATTTGTGTCAATCTGTGGGAAATCGAGCTGCAGGGAACTGGCACTAGGATGCCCTGTGGGTGATAAGTGCTCTGCTTTCTGATCCAGAGGTCATGTGTTTCCAGAAGGAATATAAATAAAAATAAATAAATAAATATCACTATATATACGTAAATGTTATAAATATAAAACAGAGATATAGATATATATATAAAACATTGCATATAAAATAACAACCCTCTTCAGTGGCAGTAGTTTTGTGTAATCATTCTGTACCCACCTCCATGTGGATTACACCTGGAAAAACTCTTCATTTTGACAACTTTTCCTCAAACCTCAGCACGAAGATCACTCCATCGCCATCGCCTGGCTTAAGGCCAACTGTGTTCACTCTACTACTAAGAATATCTGATAATAATAATAATAATTTTGGGGACTTCCCTGGTGGCGCAGCGGTTAAGAATCGCCTGCCAATGCAGCAGACGCGGGTTCGAGCCCCGGTCCTGGAAGATCCCACATGCCGCGGAGCAGCTAAGCCCGTACGTCACAACTACTCAGCCCATGTGTCACTACTACTGAAGCCCGCACGCCTAGAGCCCGTGCTCCGCAACAAGAGAAGCCACTGCAGTGAGAAGCCTGAGCACTGCAACAAAGAGCAGCCCCTGCTCGCCACAACTAGAGAAAGGAAGGAAGCAAGGAAGACCCAACGCAGCCAGAAATTAATTAATTAATTAATTAATTTTTAAAAAAACTTATAAAATAATAATAATTTTTCTCGTTACAGTGTTTTCCTCTTCTAATATGAAGTATAGTAGCCAGAGAATTGAGGTAAGAGTAGTTTGAGCATTTTTGACTTAAGGATTAACCAAAGAATCTTGTCAGAGACAAATTCTATCAAACAACTCAGAGCCCAAATTCTCAGCATATATCTTGGAAAAACCACAACTCACATACAGTTTATAGAGGAGCTAATTTCTGGGAAAATTATATCTTGACACTGGGGTGTCAAGATATGGGGTGTTTCCCGTTGTTCACATAATGAAGTGAGTAGCTCTTTTGGACATTTTTAATTTTTCTTCTTTTAACGTATTGAGAAATGAGGTAATTCTTTTTCCATTGGTAGAAAGATTTTCCTAGTTGTCTCATTTGTAAGTAAAGTGTTTGGAAAGAGCCTAGCAACTCTCTCAACTGACTCTTCTGTATTCTATGAGCCTTTGAGAAAATGCATAGGTACTGCTTAGTGTTGAAAAAAGGACTTTATTGGCCTAAAAAATAAATAAATGAAATAACGGCTGCTACTGCAGAGGTGTTTAAGCGCTGGGAGAATCTGTATTTTGAGAGATGGAAGAAAGTCATCTAGGTAATGAAACTAGGGGATTATACTGCATCTCACCTGTTTCTAATGCCTGTTTCTAGTGTCAAGTTGCCTTTTCCTGTCTTCTTACACACAGGTGGCAGCAGAATGAAAATTAAACATAGAGCTCTCAATTACCACTCGTGATCTATGCCTATAAATATTCTGATATAATTAGTTATCAAATCTCTATACCCGGAGGGTGGGGTGGTGGAGGGGGAAGGCCACAGTGAAAACTGTAAAGTTAGAGTTTATAGCTTAACCAACCGAAAAGCTGAATATTATATATTGGGTTACACTGACCTCTAGAGGTTGATAATAATATAAACTTGCTTAATTTGAAAATAGTTGGAGGGCCAAGGAGAATTAAAAACCATTTAGGGAGCTAACTCTCAAGTGTATAGTGCGGCACATTTATAAGCCACTCTCAACAAAACAATTCAGCCAAACAAAGAGAAGCAGTTGCGTTCTGCATACAAATTCTGAGTTGGTTTGCAACCTAATGATCACTATTACTGTAAATGTAACAGCAATTTTAAGCTGTTCTAAGTGGGAATTTTAAAAATCTTAGGTCAATTCTATAGAAAGTAAACAGAAAAGAGAATAGAACTAAAACAGAAAGTAAACAGAAAAGAGAATAGAAATTTTTAAAAACTTAAAAGTTTTATTGTTTACAATGTAGGGCCTTTATTTTAAACATATAAACATGAATCTTTACATATGTTAACATTGGTTTTTAAAAGTATTGTCTTACCTTGGTTCTTAAAAAACACCAGGAATAAGATTTTAGTTTTAAAAACTGTGATCTCCAGGATAACTTTGTACTTTAAAGGACTTCCTAAAGAGAATCTTAATTTATTTATTTATTTTATATTTATTTTTGGCTGTGTTGGGTCTTCGTTTCTGTGCGAGGGCTTTCTCCAGTTGCAGCGAGCGGGGGCCACTCTTCATCGCGGTGTGCGGGCCTCTCACTGTCGCGGCCTCTCTTGCTGCGGAGCACAGGCTCCAGACGCGCAGGCTCAGTAGTTGTGGCTCATGGGCCTAGTTGCTCTGTGGCATGTGGGATCAGACTCTCAGGTCATTTGATAGCTCTATCTGGTCCAGAAACATGTGCTCTTTTTGGAAGGCTCACCATCACAGACAACACCTGGAGACAGAGGAGAGTAGGAAATCCAAGGAAACAGAGAGATGTGTCAACATTGAAACCTCTCACTTTGAAAAAGGACAGTCTTTGGTGTCCTTTGAGAATTTCAAGGAAGGTAATTTTCCTACAGATAGGGAAGTGGATATTGACTGCCATGGTGCTGAACTGAGAGGAGCAGAAGAGAACACTCAATCTCTTTCATCAGGAAAGAAAGAGGAGGGTTCAGTAGCCAGAAACTATGAACAAGATTCAGAAGCTGGATACATCAAACCAGTCAAGTTCCAAGAAGCCCTGCATTCAGAAATAACTCTAAGCCAGGATGAAGGGACTAGAAATGATAAAGCTGATTCAAAAACTGCTTCAGCACATAAAGGGGAAGTAATTGAACCAAATCATATTTCAGAAGAGTATACTGTTCTTAAAAGTTTGTCCAATATAGTTCCTCATGACCCCATTGAAAAGCTCCCAGAAGATCACAGATGCATGGAGACAAACATAAAAATATCAGTCGCAGGGCTTCCCTGGTGGCACAGTGGTTAAGAATCCACCTGTCAATGCAGGGGACACGGGTTCGAGCCCTGGTCTGGGAAGATCCCACATGCCACGGAGCAACTAAGCCCGTGCACCACAATTACTGAACCTGTGCTCTAAAGCCCACGAGCCACAACTACTGAGCCTGCGCTCTAGAGCTCGCAAGCCACAACTGCTGAGCCCAAAGTGCTGCAACTACTGAAGCCCCCACGCCTAGAGCCCATGCTCTGCAACAAGAGAAGCCACCGTAATGAGGAGCCCGCGCACTGCAACTAAGAGTAGCCCCTGCTCTCCACAACTAGAGAAAGCCTATGTGCGGCAACGAAGACCCAACGCAGCCAAAAATAAAAATAAATAAAATAAATAAATTTATAAAAAATATATATATATATCAGTAGCAGAGGCAACCAAACCAGAAATGAATGGGATGGTGCCTCTTATCCACATCACTTTCCTCGGAGATGAAACTCCCAAGGAACCAGCAATAACTAAACCAAGCCTCCCAAAAAGAAAGGGCATCCTTCATAACAACAGTAGCTTCAACATACTTGCAGACCAAGAAATGACAGGCATAAAATGAAACCCCATTGAAATAAGTTGGATTCAAAGACCAAGGCCAGTAACAGGACACCTCAGAATTTCATGGTTTCCATTGAAACCATGAAGCCTACCATGCACAAAACCAGCATAAAAACTCAAGTTTTTCCTGCTCTGGGGCTTGTGGACCCCAGACATCGGCAATCGCCCAAGTTTCAAAAGAGAATGCCATGGGCTTCCCTGGTGGCGCAGTGGTTGAGAATCCGCCTGCCGATGCAGGGGACACGGGTTCGTGCCCCGGTCCGGGAGGATCCCACATGCCGCGGAGCGGCTGGGCCCGTGAGCCATGGCCGCTGAGCCTGCGCGTCCGGAGCCTGTGCTCCGCAACGGGAGAGGCCACAGCAGTGAGAGGCCCGCGTACCGCAAAAAAAAAAAAAGAGAATGCCACAGATAGAAAAGAAGCAATCCACTTACCGGGCTTTGAAACCTAAAAAGCAATCATTCCCTTGCATCTGTAAAAATCCAGGAATAAAAAAAGTCTTCTGTTCCTCTCTCTGCTCAACCAACAGAGCCAAGACTAAATTACTTAGATCTGAAGTACAGAGACATGTTCAAAGAAATCAGTTCAACTGCAAATGGACCTGGAATCGACGAAACGTTCAGGACTCCTGTTTATCGTCAGATGCGAGAGGCTCAACGGCATGAAAACAAATATTTCCGAGAGATATGCTCAGCTCCACCGGGCAGATGTATCACGAATAAATGTCGATCTTCACACAGTGAGAGGGCCAGCAAGAGCTGAACCAGACTTTCTCAGAAAAGACCACATATTAAACCCCCAAAGTCTTCTCTTAGCATTAAACAAAAGCACAAAAGTTTAATTTCTAAGGAAAAGCTTTGCCAGGCTGTAAGTAGCAATGACACTGAAAATGGTGACGGTATTTCAGAACCAGAATAGCAGAGAAAGTCTTCAGGAAATGGCTTTCTATCTTCCAGAGATGAAGTTCCGCCCACGAACATGGTTCAGACTCATGCGCAGTACATTGAACAGAACGAATTCCTTCCTGTCTCAGATTTGTCCATTGTTGAGGAAGTCTCTATGGAAGAGTCTGCTGACGAAGGAGACATTTCTAGTAATCAGATACTTGCCACAAGCCTCAGAGATCTGCATGAACTCGAAGAGCAACATCACCAAACCCCATTTGTCCTTTCAGAAAACAGCTGAGCACTGCCCAGTGAGAAGAGTTCCAGCAAGCATGTACTGCAAGAAAAGCAGACTATAGTATCTCCTGGTGAAACTAATGCCAATCAAATTTTAACTAACAATGTAGAGTTTGATAGTGTTTCAGATAAGTCTAAAACACTTATGAGTTTCTCTTTCCAAGAGAAACAAGAAAGTGCATCTTCTCAAGCATATCAACGTTGGGCACATTCTCTGGATCATGATAGTTTGGCTAATAAGTCAATTCCATGTCAAACATTTGGAACAACTTTAAATGATGCAGATTCAATTTCCCAAGAAATTCTAGACCCTGTAAAGAATGAAGAGTCGACAGATGAACTGTTAGGTTGTCTAGCTGCAGAACTACTAGCTCTTGATGAGAAAGATAACAACTCTTGCCAAATAATGGCAGATGAAACAGATCCTGAAAGCCGAAATCTTGTCCTCAGTAAGAGAGGAAATACCATGCAAGAATTAGGCGGAGAGACAACAACTGTCAAAATACAGGTTGGTATAATTAGAATCAGAGATTCATTGGGGCGGGAAGGGATCTCAGAGACAATCTGTTTCAAACCCCTTATTTTCAAATGAGGAATCACTAACCCTAAACAATTAAATAGTTGCATCAAGATCTCATTGTTTGGTTGCAAGTTTGGAATCCAGGTCCCCTGACTCTCGTGCTAAGACGTTTTCATTATGTTGCCTTACTTCTAGAATTTAGCTAGCCTGACACTGCAATGGAATCACTTTGGTTACATTAATATAGCAAAGCTACTTATTGAAATAAGTAGATATTATATTCAGTGATGATGTTTTCAATCAACAAGTAACAGCAGGGAGATAATTATGGGTAAAGCATTACTCTAAGTGGTGTGTGAGATGAAAGAAATTAACACAGCCCCCGAAGTAGCTCACCATCTAGTTCCAAAAGACATATGAAAACATGAAAAGCTCATTTCTCAAAGATTCCCTGCACCTGAGCATTTGTTCCCAAATGGTTTACTTTAACACAAAAATATTATTGATGCCTCCTGTGTTTTTGGTATTGGGATAAGAACTGAAGACGTGGTAGGGTACAAGACTTAGCCATTGCTCTCAAGGAAGCATAAACAACAATCCTGGACACATTTTTTAAAAATTTGTTTGGGACTGGAGTGGGGCGGTGAGAAGACTATCAGCAGGTAGTAAGGTTAACGTTTGTTTTAGTTCTCACTGAAGTATATGAGCCTCCTGTTCTACTAAATTTTAAAGACAAACAGTAGGTTTAGCTGAAACATTACTTACTGTACACTAACTCAGGTTATATCACACTCTTTCAGGATCAGGAATCATTATTTTTGTTTTGTTTGTTTTGTTTTGTTTTGTTTTTTGCGGTACGTGGGCCTCTCACTGTTGTGGCCTCTCCCGTTGCGGAGCACAGGCTCCAGATGCGTAGGCCCAGCGGCCATGGCTCACGGGCCCAGCCGCTCCGCGGCATGTGGGATCTTCCCTGACCGGGACACGAACCCGTGTCCCCTGCATCGGCAGGCGGATTCTCAATCACTGCGCCACCAGGGAAGCCCAGGAATCATTATTTTAAATAATTGATCAGAAGAATACACAAGGTAAATAATTATACCATAGCTAAGTTTATTGAGAACTTACCACATATGAGTGAGACACATCATACTGTCTCCTTTCTATGCTTCATAACAGCTCCATGAGATCAATACTAAAGGTAATAACAAGTCCCCATTTTGCAGATGAGGAAACAGGTTTAGAAAGTCACACAGGTAGTGAGTGGTGGGGACAGGAATTCTGATTTCAGCCCCACACTCTTAATTACTACACAGTGGGAATATTCCTGGTTGTAAAAGGTCAGCTTCACCCTCATGGTGAACCTGGTCTTGGCTGGGACGTGGACAGTGATTCACAGAGGCTTCCAGGCTTGGGTGGGAGTTGGGGGTACGTGTGTGCATGCCTGTGTGTCTGAGATGGGTCCACCAGCCTGCCATTTAACATTCAAGAAAAGCTAACAAGCTAGTAAATACAATCAGCCCTTAACCCTACCCTGCAATCAGAGAGTCAAATGCTGACCTTTTGTGATCTTTTCATTTCTAAGCAATCCTTAAATTTCAGTTTGGATAGGCTGGGGAGGAGGAACCCAAATGGCCCTCTGGAGGCACCCGTGCTCATTCCCGAGGACGGAGATCCTGTGCAATGTCTTATTCTTTTTTTTTTTTAATAAATTTTATTTATTTATTTATTTTTGGCTGTGTTGGGTCTTTGTTTCTGTGCGAGGGCTTTCTCTAGTTGCGGCGAGCGGGGGCCACTCTTCATCGCGGTGCGCGGGCCTCTCACTATCACGGCCTCTCTTGTTGCGGAGCACAGGCTCCGGACGTGCAGGCTCAGCGGCCATGGCTCACGGGCCCAGTTGCTCCGCGGCATGTGGGATCCTCCCAGACCAGGGCTCGAACCCGTGTCCCCTGCATTGGCAGGCAGATTCTCAACCACTATGTCACCAGGTAAGCCCTGTCTTATTCTTAAGAACCGTCACCGTGCCTCTACATCACCATCATCATTTATTTTTAAGAACTCATAGAGGAGATCAAGACAAAGTATTTTTGGTCCTGATCAAACAATTGGTAAACATGGTGTAAGCTTTACAAAAAGATACTTGTTTCCCGACTTCCAGGGGAAGGGCTTTCAAAGTTTACTGTGGATGCACATCTCTTGAGGGTCATACTGAAATGTAGACACTGATTTTGTAAGTCTGAGGCCTGAGATTCTGAAAGTCTAACAAGCTCCCATGGGATATTGATACAGCTGGTCTGTAGGTTCTCCTTTGAGTAGCAAGGGTCTAGAGGATCATGGATCTTTAGTCTATTGCAGCTGGTCTTGACCATTAGACTTGCTTGCGTGGCTGTGCATGGGTGAATGTATGTGCGTGTATGTGTAAGAGAGAGAGTATCTATCTGTATATTTGTGTATAAATGTGTATGTGTATGGAAGTGTAGGCATATATGCTTACATATGTGTGTATTTGAGTGTATGCGTACGTTGTGGAAATAGAACAAAGGTTGTTTATTCAGAGCTCACTAGAGCAAAGGAGTCAACCACCAACACTTGTGTTTGGCTGAGACTCAAAAGCAGGCAAGGAGTAGGAAAGCTTTTTAGTGGAAAAAAGGCTTCAGGTGTGCCCTGATTGGTGGCTGTTGTCCTGGGGAAGCTGTAGGTGGGCTAACTAGAAGGGGCCTCCCACGTGATTGGTTAGGGGTGCATATTTGACCTTCTCTGGTTGGTCCTAAGTTAGAAGAAAGGAAGACCTACTCTCCACCCTTTCTCTCCATCTCAAGGACTCAGAATGTAATGATGACTTTTCTTTTTGTCTCATTCTTCCAGAGATATAGTAATGGCTTTGGGATATATGACAAAGAGGACAGATTTTTCAACTCACATGAAAAGAAGACATTTTCTGAAAACAGTTTAAAGTATGAAGAACCTATGCTGTGGACCAACGGTGAGACCCTTGGGAAGGGAGCCTACGACACAGTAAGTGAAACAGGAAACATGTTGAAATAAAAAGTCTCCACTCTTCCTCGACACTTCCCTCTTCCTTAATCTTCCTGAGTGCCCTCCCCACCCCGTATACGCTTTTACTTAGAACTCTTCCCGTTGGAAGTAATAGGAAACCCAGCCTAAAGTGGCTTGAGGAAAAGGATGTCCACAGCTTTATGTAACTGAAGGATTTGGAGTAGGACTGGCTCTGGGCACAGCTGGTTTCAGGGGTCACACAATGTCATTGGGGATCTGGCCTCTCTGTGTCTCCTTCTGGCTCTGGTTCTCAGGTTCCACGGGGTAGTACAATGGCCATTGTATTTCAAGCCTCTAATTCTCTGAGGTCCAAGTCCTGTGGGAAAGAAGTCTCTTTGTTCAATGGTTCAAGTTATGTTACCAGAAGTTGGGAGAATCACTGCTGAGCGGCAAAAACAAAAGATGTTCCTTACATTTTGTGACTTGCATAAAAGATCATCTAAAGTCCTAGCACTTTAGATAGTATTTACAGAGATTGGTAAAGAGAAGCCTGAATCCAAGCCATTATGATATACATTCACTATGCTACTTATCCCCATCTTGGCTCCACTGAAACATTCAATTTGCTTAAGTACTTTGCATTTCGGTAGGGATGTATCAGCTTAGAGAAAGACAAGTGTTTGGGAGGCATTTTGTGAACAAGTGTCATCATTTACATTTAATAATAAGGCATTGGTTTGCTTCTAGGTATATTGTGGTCTCACTTGCCAAGGACAGCTAATAGCTGTAAAACAGGTGGCTTTGGAGACCTCTGATAAATTAACTACTGAAAAAGAATATAGGAAACTGCAGGAAGAAGTAGATTTGCTCAGAGCACTGAAACATGTCAACACTGTTGGCCTATTTGGGGACATGCTTGGAGGAGAACATTGTAAGCATTTTCATGGAGTTTGTTCCTGGTGGCTCAATCTCTAGTATTATAAACCATTTTGGGCCATTGCCTGAGACGGTGTTCTGTAAATATACAAAACAAATTCTGCAAGGTGTTGCTTATCTCCATGAGAACTGTGTGGTGCATCGAGATATCAAAGGAAATAATATTATGCTTATGCCAACTGGAATAATAAAGCTGATTGACTTTGGCTGTGTCAAGCGTTTGGCCTGGGCTGGCTTAAATGGTACCCACAGTGACATGCTGAAGTCCATGCATGGGACTCCGTATTGGATGGCTCCGGAAGTCATCAATAAGTCTGGCTATGGACGGAAGTCAGACATCTGGAGCATTGGCTGCACTGTGTTTGAGACGACCACAGGGAAGCCCCCACTAGCTTCCATGGACAGGATGGCAGCCATGTTTTACATTGACGCACACTGAGGGCTGATGCCTCCTTTACCAGAACACTTCTCAGAAAACGCAGCAGACTGTGTGTGTGTGTGCCTCACCAGGTAAGAAACTGAAAGCAGGAGGAGGATAAATCCCCAGAGATTCCAAGCAGCTGACGTTTCCCCTGCAATTTATGGCCCATTATAAGCTCTGCTTGGGTTATGAAATCAAGTAGGGAGTGATTTTGTGCTGAAAAGAATCATGATTGGCCATATTGGGTAATTGTGTTCCTTGTTGTACCAGGGTATGGAGGTAATGCTTCAAGTGGGAAGTGCCTCAATGAAATGTCTTATCAGGTCCAGACAATACTTCCTCAAATCAATGGGTGTGCAAAAATTGCTAAGGATCTACTTATTTACCAATGAGACATCTTCCCAGGGACTAGCCATGGTGAAATGACATCACCTATGCTTTAGCCTCCCTTCCCTCTCGGGGAACCAGTGTTCTCATTCCTTCCTAAAACCAGCTCTCAGGAGAGTATGTGAAAAATTCATTCGTATCAAGGGAATGATATGAACTGATTATTGACAGAGTTAATGTATTGTTTCCCCAGAAACACTTGCATTTAAAGTGAGAGGAAGCATTTTGAGCCAAAGGAACAAATCTCTAATTGGAGTGTTTCAAGCATCAAATGTGTAGTGTTTGGGGAAGCAGAAAAGCCCCAGAAGGTTGCCTGTTTTCCCCTGTCCTGAGGCTTCCTGGTGCTTATGGAATAAAGTTCTGTGTAAAATGTCAGAACTGTAGGGAGCTTAGAGATTACTCATTTGTGTGGTTTTCAAACTTTTCTTACCCAGGCACTCTCTGCTCATATGAAATCTTAATTCAAAGAATAAAACATAAAGGCAGAGAGATGGCTCTGGTTAAAGTGTGTATATGTATATGCATGTATGTGTACGGTGGAGGAGAGCTAAAGAGTAGGGTAGGGGTGCTCAAGCCTACCTACCTGGCCTCTATGATGATGTAGAACAGCCTAAGATCCACCCACCTAGTGAGGCTCAACATTTAGTTGCATGTGCAGAATGAGGAAGGCCTGAAACAAACAAAATGTCTTGCCTTTCAAGGAAGTATGCTTTCTTATTGCTAGATAAAAAATTCTAGTGCCCCAGCTTTCAGTAAACATATATATGGCAACCTCCAGCTCCCTGAATGGGTTCATTTTATCTTTCTCAGTTAACCTCCAGAACCCACAGGCCTCCCTGTGTGCCGATGAGTGTGTCTCTTTTAGACTGTCTCCCTCTCCCAGCACATGTGTATACCAATCAGCATGTCCTGGTTGATTTCAGGGGATCAGGTAGGCCAGGGCAGCAACGCATACCCCAGGGGTGCAGTTCTGGGTATCCCTACGTGCAGAGATGCCGTAAGCGTTCCAGCATGGATTTTGCGGACAGAGCTCCAGGCACAGAGCTGCCCCCCAGCCCCCCGCCCCCCACACAAAAAACCGCCTCGCAAAAGGGACATAAAGGTATTAGGAATATCGTATAGACCAGTACTAGTCTTGGAGATTGATCTTAGCTCTTAAACATACTGCAGTTGCTTTCTTCTGAACTGAACAATTATCTATTATTGATCCACAGAAAGTGCTTGCTATTCTCATTTTCTTTCTAGTTCTCATTACACACACACACACACACACACACACACACACACACACACACACGGCTTTAAAGAGAAAGGGTGGAATATTTTTTTCTGGCTCTCCTTTTGAACCATTGCTCCATAAACTAAGCAATACACAACTCACACCACTAATAATCAATTAACAGAGTTGTTGTGAAGGGTAAGGGAAATGGGGTATGTAAATTGCTTAGCACAGCTTGGGGTATGTAATTAGGGCTCAACAGTTAATAACCCTTTGGGAGAACACTAATACACCTTACCTAATGAGTGTCATATTGCAAGCCTGCAATTCTATGCCAGAGACCCTAAGGACTCTAGAATCTTGCCTGTTGTCTATGACAATAACTTCTTGGAGGTGTGGATATTCATAAATAAAGGGGTAAGGCACTCTTAAAGATTCAGAAGTAGAGATGATCAGGTAAAAATCAGGAACAAGGACTGAACAGAAGTCAATCTGAGGAAGCAGTAAGAAGCATGGCTGGGGGTACTCCTATGGGCAGGTTTCAGAAGTTCTGGGAAGTCAGGCCAAGGAGTTTAACTTTGTTGAGATAGGCAGTGAAGGCCAGAGGACTGCAAAGGATTTGGGGTAGAGAATGCCATGAAGAAAAAGGTCTTTGGGGAGGCAGGTCAGACAGCAGATTCAGTAGAGGGACCTCGAATGGAGGCCATTCTGGAATCCAGAGTTTGGGTTTTGATGGTGATGGAAGCAGTGGGAGTGTAAAGAAGATTCCAAAATATCAGTATTTCAGGGACTTCCCCGGTGGTCCAGTGGGTAAGACTCCACGCTCCCAATGCAGGGGGCCCGGGTTCGATCCCTCATCAGGGAACTAGATCCCACGTGCATGCCGCAACTAAGAGTCCACATGCCGCAACTAAGACCTGGTGCAGGCTAAATAAATAAACATTTAAAAAATATATCAGTATTTCAGAGGAGGGTGAATCAGGACTTGGTGATAGAGGATGATAGGATCTCATGGTTTTGAACGTGGATAATGGAAGAAGTAATAGAAAGTGGTGAAAGAGGAACAGGGGAGGAAGTTGAAGGAAACATTTGAAACTGGAATTGTTGCTCAGGAAAGCAGTGAACAGTGGAAGTGCATATTTGAAAATCGTAAGGTTGGTAGCTATAATCATGAAAAAATTAGAGGGCTGAGGAAAATGTTTTTGAAAATGCTCATGGGAGGAGATAACAAAATATGCATAGAATTAAGTCCAGTACACAACTGGAAGAAAGGGAAGGAGGGGAGTTGCCACAGTGTGGGAGAAGAACGAAGAGGACAGTTTCTCTTAAGATAAGTAGAGACTGTTTCAGAGAAAAGGGGGTAGTGAATACTTCAAATGCTAGAGATGACAAGGAGGGTGAGCTCATTAAATTTGGTAAGGAGAAGGTCATGGTTAGTTTTAAAAGAGCAATTTCTATAGAGAAGAGTAGGCCAAATGGTAAGGATTTAGGTTAGTGAATGTTTAAAAAGAAATCTTTGGGTTTGGCCAACTTAGAGAAATTTGGCAGGAATACAAGAAATAGGATGGCAGCTAGAAATGGTAGTCATTTAAGGATTTTTTGAAGAGAAAAGAGATTTCTGCATATTTTGAAGGCAGGAGAAAGAGGCTCCAGAGGGGGAGAGGTTTTTTATTTTAGAATGATTTTTGGTCACTTTTTAACATATTTTATTTTTATTTCCATTTTTACCTGGGATGTTCTTGGTGTTCATCTGCTTCCAAAATGATCAAGATAGCCAGTTTAACGAAAAGAATGCCTTTGGAATAGGTCACTGCAGATAACCAGTGACTGGTTCATTAGTTCCTTGACTAGTTCATTGGCAAAAGCTTTTTGATTTCTTGAGGGGGAATAAACCTAAGCCACAATAGTACTAATTAAGTAACTGTCTCCGTTTATGCTCATCCAAGAGTGCCCCAAATGGGATTATTCAAATTAATCACCAAAGCATATTTAAATGTCTACTTCTTAAAGGTTTTTCAATCCTGGATACCCCTAAATTTAAAAAATAAATTTCATGCTAACTAAAAGTGCATTAAACTGTACATCTAAAAGCGTGAATTTTACTGTGTATAAATTATACCCCGAACAAATTGAGCGAAAGTCAGTGGAAAAGGAGGGACTGGTTTTGAATCATAATAGGTACTAATTTTTGAATTATTATTATGTGACACTGTTTCAAAGGTGTATATGCATTTTTAAAAATTCTCCCAATGGGGACTTCCCTGGTGGTCCAGTGGCTAAGAGTCCCTGCTCCCAATGCAGGGGGCCCGGGTTCGATCCCTGGTCAGGGAACTAGATCCCACATGCCACAACTAAAAAAGATCCCTCGTGCCACAACTAAGACCCGGCGCAGCCAAAAAATATATATATATATATTAAAAAAAATTTAATTATTAAAAAACAATTCTCTCAATGAATTGGGATCGACATATACACACTACTATATATAAAATAGGTAACTAATAAGGACCTCCTGTATAGTACAGGGAACTCTTCTCAATACTCTGTAATGACCCACATGGGAAAAGAATTTTAAAAAGACTGGATATATGAATATGTATAATTGATTCACTTTGCTATACAGCAGAAACTAACACAACATTGTAAATCAACTATACTGCAATAAAAATTAAAAAAAAACACTCTCCCAGTGAGTTAGGTGTTATTGTTATCCCCATTTTCCCAATGAAAAAAGAGTTGGAGTCCCTCACCTAAGATCACACGGTTAAAATCTGGAGTCTGGACTCAATCCAAATCTGTTTGACTGGCAGAGGCTGTACTTGCATCGTTAAAGTTGGCATTTTGAGTCAACTGAATCTAGTTGGCAGGCACGATACTGGGTGCTGCTTACTCTAATGTGTTTTTTCCCCTTCTCAGGGACCAGCATGAGCGACCTTCTGCTGTCCAGCTCCTGAAGCACTCCTTCTTGAAAAGAAGTCATTGAACATTCATCAGGACTTTCTTCCCAGCTTCACTATACATTACTCCGTTACTGCTTCATTGGGGAAATGATGGCTAAGGGACCCTTGTTTTCCTACTGGAAAGTCAATCTAACCCAGTTTAACCAGATCCTGCAGTGGCACTACCTGAAAAGTTTGTTACAGGTTAGCATCCTCAAGCTTCAGGCACAATTACCCATATATATAAGAAAATTGTCTTAAAGAGTAACAACAGAAAACCTATTCCAGTGTTTACAGTTTTGATTATCCAGTAACTACAATCTCTCTTGCTTTATATGGTATTTCCTTTTATTTTTGGCCTGTCAATTTTAATGTCATTAGTTTAAATTGTAGAAACAAGAATAAAATGTATTTTCTTGCTTCATGGGTAAAGACACTTATTTTTTACAAAGGAGAGTAGAGGTAGGTGAGAAGGTAAAAGGAGTAGAAAGACGCTAGATTGTTTACTTAGGCAGCAACCTTAATGCTGCAGACTACAGAGGCCTCAAAATTAACAGGAAGAGCCAAGGGCCTTGGCCTTTCATTACCAGAGGGTCCCCTAACTCCTCAGAAGTCTCCACCTACAAGAAGTTGGGCTCTTCAAGGTGTTTCCATAAACTTCAGGCTGCCTTCTCTGTGACTGGTCGTATGTTTTGAGGTCTTCACGTATTTAGAGTGAATTAGAAAATTTCTGCATTGAGAACCAGCTAAACCTAAGCCAGCTGGTGGGATAAATTCTCATTGCTCTGTTAAGGGGAGAGTGGGTGAGCATATAAACTTTTCCAAGGCACTTTTGCTCACTTCACCTGAAGGAAGGACACCCCTGCTAAGGTCACTCTTCACTTTCATTCCCAGAACATTGGAAAACCTTGCAAAAATGAACAGGGACAAGTTGTCAGAGTTATTACAAGGTCTTAAGTTGGTGGACTGAGCATTTTCGGTTAAGGTTTTGGTTGCTGTGACTCCATTCACCTAATAAGTTTCACTGACACCTGTTGTCTTAAGCTAGGTCTACAGATTTTTTACTAGCTACTATCATTTGAAGATGGCACAACTACAAACTAACTTTAAGTGAATTCCAACACCAGTTGTCTGTCAGACTTCGTCAAAATCAAGCTGCTACTTCAGAAGTTTTTGAAATAAATGTGAAATGCAGTCCAGCTGAGATAAAAGCTTTTACTTTGGCCAACATGTTAAGACGGGTCTTTGCGGGTGTACCTTCTCTCTCTCCAGTTTGCAGAGTTCTTCCCTTATATTTGATAAAAATTAAGGGATATGTCCCTTATTTTACTTACTTGTGTATCAACATAACACCATTTTAAGTAGGGTTTAATTTTGTAATCTTAGTAGGGATTTCAGCATTCTTTAAAATCTGAATGATTATATCTGATTTCGGAGCAATTACCTATTTACCTTCAACCCTATTAAACCCTATGAGGCAAGGGCAAGGACTAAGACATGTTTACACTGTGTATACAGATCACAGTAATGGACACATGAAGTTGCTGTTAACAAACCTACCCCTCTTCTACTGATATAGAAAAATACTGAACACTAATTTCACAGAACCTTCAAAACCTGTATGTTTTTAATAGGCAAGCCTTGATATTGAGCTTTCTGTTGTTCTGTCATTCACTGTGTTTATCATTGCCCAGGTTGTTCTCTTTATACCTTCCTTTAGGAGGTAGAGGTCCTAAAAGGAGACTGAGAGGGAAGAAAGGTGTGGGCTGGGAGGGCTAGCATTCGTTGAGCTCTTAATGGAGAAAGGCATATAATTTAATTCTGCCTGTTGCTTGGGTCGGTAGTAGTCTCATTCTATTAATGCACAACAAGGCTCAGAGCTACTTAACTTTCTCAAGTTGGGATTGCGACCCAGATTTGTCTGACTTTTGGGCCTTCTCCCTGCTGCCTCCCAGATTTGTAGTTTATAAATGAAATCAGTTAGTTTTAAGTTTTACGCAAACAAAACTCCATAGATGCTGATAAACAAATTCACCAGTCCAGTGATTCTGATGACTTTAATGGTGTCAAAAGCTTTTCCTTTTTCACTTAGCAGCAACATTGCCTTCCCTTCTATGACTATCTTCTCATCTCACCATGAACACCACCTGTTTTCAATCACATTCAGAAGCGCATTTCATTACATACTGAATAGGTCTCAAGCTCAACCAAAGTAAGTTTAACTCCCTAAGTAAAATCCTGAAAGTAGTTCCAGCTCTACATCATCTCCGTAACTTTAACCTACTTTAGCCCACTGGACGTTTCTCAGTGTCTGAATGAGAGTTGCTGTTGTGGAAAAGAGCGAGCTCTGGATTATGGGGTTAGGGAGTGTACAGGATTCCACTTACTTGCTTTACTCACTCTCTCCTGCTTGACGACAGCAGTCCTGGGCCTTTAGTGTACCGAGTAGCTCCAAGATAAAAACTCAATCTGCTCAATGAGCATCAGAAGCCTCCATCACGTACCAGGCCATCTTTATTCCTCATACTTGCTGTACTTGCAAGTATTTAGTTTAAGGCAGCTATATATAATAAAGCAACTTGCATTTAAAAAAAGCTTTCGACTTGAAGGTACTGGCTGTAGGCAGTCTGCATCTTCATGGAACAACGTTAACAAGAATTGTTGTGTACGGCACTGTGCTGTGAAAAGCTGAAATAGCAAACAGTCCTGAGGAAAAGCTGTAGCACTTTGTCTTATTGCTATGACTTCTCAAACTTGTGAAAAATCATAGCTGAATTTGTCTCTAAAGCACTTGCTCCTATGGATTATGACTTGAAAGACCAAAGAAAACTGATCTTGGGTATATGCCTGGACATTTGTAAGGTCTCAAAGCTGGTTAATTTCACGGCAATATGATTAAAAACCCTCACTTTGTGAAGCCCTATATTGCTTTGGGAGGTGGTGTTGGGGGGAGGGAACAGGCAGGTCATATACTAGAGCTAAAACAAAAACGTACAATTTTTTCTGTTCTATTAAAAACAGCAGGGGGTGAAAGAGTGATGAAACAATGGAGTAGGGTGAATTAGTAAATGGGATTACTAACTTTGGTTAAAGGGAATTACCAACTTTGTGATGTTCCTAAATAAAGCTCATGTAATTTATTATATTGAAAAAAAAGACGCCCTTACTGCTGTTATCAACATAAAATGAAGACAAATCTTTTAATGTGATTTCAAAACCTTTATTTTATATTTAGGCTTAAAATCCATGTTAGAGGAAGTAACTTGTCTATCTTAGTTCTATTTTGTGAAAGCCATTGCAAGGCTTCCATTTTCTTTCTCAAAGTGTGAGGTGTAGGAAAATCGGTGAGGGAGGGAAGGGGGTTGGAAAGAGCAGCAATATTAAAGCAGTTTATGATTAAATTTCTCATGATAATTCCCCCTGCAGATAATTGCAATTACTCTCTGCTTTTTGTGAAGGTGATGCAAGAGGGTACACAAGAAAATCCCAAAGTATGAATCAGAATGAACAACTTAAATTCTGGAAATGGTACACATGCAGTGTTTAATACACACTCAAGTCTACTGCACCTGGATTGGGCCTTCACCACTCTCCCCAATACCCAAAACACACTTCTATTAGGATTCTTTTCAATGCCATCTATTCCATTTATTCCCTGATCACCCAAGCCTTAAACCTTACAACCCAATTAATAGGTACTATTACTGACATTTTGTAGACTAGGAAATCAAGGCACAAAGTAATTTACCCAAGGACATCAGCTACTAAGTGATGGGGTTGAGAACGGAGTATGGACAATCTGATCTCAGTGGTCATACTCCTTGATGATATATAAAGTCACTCAAAGATTAACTTTTGTATTAGAGACCTTATTTCCCACATTTCCCAGGGACTGAAAATTATTTCTGATTCACATTAACAAGACATGTTAGAGCCTTGGATTTATGTAGTCAATAAACAAACTTTATTAATTATTCCTTGTAATAGATACTGAGCTGAAATTCAATGTCTAATTGAATTCATACCATATACACAAACTCCTGTTTTAGATTTTCTATCAGCAAACATCCTGTTCAATAGTCCTTGGGGGTTTTGAGTACATTCACAAAATGAAATCCCAATTTGCTGACAACAAATGAGCACATGTGAAGTTTTTCAAAGTAAGGAAGCTGCTTGAAAAACACAACTTAAAAAAAAAGAATGTACTCATTACTTAACAACAGGCAAATAAAGTTAAACCAACCACTAAACAGGTTTTAAGTGAGGCTTCTTCCCAGAACTTGGAAATAAAGGAAATTAGCCCTCAGAATTTACTTTTGAGATTAATGGATCACAGCAAACAGGTTAAGTCACTTTTACGACACCAGAATTACTCCTAGCCATACAGCCTTCGATGTATCTTGCTTATCTAGCTACCTTAAGAAACTTCAGGCAGAATACATACTAGTAAGTTAACAGAAACACAGGAGTCATAGAAGCAAAAGCTGGCTGTGCCCAAATTAACATTGTGGAATAAAAAATGGATGCATAGTATCAGACCTAAAACCCTCAGAGCATTCCAGATCCACTGGCAAGATCATCTCTACTGTAATGACAGACGTTTCAGAGGCAAACTTCTCTTACAAAACAAGCAAACTTCTGATTATTTGGCTTACATTTGTCCGCTTACAGCAATCAAATTTCAGATATTAATATAGCTGTGAATTCTCAAATTAACACATTAGTACCATAACTTGGGACCCTAGAAGGGTAGGAACAGAATGTGCTATTTTTCCAACGCAAAAACCCGTATATCAGCCTATCACAAACAAACTGGTAGGTGAGATGAGCATGTGTCACCAAGTTTCCCTCATGTGTGGGGTTTATTAATCCTTCATCTGGGTAAATGTGGTTAATGAATCCTACTGCATCCCAAGAAAGCAGACTGCTGAATCAAGAATTCTCCATAACCAAAGCTCTTTTCTTAGCAAAGACATCTTAAAAATCACCTATTTAAGCACAGTAGTAAGTGAGAAACAACTGCTTTTTTGTTTAGATAAAATTTGGGAATGGTGAAATATCTTGACAGTAGAACTGTCTCCCTTTAGAGATATTACCATGTTTTTAAAAATCCTTATTTCCATAGTAAATGCAAAACCTAAAATATCTAATCAACCAAGGGTACCTTGAGAGTACATAATAGCCATGCATATGTAAGCAGTGGTTTATTTCTAAGATTAGTTAAGGAATAAAAATCAGTAACTTAAATTCTCAAATATAACCAGAAAATGTGCTTAAAATGTTTTAAGGCAAGACATTTGGTAACTAACAAACACATTTCAAATTTGGTTATCTGAAATAGTCATTTCCTTTAAACTACGTGAAACTAGTCATTTCTTTAGTTCAAAGAGGATAGGCCAGAAAAGTAATGTATCCTACATAATTATAATCTGTTTGCACAAAGTAGTGTTAAGCACCCCTTATGACATTCTGCATGAAACCATGTATCATGGTAGAAATTTTCTTTTGACGCTTAAGAACTCTAACAAGTACGAATCTGCATATGCAGGGGAAGATCAAGATGCACTTGTAACTGTTTTCAAAGATAAACCTTGGGGTGACTATACAACTTTTCAGTATTTAAATACCTGCAACAAGAAATGAACCTCAGGGTTAAACAAGAAAAAGGAACTAGGACATTTTGCAAGGTCTCACCACTCAAGGATACTACCATCAGTTTATTTGGTAAAGTAAGCCTCTGAGAATGTTTCTGTGAAAAAACCACTCCTTTGCTTTGGTTCTGAAAATATTGTATTTTAAAATAGCTAAGGCAAATATTTAGGGGGCACAGCTCAATATTGAAAAATTAGTTGAAAGAGGTAGAAGTAAAGCCTTTCTATGTAATGTGCTTCTGCATAAAGGTAACAAATCTATGATCTTTGATCTAGGGAAAACACAACTAAAAAATGAATCACTCTTTTATAGGATGTTTAAAGATAATGCTTTTTAATAGTTCAAATATTTTAAAAAATCTCATCAAAAATGTATCACCTTAACAGTACTTTGCACATGTGGAATTTCATACCTAAATTTGGTACTATTTTGGTTTATTTATGGCTACTTACAAGAAGACTCAGTAATAATGTCCATTCATTGGAGTCTTTTTCTTTGGTTGAGCCTATTGGGACCAGGCTGATGAACTACTTTATGCAAATGAGATGGTTAAATTCATGGCAATATGAATTATAAGGGTTCTCATTTAATGGAAACGAAACTTAAAAGAAATTCCATATTTTATCCCCATTGTGGTTTACGGAAGCTAATATCCTGTTCAGAGGTTGAAGAGTTTGAATAGCTCACACAATCCTGTAAAAATTACAACTGGCTGCCCTTTAATAAATAAAGTCATTGTAAAGAATTACATTTACAGAGTGAAAAGTGAATACATAGCATTTCAAATTCAATTTTGGAAGTACTAATAAGTACTGACCCATAACAATATACACTAGCTACCCTTTTAACTGTCCATCATTAGCACCAATAAAGATTCAACAAAATTACCTTTATTCTCACATCTCAAAACAATTCTGCAAATTCTTAGTGAAGTATAGTCACAGACCTTAAATATTCACATTGTTTTCTATGTCATACTGAAAATAAGTTCACTACTTTTCTGGATATTCTTTACAAAATCTTATTAAAATTCCTGGTATTATCACCCCAATTATACAGTAGCACAACCACCCTACGTCATTTCACATGATAGCTCCTTAGAGGTTTCACATCTAAATTACCAAGAACAAAACCCTTCCCTCCCTCATCTTGCACTCATCTTAATTCTATACTAGTCCTTGGATTATGTACCACTGTAAAAGTATAACTGTATCAAAATTACCATGTTTATGGATACAATAATATGCCATACAGAGTAACAAAGTTACATGTAATGACAAAGATTACTAAAGTTATGCCAGACAAGAACAAAGTTAGGACATGCTAGCTAGGCAAAGTCCCTAGAAAGAGGATCCTAGTATCCAGTATCCTAAGTTCAAATAACATTGACAAAATAATGAACAATTATCTTTAAAAAAAAATTATAAAGCTACTGGCAAATCAGGTAATTGCTAAATAAGAGTAGAGCACGAGATTAAACTCTCTAATATTTACAACTGCAACATACTTGAGTAAAATTACAATTGTGCACATATCAGTGGCTTTGTAACAAAAATAATTCATATACATAGAGGAAAAATTAAGACAGTTTTCAATTCAACAGAAGTTGAATTCAACCTATCTCAAAGATACTCAACAGCCCAAAGATTTACCACAGAATTGAAGATTAGCTGATAAACCAGAGCCATGTTACCGGCATTTAAGACAAATTTTAAACAAGTTAAAGT
This sequence comes from Physeter macrocephalus, assembly GCF_002837175.3. Lineage (NCBI taxonomy): Eukaryota > Metazoa > Chordata > Mammalia > Artiodactyla > Physeteridae > Physeter > Physeter macrocephalus. The sequence continues at coordinate 42,479,551 of NC_041215.1, read as the reverse complement.
CTATCATTTGTTCCGTAGTCAGAAGACTGTGCAAACTCGACTTCAACAGGAATATACTGAGATGTGCAAACAAATGTAAAACCTCCACTAGCTGTTTACCTGGAGGCTTACCTTTTTTTTTCTCAGTGAGCTTCCTGTTAACAACCATAAGCTATAAATACAGGTACAATGCACAGTCAGTGATCTTTTTGTTTTATTTATTGTTAGAATATAAAAGAACTGAAAGAGCAGTAAGTTTAATTTCATTTTTATAAGGAAGACTGCATTTACCTGAAAAAGAAATATGGCATCACACACAATCACGCTTCAGGGGAGGAGTATGTTTAAGGACATGGTGTCCTTCTGAATGCTAAAGGAAAAGCGATTCCTGTTTACTGTTAAAATACGTAGTGTTAAAGTTCTCTATTTAAGAAAAAGACTTACTAATTCTTCACTAATGTAAGTTTTTGTGAATTTAGTTTTCAAATCACAGTAATCTACATAACCATTATTAACAGCTCTGTGTTTATAGTACTGCAACAAGCCAACAAACACTTAAATGCACTTCACATCAAGAGTATGTAAACTTTATTTTTTCCTCTTCAAGCCTTCAGAAAATTAGGGGCTATTTCAGCAGCCAATCTGGTCAGAACCTCTGAAGGCAGAATCAGGGCCTCACAGTGTACATGACCATCTGTGGCACTGCATACCCATCTGGTAGTGAAGTGTCCCCCTTCAGTGGCTTCCAGTAAGGCCTAGAGTTTAAGGTTAACATGAAAAAGTGCCACCTTTGTTTTAGATTAGTGATGGACTCTGACAAGATAAAATAAAGTTATTCTGTATATTGTTATACTTACAAGCAGCTCCAATCCTGAGTATTTATGGTAATATCTAAACATACAAAAATGTATGTACATTTTTCTCCACTTTCTTGTAAACAGTTGTCAGTATACTGTTTTATCCCTTTATCATTGAAACATGCAAATCATACATACGAGTATAAATACACAAAAGAAAACAATTTACACTCATTCAAAAGCCAAGCAACAACAAAAAATAGCTACAGTATTCAAATTATAAATAAACGAATGCTTGAGGCATCTTATATTCCTAGAAGCAGCCAGCCATTCACCCTAATGTTCTTAGCTGCAATTGTAGAAATACTGAGTTTTGCACCTTCCATGCTTTTACAGTATTTATAACACTATCATATGTGGAGATAAAGACTTGTTTACTATAATCTCTTCTTTTCAGAATGAAGAATAAAGCAGCACTTACAAATATTGAAGCAGTGGCAGTAACAGCAGGTGTTACCACTGCTAGATCAGGAGGAAGTTTTCCATTCTAACAATTTTTAAATTAAAAAAGTAAAGGAAAAATTGACCTAAACAAATGATTACATGTTCATTCCTTGGGCACTTAACAGCGAGTCCAGCATGTCGAATGTGTCTTTGTAGTCCATATGCTGGCTGTTTGTACTGTACTCGTGATTGACATCAGGACCGTTGGTCTCCACTGGCTTCTTGTCCAGTTTCACGAGGGTGCTGAGATGTCCGTAGCCCACCTGGTATGTGACAGGGGGAGGAGGGGGTAAGGGATGGTTAAAAACAGAGTTGTGAGAGGATACATACTGCTTAACAGAGGAGGAAGAACTAGATGAACTACCTGAACTTTTGGAACTTTTGCTCATTTTGGAGTGATGGTTGTGAGATGCATCATTGATATGCAGCTTCTTCCTCGAAGAGCTGGAACTAGAGGAAATGCCATCACTGCTCAGGCCAGCAGGACTCCTGAGAACAGTGGGTGGTGCCCCATCAGCACTGTGCTTGCTGCCAGCACTGCTGCTGCCCCCGCACGAGTGCGAGTACCTGTGGCCGCTGGGGTGGTGGCGGCTGGGAGGGTGCTCCTTGTGCCTCTCCTTGTGGTCCCTGCTAACATGCGGGCTTGAGTGCTTGCTCTTCCCGCTGCCTTCGTCAGAAGAGCTGTGTCTTTCTGAGGAAGAAACTTTTATCTTCATTTTCAGTTCTTCTTTACTGACACTTTTATCAGTGGGTGGTATTGGAATCCGTAATTTCAGCGATCCACTCTTTTCCTTCTTATCTGCCATATATTTTTCAGGTTTTTCAGCATTTGTAATGGGAATTTTCATTTTAATGGGAGAGGTTACAGAACTGCTGCTGGCTGCCTGGGACTGTACATGTTTGTGTTGCTGTTCTACCTGGGCAGCTATATAATGATCCCTTGCATCCAGATCAAGGGTTTCTAGCTTACGTTTTTCTCTATATTTATCTAAAGACATTTTCTGAGGAATTACTCCAGGAGTAGCAGAGCTTGGCCCATGGTGTTTACTGCTTCCTGCTTTATGAGTATAATCTTGCTTAATAGAAGAATGGTCAGAAATTTTGTCAGGTCTGTGATGTAATCCTGAATGCAGTGATACAGAAGGTCCCTGCTGGAAGTTGATGCTGTACTGGCTACCAGACAAAGATGTGTCCTGTTTCTGTGAATATATCTGTTCTGTCCTTGCCGACTCTTGATGTTGAGGCCATTCTTGGTGTGATGACAAACCATATGAGGTACTTGGCATTCCTGTTGCTAGCACTGACAAATTATCAGATGCATGGCTGTCTTGAACAGAAATATTTCCTGAATTTAGAGGTACTGGTGCAGGGAATGTTGATGTAGATGGTTTCTGAAAACTCGGGTTGGTAGGCACACCAGTAACACTATCTACTAAAATGGAATTCTGGACCAAAGATGAACCAAGAAGTGGTGTTTCTGATACTTGTCCATCTACTTTTGGTTTCTTAGCCGCCTGATTAGCCTATTTAAATAAAACACAGAAGAAGCAATGACAGCAAAGGAATTTAATACAAATTTCTTTGCTTATAAAAATTCTATAATAAATACATGGAAATAAAATCACCTGGGGTTTCACTTTATGTTGCCAGTAAATAAATATCTTATTTAGAGGCATAAAAAGGATATAAATAGTTGAAAGCACTGGTTTTAAATTAGATGCAGACTAAATCCTAGCCCAGCATTTGAGAAAGGAATTTAACTCGTCTAAGCTTCAATTTTCCTGTTTGTAAAGTGAGGAGACTGTTTCCACGGTAATCACTATGAGAATTAAATAAGGAATTTATAAAGTATTTATAGCAAAGTCTACTGGACACCATAGTTGAATAAATTATGAGTGTATGTAGCTTACGAAACACTGTAATTACTTACGAATACTGGAAATAAGAATATTTAACCACAAAAATTCAAACTGATTAGCTATGTAGTTAACAAATTGATGTTCTAAAAACCCGCCAATTCTCTTACCCTCCAGTTCCGAATCCTCTTCAACCTACTAGGTGTTTTCTCCAATATTTGTAGAAACTCATGTGTTAGCTCTAAAGATAAAATTCAAATTAAAAACTTAGAAGGTGCCTTTAGATTTAGAATTCTCTCAAGTGGGCAATATTAGAAAGAAAGCTCAAGAGTTCATCTACTTCACTATCACCCTCCTAATTCAACCATCAGCACATACAGAAGTAGACACAGCTCTGAACTGGTATTTTCAAAGATGAATCTTAAAAAAATTTGTTTTAATTAAACAAAACAAAACAAAACAAAACACTCCTCCCACACCCCCCGATTTCACATGCTTACTTAGAATCTCTGGAAAATTTAGTCACATTTAAAAAATTCCTTCCAAATAGAAAATCTCTATTAGGCAAACATCATAGTAATAATTGTGATGGGCAAGATCCACCAGTAGATTCTTTAAAATCAGTGGGCAAAAGTTTAAGGAAAAAGAGAATATTTGTATAATCCCAACATACCGCCCTCAAGATATTTATTAATTATAAAGAGAAAATTAGTAACTTTATGACCTTAACCAAGTGATCATGATTATCATTACCAGCAATACGACATATCAACATGATACCCCATGATAAAATGCACAGTAGGATACAACCCACTTCTGTGGTATTCCTTCCAAAAACGCGTAACTTCACTCTAATAATGGGAAAACATCAAACTCCAATTGAGGAACATTTTATAAAGTAACTGACCATTCTTCTTCAAAGTGTCAAGGACATGAAAGAAAAGGAAAGATTGAAAAACTATCACAGATTGGAAGAGGTTAAAGGGGCATGCCAACTAAATGGAACACGGGATTCTAGAATAGAAAAACTGGGGAAATTTGAGTAAAATCTGTAGTTAATAGTATTATACTAATGTTAACTTCTTGGTTTTGATAATCATATTATTATAGAAGATGTTAACATTAGAGAAACAGGGTGCAGGGCATAATAGTACAGAATCTGTACTATTTCACAATTTCTTTAGATTTAAAATCATTTCAAAGTTAAATGAAAAAAATTCCTTTACCTATACCCATAACTTCCTAGCAATCAACACTAGTAACATTATCAGTAAATCACCCTGGTCATATTTTTACAATTTTTCCCCTAAAATTTAGGATTACAATGAGATGACCCACTTTTCTAAAGTGGTGTGGTTATGATGAATTATAGTTTTTGACTCCAAAATAGTGTCATTAATAAAGTTATTGGCCACTCTCAAGACAAATAATAATATTAGTCAAATGAATTACAATGTCACATAATATTATTAATGCCAATTTAATAGAGACTAGATTCATGCAAAAACTCAGCACCATTATATGCTCACAAGCTGTGACAACTAATTCCTGTTAAAGTCTCAGGAGCTTTTCGATTCAGTCTGGATGAAAACAATCTAATGTCTGTACTACCATTTCTTCATCTGTAAAAAAAAAAGACCACTTTTCTACTTGAACACAGCAGTAAATCTAGCAGACACATGCCTTTGGGTCCAAAATTAACAATAAATTGTTTTGACTCAATTTCAGAAAAAGTTCAAGTTATAGAAAACACATGAGGGTTTGTTATTAATCATTAAAAAAACCAAAACAACCAAGCCCCCCCTCCCCCAAACCCTGTTACAGGTAGGCCAAATACAAGCCAACGTTGTTTTGGGGACAGTCATTAAATGAATTATTTTAGTAAATACTGATGCTTCAGACACCATGATTAAAATTCAGATACTTGTAATATCCTATACTTTGTTACTTTATTTTTAAGGGATCACAATGTGATTCCATAAAAATGTGAGAAAAGGCTGCCACATAATACACTGAAACTTTCAATGTGTTAAGCGTCCAAGATTCCTATTCAGTGATTCTCCAAATGAATAATGTACTTGAGCCTTTTCAGAATAGAAGCAAAGGGATATTTAGGTGCCTCCTGTTGTGTCAAAAAAAGACTTTACCTATTGATACAATTTAAGAGCAGGATAAAAGGCAGATTATTCGCTTTTTGCGAGCTTTATTTTAGCACCATATATACAAACTACTTTTATTAAGTTTATGCCTATTTTATCTTATCTATTGACTGCTAAAATAAGACGGTGGCATAGGTAACCTAATTTCAAGTCACAGATGGAAAAAAAAAAGCCCCCACTAGTTTTTTTTAATTTTTATTATTATTAAAAAAAATTTTTACTGGCGTATAGTTGCTTTACAATGTTTTTTTTTGCCCACACCTTGCAGCATGCAGAACTTCCCTGACCAGGGATCGAACCCGCATCCCCTGCAATGGAAGCGTGGAGCCCTAACCACCGGACCTCCAGGGAAGCACGCCCCCCACCCCCCACTAGTTTTTAGAAGATATTATTTCAACTCACTGAAGATTTCCTACCACTCTGAATAACCTTTAAAAAAACCTCCGGCAATGTAAGGAAAAGAGGATAATCATGCGGCAGTAATACAGCATGAGGTATATAATCTGGGAGAAATTTTTCAGGGAGGAAAAAAAAAACAAAATAAAATCAAGAGACCTAACAAAGAGCATATTTTACCACAAGGGTAGGCAAACTATCACCAGTGGGCCAAATATGACCTGCATTCTGTTTTTTGTAAATAGTTTTACTGGAACACAGCCACTCATTTTACAGGTTGCCTATGGCTGTTTTCCAGCTACCGTGGCAGAGTTGTCTAGATGCATAGATAGTATAGCCCACAAACCCTAAAAGAGTTACTATCTGGCCCTTCACAGAAAAGGGAGCAGACCCTTAAAGAAATTTCTGTCTTAAAGAAGCATCTAAGATATTAATGGAAAAGCACATTCCAAAGCCATAGGGGTCTCTTACTTTATATAACGGAAGTCATGTAAATCCAGTTTTCAAATTAGCTTCAATTTTGTAAAGGAAACTGGGGAAAGCCCACAAAAAGAAACAGAAAACCTAACATACCAGTTTAGATTTATGTATATATTAGGAAAGAAATGTTATCTATTTCCTTTCTGAAATCTAGAGTGCCTGGTTAAAATGTCTTAATCCCCAGGAATCCCCTGCCTCTGGCCTGCTTATTTCTCTACCTGAAAAACGTCTTATCAGGAGACCTCCAAATTCCAGGTCCATGATGTACAGAACTTATACTCCCAATCTTTCCTTGTGAATTCATACTTATTAATCCAAGACAACAATGACACACTTTACCATCACTGGAACAGAGCAAGGAATATTACCATGAAAATATCTTTAGCTCACTGCTTCAAATCTTCTACAGTAAGTTAATACCTGACTTTGTGTTTATAAATTTTAAACTCAACAAAATTAGTTTACTTTATTTATTTAAAAAAATTTATTTATTTTATTTATTTTTGTCTGCATCAGGTCTTCGTTGCTGCGCATGGGAGGCTTTCTCTACTTGCGGCGAGTGGGGGCTACTCTATTGCAAAATTAGTGTACTTTAAATTAGGTATTCTTGTATTATCAACCTGTAGCATTATAAATCATATTTCTTTGAAAAGTCCTGAAAGGGCTTTAGATATTGAGTGGTGGTTAATATATGCTCATTTTTTCCCCCTTTAGGCTAATGAATCCTTATTTTCATCCTGTTCATTTGATCATGTAACTATACTTTAAAAAAAATAAATAAATTTATTTATTTATTTGTTTATTTTGGGCTGTGTTGGGTCTTCGTTGCTGCACGTGGGCTTTCTCTAGTTACGGCAAGAGGGGGCTACTCTTCGTTGCAGCGCGTGGGCTTCTCATTGCGGTGGCTTCTCTTGTTGCGGAGCACGGGCTCAAGGCACGTGGGCTTCAGTAGTTGTGGCTCGTGGGCTCTAGAACACAGGTTCAGTAGTTGTGGCGCATGGGCTTATTTGCTCCACGGCATGTGGGATCTTCCCGGACCAAGCTCGAACCCGTGTCCCCTGCATGGGCAGGTGGGTTCTTAACCACTGTGCCACCAGGGAAGCCCTGATCATGTAACTATACTTTTAAATTCTACTGCCAAATTGTTAAAATGGAATTATGTTTTTAAAGAGTCTTTATCTTTTCAAAATAGATGAAATATTAATAGATGAAATGATGTCTGGGATTGGCATCAAAATAACTATGGGGGAAGGAGGATGTTGGATTGGCCAGAACTGATAACTTCAATTGAGCAAGAATATATGGGTACTGAGTATTTTTTCAAACCTATACAAAAGTAGATAGACGTTTTAATCCATAATAAAAAGAAAAAATTTTAATGTAACAGAAAGATTTATTTTCTCTACTTACCATCTAGTAATTCCAGAGTAACTGTAGGATCCACATATTCCCACCAATGTTTTCCATCAGTTGACACGGGAATCTCCCAATTGGACCATTTGCAAGCCAAATGAATGCATACACATGCTATCACTGTTGGTTTATACTGAAGACAGAAGGTTGTAAGATGCAGACTGTTGTGGAGCAGGTTTGAAACGAGGAGTCATAGAAATTCAAATATGTAAAACAAAGAAAAACATTTACCAATAAGATTAGAGCAAAAACAAAATTATAAAGGTTTTCTTTTTCAAGTCTAGAATATAAAACCTTATTTTATTAAATTAAAAGTTAACATTATAACACTTTTTATGACTATGGTCATAAAAATTTGAACACTAAAAAACCTACATAGATTATGAACATTTTCACACTCTTACTTCCTAGAGTATATTAGTATTTTATTAATACTAATATATTAATATTTCTAAAATATTTTTTACATCTAAATTAAAAGTATTTTTACCTCTCTATACAAGGAGAGGAAGACAGTATATTTCAACTAATTACTACATACAAGTAAAACGCTTTAAACTTTCTTTGGTGGTATTTGTGTTTCTTTTGTAATGTCATGGCAAAAAACTAAAGAAAAAGCAGAAGACTGTAAAACTGACAAGGTAATTTCAATAACACATCATAATCAGGGATTACCATTTGATGTGGCTTAACAAACATTAATTCTTAAGTAACTCAGACAACTTAAAACCTATCTAGGTAAAACTATCTTCTTCTCAGCAAAGCCACAGAGGAAACTTACCTTTTGCTGAACAGCTTGAAGGCCCAATGTTGTTAAATACTACAAAAATACTACCTCTCTCCTTCCATGACATGCCAAAGACTGGGCATGTAGCATGTCACAGCTAGCCTCTTCTAACCAAAGTTTTAAATTTAAGTGATTTTTTTGGCCTTGTTGTTCAGAATTTCTAGGGATAGAGGTTAAATCCCAACAACATATACCTAAGAAAATATATTGGCTTTTGCCAATCCAAAGTTTTAAACAAAACTTAACAGTGTCACAAGAAATTAAGGACCAAATAAAGATGGTTTGGTCTACTCCTCCCCAATGACTCATTTTAAAAACAAATTTAAATCATTAATATCAATCTAGAACAAAATTAATATATTAGATGTGAAAGACTTTTAAAAACTATTCTTCCAGTTCAGTTTCAGAATTGATGAAAATGTCTACTGATCAAGCACAAACCCATACCATTCTTTATATGAACTGAAGAGGAAGTTTTTTTTTTTTTAAAGTAAAAATTATACTTATGCAAATCAAGGCACTGATAGGACATGACTACTACTAATCTACTACTGGCGGGTATTATCTGGAAAAAAACCCCCAAGTTATATAAATTTTATTTATTAAAAAAGCTTTAATGATTATTTTAAAGTTAAGATTGGATCAATGTGAAATTTTTTTAAATTGTCATTTAACTATAATTGTAAACTAGAAATAGCTTTATACTTACCAAGTTGCTCGAATTTCTACGTTAAGTTTAGCTCTTTGTAATCTTTAGCTGCTATTCAGGCTACCAATTTTAGACTTATGCACTCACAAATCGAGAATATGTCATCAGAAAGCACCACTACACTTCACATTGTGCATTTAACCCCTCTGTGCCAAAAGTCCCTTGTACAATACACCGCAAAGCAGACAGGAAGGTACCACCACAGTAGATGGTCCAGTCTCCTGCTGCAACAAGGGTAAGAGACACATTGAGGTGGCCCTGCATTAAAGGAAGCTATAGTGTGCTACAACAGTGCAACAAAGAGGGTCAGGATAACAACCTGTTGGTAGCCATGAAATAGGATGTCTGTGCCAAATCCTTGCTTGCTGTAAGAAAAGAAAAAAAAACGAAGACAATACTATCAGCTTTAACATGCTACCGTCGAAAAGTTCTCAACACAACAAAAACTTCAAAGATTTGTACACAAAAAGTAAATTTTACTTACTACTTACAAATATCACAAGAGCGCCATCATTTTCTATACTACTGAAAATCTTCAACAACATTCACTCAAATGTTTCTTGCTATCCCCCAAAGATCTGAGAAACAAGCCGATTTGCTTTTAGCTAGCCAGTTACAAGGGCTAAACTTGTTACTAAGTTAAGCATCTAGTCAGCTAAAAGTTGCAATAAAGCATTCTCCTGGATTTAAAAAAAAAAAGAAGAAGAAGAAGAAGAAAAGATTTTGAAGTCTAATACAAAATACAAAGAGTTGCCTGCCAGACTTAATCCTCAGTCATCATATTTAAGTTGGTTTAAGTACTTCCACCAAAAGAAAAAACAAAAACAAACACCCAATCCCCAAACTCAGAGAGCACAAACTGCTCAGTTTTTCATCATGCTACTAAGCATCAACAGAGAATAAACAACCTAGAAACATCATAAGGATGTAGATACAGAAAACACCACTGTATTATTTTTAAATTATATAATCCAGTTAACCATAACGTTAGAAAAGATACAAGTACTCTAGAGGGAATCAGGATGCTTCAATACTGGTCCTCAATAGAAAATCAATTTTTAACAACTAGCTTCTTGAAACACTGAAATTGAAAACAGTTCCCCTCTCCCTTCTTCTGCTTCTTATTCTTCCCAACAGGGATGCCTCTGCTATAGTCTCCCCCCTTTCCCCAGTTACATTCATAATCACTGACATACCTTTCCTCTCTGCTCACCTAGGATCAGTTCACCTCAGCTCACCCCCTCTAACAGGTCTCAAATTCCTTGCCCTCTCCTATTTTTATTTGTGGCACCTGTAATTCCCCGCTGCCCCATGTGGATCATCAACATAAAGGTTTACAAAAGGGATTTGGGTTTAGCAGAGTTGTGCTAAGGAAGAGTGTCAAAGCATCAGATGTCTTGGAGGCAGTGTGACTTAAGTATGGCATTCTTTCCTGGTGGGGAGGGAAGGAGAAATCACAGAAATGAAAGGTCCCTGTAAAATGACATCAGCCAATCCTGCAGCAAAGTAGCATAATAACTTTCTCATCTCCAGAGGTTGGAGGTAGGGGAGAACTTCAAAGAACTCAAACCTTTTACCCTCACCCCCACCCACGAAAGAATCTAAACATATAGAAAAGTAAAAATAAGTTTAAATTGCTATTGCAGTTTTCACCTCAGAACATATGTAAATTCAGTAACCTATTAAAAGTCATTGCAACAGAGAAGAATGTAGGGAAAATGTTCTTTTGTTAGCTGAAAGTGGTTTTAGGGGCAAAGGAAAAAAATATACCAAACACGAAAGAACATTTTAAAAATGGAGTAAGATGCAAATTATAGTTACTTGAAATGTTAGTCAGACAAAATGATGTTAAACACATGAGAGTTGTACTAAAATTTAAGAATTGGTCACATTTTAAACATTAAGAACAACAACAAAAAAATCAGATTTAAATATTTTGCTTTGGATGATATATCAAATTCATAGTTTTTGTAAATGTTTAAATTTTACTATTCAATTTTGCAAAATAAATGGACTTTAATGTCTCTAGCTTCTTTAGATAGGATTTAAGAGAAGCTGACTCAAATTTCACAATACTAAGCTGAAAATTCAGTTTCATTTCCTACTAAGAGTGTGTATATGCACATACACATACATATTTTTAACCTATATTTAATATCTTCAACATCTTTCTTTACTAATCTCAACTTAAGGCAAATTATATGGCTCTCCATTATTTAAACAAAACAGCTTACCCTTTCAAGTTTTCAAGAGAACAGAACTTCTCTAAAGCTCTATTTCTCCCGTTGCGGAGCACAGGCTCCGGACGCGCAGGCGCAGCGGCCATGGCTCACGGGCCCAGCCGCTCCGCGGCACGTGGGATCCTCCCAGACCGGGGCGCGAACCCGGTTCCCCTGCATCGGCAGGCGGACGCGCAACCACTGCGCCACCAGGGAAGCCCTAAAGCTCTATTTCTTAATCCAACATCTACACTAGTCATCTATACAATTCTATACTACACTGTAATACTGAGGATGAGAAAGTGCTATAAAATATATAACCATGAAGAACAGAAACCAAAATTAAATATGTTCTAGTTTAGTTTATAAATGATAACATTTGCTTTTAGGATTAAAAAAATATAAATGGGATTTTTATTAGTCCATTTCTTAACAATGACAACTGTGGTACCAGACAACAGGTTTGTCTGTTTTTATATGTAGCCATTAGCATAGTAATAAAACCTTAACCTAGGTATAAAGTGACTTCAATTTAGAATGAATAAGAGAACATTTAGGTAAACACTAGAAACAAGGCCTTCAAAAGTCCTACCCATTTTGTTTAGAATAAACCTAAACAAGTCTGGTGGTAAAGGAATGAAACTGCAAAATTTCATTTTCAAAAAGAACTATCAGAAAAAGGCACACTAAAGGTTCCAAGTGGTTGCTATTAGTATGTAACACTTCACATGGTAAACAGGAAAGAGGAAGTAGTACTGCATGCATCTGTGTGAAAAATTATTTCTAGAGATACAATGATAGATACATAGGATTCATTAACAAGAGTAGAAAAATATATACCACATGCTTTATAAGGAGTAAAGAAAACAATACAAAAACTTTGTACTCCTGTTTATAAAAGGTTTAATAAGTACATCACATGCTGTTATATATCATGCTATATAATAATTTCCTCATTATACAAAAAAAGGAAACCATTTTTAGTAATGCTAAAGAACTTTGAAAAATGTATTAAATCAATTCTGTTCAAACGAACATGGGCAAAACATTTCCCAAAATGACAAATCCACTAAGAAAGGCAATTTTTATCTGAAAGATTTGAAGCTGACCTCCAAATTCTTAAACCGTAATCACTTTTCAGGAAGTCAATCAAAGTTTGACATAAATTGGAAATTAATACTATTTTCTGCACCTATATGTTAAATTTGGCCTACATCTTAAATACTAACTGAATTGGGATGGGCATAGCCCAATGGGGAAGTAGAAAGAGTCCTAATATTTGGAAGCCCTCTAATTTTTTAGAGAAACAAGACTCTCACCTAAAGTTAAAGGAAGCTAACTCACCAGGAAGAACCAAAAATAGAAGTAGATGAATAGGTAGGTGTAGAACACTGAAAAATAATGCTTCAAAATGACATTTCTGCCATTTAAATAAAACTCAAGAAAAGGTTAGAAGAACAAAATAGCATTCAATTATCAATTATAGACAATAAAAAGCATTAAAACTTAACTTAAAAGTTTTCACTTACCTCTTACTAACTGGGTACATTTCACCACATCTGTGTGTGGGTGTTCAATGGTGATCTCAAAACCTGAAATGAAAAGTACTTTTTTTCCCAATCACTTACCACTATAATACTTGCCTGAGAAATGCCACTCATCACATAACCATAAACGTGTATTTTTCATCATTAAAAAAACTCAAAGACAGAGTTTCTCATCACTGACATGTTTATTATACCCCCAATCATAAGAAATAATATCTTCTCAAAAACAGTGTTCCAATTACGAAAACTGACAAAGTTATTTAGAGATAAGTAATATGTATTCAAAATTCTCAATTACAATTAGTTTGAGATTATCCTCAAGTTAAAAACAAACTAAAATCATGACAAATACAATTATTAAGCTTGCTCCACAGTTTAAGCAGGGAATTCAACTACGTAACATATTTCTTAAATATATTCCAACTCTTTCAGAAGATGTGAAAAGAACATTTTTCATAAATATAACCTTTGGGCCACCGTGGGAGAAATGACCTTTTAAATATGGTCCTCTTATTTTCTCACTGTGCCTTAGATCAATGGGTTTCAGTTAGCTTATAACTACATTTCATTACTAATAAAAATAAAATTGTTAAGGCAAGTGAACCTTATAGGCCTCAAGATTAAATCACTGTTTCTAAAACCAAAGGTGAGATACTGAAAAGCTATCATGTCCAGTCAACCCCTTAGGTAGGGCAGGGTTTTTCTGTTTCCATTTTTTTTTTTTTTGAAGTGGAGGTCATTGTATGGTACCTTCAGCAGTAGTAAAGGAATAACATCCTAATAAAGAGATTTATAAAGTTATTGTGTGGTCTCTTCATATTTCTACTGTTATTAAACCTGCAAAATCGCACTTTAACAAAAGCCATAGTTATATCTTGTAAATTCTAATGCTCCCCTTAAAATAATGCTATTCATTCTCTGTGTTTAAGAATCTGTCATCAACAATATGAATACGATACATTGATTTCATATGATAAAATAACTATCTTAAAATGTTATTTTCCTTCAACTTTCATTATTTGTAAAATTTCATATTTATGTAATAAAACGGTAACATGCTAAATAATTGGATTTGGAGGGAATAAAAAGATTCTCACTTTTATTTTTATATCTTTATATTATAAAAACTTTCAACAAGTTACATGTGTTTCAAACAGCCTACTTTTGTAATAAAAAGAATCTGTCATGATGGAAAGCTATGATTATTAGACTTCTATTCAACATTTGGGAATGGAGTATAAATAAGATAAAAGTAACTACCATAATAAATAATGATTATTTATGAAACACTATGTGGCAATTTTTTAAAAAAACAATCTTTCATCTTCAAATTCACAATGTTATAGCTACATTATTATTCCACCTTGCACATACAGGATGGAGGTACGAAAGGTAAAGGAACTTCTGACCGAGTTTAGAAAGCAAGTAAAGAGGCTTACACATTTAAGCACAGATCTCCATAAAGCCTATGTTCTTCCCACTACACCCTGCTAGGTTCTTCCAGAAGTAATATATGACTGTACACAGTCAAAACCTGCTTAGGGCTCAATTTCCTCATGAGTAAAGTAAAAGATTAGAATAAATGATTTTTACAGATTCTTAAGTTGCACAAACCTTGCAGACAATATAACTTTTAGACAAGGACGATCAACATTTAAATAACTACTATGTCACATTTAAAATGATGTGATAGGGACTCCTCTGGTGGCACCAGTGGATAAGACTCTGTGCTCCCAATGCAGGGGGCCTGGGTTTGATCCCTGGTCAGGGAACTAGATCCCACATGCATGCTGCAACTAAGGAGCCCGCGTGCCACAACTAAGGAGCCCGCCTGCCTCAACTAAGGAGCCCACCTGCCCCAACTAAGGAGCCCACCTGCCCCAACTAAGACCCAGCGCAACCAAATAAATAAATATTTTAAAAAATACAATAAAATGATGTGATAAATTCATAAGCCCTAGTACAGCAGGACTGCCATGTATGTTTATACATATTACAGTCATACACCACAGCCCTAAAGGACCATTCCCCAATGCAAATCCAAAATGAAGCACAGTGTCTCAACTATCTGAAAATATAAGAAATCACACTGAAGGCTATGTTTGCCATTCAATTAAATGCTAAACAAAATTAAATTTTAAAAAATGGCTTCCTTAGAACCAGGCAATACTATTCTGGCACCAAACCTTATTTTCAAATGTAACTTTCTTCAATGATAAAATTATTCCAGAAATCTTTTCCTTTATTTAGAATACTGCATTGAAGAACCACACAAATAATACCTGACATAAGTACATACCTAGGGTTTGTAGCATTATGGTTTCAAGTAAAACCAGTTCTTGAGTCTGCTGAAGGTAAGCCTGCCAGGTAAAAATAATAATATTAAAATGCTTAATAAACAACACTACTAGACTATGGGACTGTTAAATCTCATGAGTATTATAGATTCATTACAAACTTACTCAAGGTAGTTTGGAAATATGAAGAAAATAAAACTGAGGGTGATAGAGAAAACCTATTTTCTGTAATAATTCTAAATTCAATTACTTCTAATACAGGAAACTCTAAATTCAATTACTTCTAATACAGGAGATGTAAACAAAGCAAAACAAAACAAAACAAAAACCAATCTAAAAATAATATGAAAGGGGGTAGGTTAATTGAAAAAAGACATCTCCAGTCTGTAACGTAAAACTTTACCTAGGCATTGGTGCTTCAAGACTCATTAAGGACAGGAAGCACCAACCCAAGTAAGATTAAATTCGAACTGGCCTTTAAAGAAAAGGATTTATCAACTCACTCTAGGATATTTCATGTGGTAATTCCTTGACTGTCACAGTAGGTCAGTGCGTTATTTTTTAGAATTAAATTCCTCTCTTCAGAAAAGACAAAATAAAACAATCCCTCAAACCCCTAGATTAAAAGAAAAAATTTTAGCTATAAAATATCAAAACAATGTACCATACACCTGTGGGGGCAAAAACAGACGATCTTCTCCCTCAACTTCAATAAATCATTGCCCTAATGTAGTTACTCGGGGAGTAAAAGGTATGAAAACTTTCCTGCCATCTCATTCTTATATCATGACAATTAACTAAGGTGATAAGAAAACTATATTATATATAAATATTCATTTCTGTAAGGACATATTGCTAAACTTAGAGTGAAAGCACCTTTAATTTTATTTATGCCCATTTTGAGATCACTGGGCTGAATTTTAAAACATAGATTTTTCTGTTATTTGAACAATACCCTAAGCATTCACAAGAAATAATTCTGAATTTGTAAAGTTAATAGAAACTATAAGAAGTAACTTTAAATAATCACGCATTCTCTATTATTGAATAGCTACATTAATATTTTAGTCCCTTAAAGCCAACATGTAGGATAAAAACTGTCATTAATAAAATCAGATATATTTAATTTGGACCTTAAACTTGATCCAAATCAAACTGAATTAATACAGTCTGGTAGTCATTCAATAGTTAACAGTTCCTGATAAAGCAACTCACTTACACAGGAGTGCTAGAAAAAGGATTTCAAAGGCCCAGAATGCTAGCTTCTGTTTTAAGATGTCAGAACATTTAAAAATGGTGTTTTCAAACAAGGTCTACTGAAACATTGGTGATGAACAAGCTGTTTGTAAACCAGTATTACTCTTTAGGAAAACAAAAATAATTTCAAAATGACACTCATGAAAGCATGGTAAAATAAATCTTTATGTATCGGAGAATAGCAGTAGCATACACGCATTAATAAGGGAACACTTCTATAAAAAGAGTAATTACTGGTCTAGAGATAAATCCAGAGGTTTTTCTATTCCCTCATTTGCCGACAATTTAAGATAATTATATATCTCTGGTCTTAAATACACCCAAACGATGGAGGTGATATGATATACCCTCTACAAACGTCACAGGTTTGCTGTGAGGATAAACAAAATGTGAAACACTTAAAAAGCACCCTTGAATCAAAGCTTTACATGATGCAGAATGACAATGAAATTCATGAACATAACATGAAATATGTTTCTGTCAGATCACTTCCTGGTATTACATTCCTAAGTTGTAACAGTAATAAGCAGCACTGGAAGGCAACACCAATCGAATTATATTTTTATTAAGTCTAAATAATGAAAAGGTTTCAAAACCCAAAACACCCAATTTTTACATACATCACATTTAGTATCCAGCAGTGGCTCTAGGGGATGAAGACAAGCATGTGCTACTTTGATAACATGTTCAAGTTTTCGAGCCTGTTCTTCTACTTTTGCAGCCAAAAATAATGCAGTAGGTGATATTATCTGTGGAAAAGATAAAATTTGGTGATTTAAAAACAAATAAATTTTGGAAACACCTTCTACTTTCTAAGGGAGGGGGCATGCAAGAAAGGAATGCAATATTAATAGTATGAACTGAAGTTGGGCTATGACGAGATTAAATTTTTAAAAAGTTATTCATTAGATAGAACTAGTAACCTCAGTCTATAAAATCTGTTTTACTTGTTTTGCAAGTAGAATTCTAAAAGGAAAAAGACTTACACTTTAGCTAAAAGAAAGTTTAAATAATATTAACGCACATTGTGGAGGTAAAGGAAAAAACTCAAGCAAAATAATGAAGCCAAAGCTTTAAAAAAAAAGAAAGAAAGAAAGAAAAAAGAAAAAAAAGAAAAGTGGGTAAAGTATACCCAGATTTTCCCTCTTTTGAGGCAGTCACCACTTACTAGGATTCTTTTAATCAATGCTTCTTTTTGTGGCTAAGAGCTATACAATCTTGCTTAAGAGAGAAAAAGAACAAGAATCTACAAGGCAAAATAAGAGGATTCTGAACATGAAACTGCTACCTAATAGCTCTATTACTTCAATACAGCAATATTAAAAGTAGCTAAAAAACCAGGGAATATAAACATGTAAGACAAACCAACAGAGTAGAAACCTTTCTAACTGGAGATGAAAAAATTAATTTTTTTTAAGCTTTAGTAAGTTATGTTCTTCGGATAGAAACGTAAGAACATTGCACTATAAAGATACTAAGAGAACACCAATTCTGAGCAAATATTTATCCAAAAACTTAGTAGTGAACCAAATAATTGCTGACTCAGAAAACTGGCATAATTTAAGTTCAAATAACATTCTAGGAATATATATAAAAAATCTGTCATGAAAAGATAATTTCTAAATGTCAAGATTCAGGTACATTATTTTTCAAGAGATGAATATCTGAGTCTAACTGCATCTGAGGGGTTATCAATCACTATACAGAAACAATGCCAAAAGAAGCAGGGGAGGAGGGGGGGGGGCATAAATCAAGCTACATGATTTGGGTAGTTAACATAAGGAGAAAATTTGATACAGGGGAGGTGGACCTTTCTTCTGATAGCTTTTAAAACAACTTATAAATATCATTCTTGAGATATAAAATTTAACACTGGATTTTGGATCTGAAAGGGGCCTTCTCTCTAGTCCAACTGCATTTGCGGATGAGTCAATGGAGAAAAATGACTTCACGAAGCTCTCTTCCTATGTATAAACCTTTAAAACATACCTAAAATTAAGTGAGTTTGGCTACAAACAACTAGAAATAATGTTACCTTAAATAGACTGAATAATTCCATCTTGGACTTTCAAGTTATTTCAGTCTCTTAAAATTAAAATTACAACAGGAAATGGTTTAAAAAATTGAGAATGCTCAGAAAAGCAACTTATTCTTAGTTTTCATAGATATAGACTAAACTGTTATTCTTTACAACAGATTTAATTAAGCAATACCAAAATTAGTCAATATTCTTGAAATACCAGTTATATGGCAGTCATCCAGGGCAGGGGGGGTCCCTGAGATGTAGAAAGTGTAAGATAACTGAGAGTGGACAATTATCTTCTATCTGTTCTGTCATTCTTTCTACATACTGAAAACTTCTTACCACTGCTACCTAGTCTGTTTGATTAATTCCTTTTCTATTTAACAGTTTGCCTCAAAAGATCACACCCCCCCAAGGTAAAATTCCCAAGTCAGGGCGAATCGCTCTTCTTTATTCAATAGCAAACGGTGTATTCCTCTATCATTGTACTTACACTGTACTCTAACTTGGGGTTTATTAATTTTGTCTGCCCTACCAGTCTAGAAGCAGCTTGAACACAGAGACTAAATTATTCATTCGTGTTCCCATTATCCAACATTGTGCAGCTGCTGTTCAAAATACTTGCTGAATGAATGATATGTGGATAATCCACATATTAATATAAAGGCACCAATATTAAGTTCAGAGTATTCCAAATGTCACAACAAAAAATCTAAGAGCCAATGCCAAGGTAAGAAATGCAAGAAACACTCAATAAAATGAAGATACTCTCAGTTTCCCACAATCTCTCATTTATTATCTCATTCATGTCTAAGAGGGAAATGGCTAAGTCAATCTTCAAATGCTAGACCTCTTTGTCAAACAGTGAAGCAATACAGGCTCAAGTGAAAAGTCAAATTAGACTGAACTTAATATTAATATTTAAACTGTCTTCCTAACACCAGATAATCCAGAATTTCTCTTACTTGCCTAAAGGGCACTTCTAAAAGTCTCCAATGAGTTTTTCTTGGTAAAATCTCTTAGGACTCCCAGTCACAGCTCCATCCTCTTCAGACTTTTTGTAAACCTCAATATCAAGAAGCACTTTCAAACCACATAGCTCTTCTCCTTAGAAGACAGTCTCAATGGACACAAAATATGCATGCTAGTGAATGATTCTAAAATTCTACAAAAAAGTTTTAAAAATTAAGTATTCAAGGAGCTAAGCAATGATCTTCAGGATAGGTTCCTGGTTTATTTACCCACACTCCTCACAGAAGTCTTTCTGTTCTCCCTCTAAATAGGGCTCAATTCTCATCCTCCTCCAGTGCAACTAATACCCAACACTCTTCCAAAGTTCCTGGTGAAATCCACTACCTCCATTCACATTTCCTCCTCTACTGCCTGCAAACATCTTACTCCATCAGGGCTGTAAAAACAAAACAAAACAAAACACCTTTTTAGATACTTTGTGAATATCCATGCGAGGCTTTAATTTTAAGGACTGACTAAGGAAGGTAATCAAACTAGGTACCACTGCTTTTTGTATGAAAAGCTGACTTTGTTGTGTGGCTTATTAAAACAAAAATAACTCAAAAACCTTTAAGCAATGACAATACTTCTAGTTGGTCAGTGGCTTTTAAAGGTGAGCATACTTCTAAAGGCAACAAACATTCATTAGCAAAGTTGCTTCGAAGTACAAGAATTCACACCAATATTGGAGTAGACATTTGGTTGGTTCAAATGACCAATTACAAACTGAGATTCAGTTCACTGGGGACAGGGACCATGCACTATTCATCTTTTGTGTTCTGGTACTGAGTTTAATAAACTTTCTCAAGTCACTGTAACTAAAGGGAAGAAAAACTGATCTTTAAATAGTGTCCACAGTTTGTCACTCTAGCAGATGTACAACTATTTCAAGGGCATATTACATTCTCAAAACAAGACAAATTTCTACAGAAATATACCATACAAATGATGGAGAGGGGGAGGTAGAGGTGATGAAGCCAGCTGTAGCACAGTAGTCAGACTGCCTCAGTGGAATCCTGGCTCTGTTATCTGACTAGCCTAGGCAAATTACTTATTCTCTTTGTGGCTCAGTTTCCGCATCTGTAAAATGGGAGAGATAGTATCTGCTTATAAAGTTGTGGTAAGGATTAAATGAATCAATATATGTAAAGCACTTAGAATAGTGCCCCATAGTAATATGATTCAAATATTATTATTACTATGCTGCAAAATGAAACAACAGTTGTGTATTTTTAGGGTTGATCTTAAATTTAAAAAGTGATTTAACATGCTCATCAAAATTCCCTTCTTTCTTGCTCACCTTCTTTCTTCCACGGTTAAACTCAATTCTTTAAAGGCTTCATTATAGTCCTAACTAATAAGCAGATTCAAACACTGAAATGATGACACTTGACTTGACTTTAATGATTACACTTGTACTCCCCTCTCTTTCCTTCTCCCTCCAGTTGCTTTTACATTCTTATCTTATTCTATTCCTTTGTATGTTTCCATTCCTACCTCTTGATCTGACTCCCTTCCTTCTCCATCTTTCTCCTCCTGCCCATTCCTGGCTGCTGTCTCCCCCTTCTGCTCATGATGCCCTCACTGCTGACATTCTTCACTTTCCATTGCTGGCTTCAACCTTGATAGTTGGAGGCAAGGTCAGTTTGCATTAACAAAAAGCTTGGGTGATTTCTAAGTCACTGAAAATGGCTACATCAAAATCAGTTTCAAATAAATCATTCTGGTCTTTATTCTTTTAGTATATACATTTTTATTTAAGAACTAGCCATAGCTGTTTTATTACTCTTCAACTTTAAATCTCCTAATGCAAAAAAGCCCTAACAGAAGCAAAGACCTCCAAGTCTGCTTTTTATTTGCTAATACATCAACAACAAGCTTTTTCTAATCTTTTCCTAGGTTTCCTCTTTAGGTCCTATAGGCTGGTGAGGCCATTTCTGCCTTGTCCCTTAACTGCCCCAACACTTCCTGTCCCCTAAGAATAGGAGAAACGATTTCTGTGCCTTGAAGACGCTTCATTAATAAATATCCAGCTAGTTCTAGGTACCACAGTCTGAATTTGGAACTCACTTGCCTGTGGCTATAGTTAAGGAAAAGTGGTAATGGTATAACTTCAGCAAAGACTCACAGAAAGAGGATCCCAAAACAGGAAAAGTAAAGTAAAAACTTAGATATAAAGAAAAACAGCCCCCCAACAAAGAAGAAAACAGAATAGGTCAAAATGTCCACTTGTTACTAAGAAAGATCACCAAGCTTCAACAAATTAAACCAAAATTCCAGTACAATGTTAAAAAGGGGTTTAAACCCTTAATCTTACTGCACTGAAAAGAGTGGCATTTCAGTGTTACAGAAAATGTCATTAACTCACTCTGGCATTTTAGCTGTTTTCCTACCCATATAATTATGTGTGAGTGTAATACTGTCAACGTAAGAAATTTTATGTTGAGAATTAAAAAAAATCTTCAGGTTGGATGTTATTTGGAACATCTAGTTACATTTAAAAAAGAGCTGGCTTGGGCTTCCCTGGTGGCGCAGTGGTTGAGAGTCCACCTGCCGATGCAGGGGACACAGGTTCATGCCCCGGTCCGGGAAGATCCCACATGCCGCGGAGCGGCTAGGCCTGTGAGCCATGGATGGTGAGCCTGCGCATCTGGAGCCTGTGCTCCGCGACGGGAAAGGCCACAACAGTGAGAAGCCTGCCTACCGCAAAAACAAACAAACAAAACAAAACAAAAAAAAAGAGCTGGCTTAATAAAGACTGAAAAAATACTAGTATTCAGTATTGCTAAAAAAATAGTACTGATGAAGAGAATAGGGCTTGATTTCCAGAGTAATTACATTATATTTAAATACATTTAATATGCTTAACACAACTTGGCATTTTAAAATTTATTTATTGAGGAGTACCTTATCATTATGAATTTGTTACAAAAATGAAAAAAAATCAATTTATAGTTTAAAATACCCTTAGCATTTCAAATGTTGGTGTTCAACTCTCCCTTACATATTCATCTCCTACCAGCCCATAATAAACAATCATAGTATTGTGAAATAAGAACATTAACGTTGCATATATATGCTATCATACCACATAAACCTTAAAAAGACGACTTTTCTTCAGATGGCTAAACAAACAAAAACTAATATTATAGAAGAATTAATACTGTGAAGATGGCCTGATCCTCCAAATTGATCTACAGATTCACACAATCCCTGTCAAATCCCAGCTTCTTTTTTGCAGAAACTGACCAGCTGATCCTAAAATTCATATGGAAATGCAAGGGACAGAGAATAACCAAAACAACCTTGAAAAAGAAGAACAAAGTTGGAAAGACTCATACTTCCTGAATTCAAAACTTACAAGCTACAGTAATCAAGACTATGTGGTACTGCATAAAGACATATAGGTTGTGGAATAGAATAAAGAGTTCAGAAATAAACATTATATTTATGGTCAACTGATTTTTCAACAAGAGTGTCAAGATAATTCAATGAACAGTCTTTTCACCTAATAGTGCTGGGACAACCATATAATCACATGCAAAAAAATGAAGTCCATCCCCCCCTCTTTAACACCACAAACCAAAAGTTAACACCACAAACCAAAAGTAACTGAAAATGGATCACAGGCCAAAATGGAAGAGCTAAAACTATTTTTAAAAACTCCTAGAAGAATACAGCAATAAATCTTCATGACTTTGGATCAGGCAATGCTTTCTTAGATATACCAAAGCACAAGTGACAAAAGAAAAATATTAATAAATTGGATACATGTGCTACAAATGACACCATCAAGAATGTGAAAAAGACAAGCAATGCAAGAAAATACTCCCAAATTATTTTTCTGATAAGCGATTGTTACCCAGAATACATAAAGACGTCCTACAACTTAGATTTTTTTCAATAAACACATATTACAGTGCCTCAGCAACTGCAGTGGGTTGAATCCACAGATGCAGAACCTTGTATACAGAGGGCAGGGCAACTGTAAAGTTCTATGCAGATTTCCTAGTGTGTGGGGGTGGGGTCCCTAAACCCTGCACTGTTCAAGGCTTAAGCATATACAAATGGCCAACACACACATGAAAAGATGCTCCAGACCATTAATCACTATGGAAATGCAAATCAAAACCAGGAGATACTGTACACTCACTAGGATAACCATAATTTTGAAAAAAGACAGTTTAAGTGTTGGCAAAGATGTGGAGAAAGTGGAACCATTTAACGTTGTTTGTGGGAAGGTAAAATGGTATGAATACTTTGGAAAACCATTTGGCAGTTTCACAAAATGTCTTTAAAAAAACTATCCAAGGGACTTCCCTGGTGGTTCAGTGGGTAAGACTCCTCACTCACAATGAAGGGGGCCCAGGTTCAATCCCTAGTCAGGGAACTAGATCCCACATGCATGCTGCAACTGAGTGTCCACATGCAGCAACTAAGAAGTCCACATGCCTCAACTAAATGATCCCTCACACCACAAGGAAGATCCCACGTGCCACAACTAAGACCCGGTGCCGCCAAAATAAATAAATAAAAATAAATAAATAAATAATTTTTTTTTTTTTAAAAGCGCTACATAAGATTATTGAGATCTAGGTTTACCATACAATCCAGCAATTCCACTCCCAGGTATATACTCAAGAGAAAACAAAACCTTAACTCCACACAAAACCTTGCACACGAATGTTCACACACCAGCATTATTCACAATAGCAAAAAATTTGAAACCTAGATGTCCATAAACTGATAAATGGACGAATAAAATGAGGTATATCCACACAATGAATGGAATGTTACTCAGCAGTAAAAAGGAATGAAGTGCTAATATATGCTACACCATGGGCAACTCTTGGAAACATTATGCTAAGTGTAATACCACATATTGCATAATTCTATTTATATGCAATGTCCAGAATAGGCAAATCTACAGAGACAGAATGGTTGTCCAGGATTGGGAGGGGGGAGAAAAATCAGCGAACTGCTAATAGGCACGGGGTTTCTTTTTGGGGTGATGAAAATACTATACACTTAGATTGTGATAATGGCTGCACAACTCTATAAATATACCCACTGAATTGCACATTCTAAACTGGTGAATTTAAGGTATATTTTCATCGCCCCCAAAAGAAACCCTGTGCCCATTAGTTCACATCACATCTATTTCCTTAAATATGACATATACAGAGTACTTAACATGCCAGCTTTACAACCAGAACCACAACTTATATTTAAGTATAAAATATTAAGTTAATGCCCCAAAATGCTGTGGGGTGGTAAGGATGTTTCTATCACTTTCCTCATTCCCTAGAATGTGTATACATGTTTATACTAGAATATATAGTGATCTAATTTGATTTTCACTTAAAAAAATTACTGTAAACAATTTTATGTACTAAAAATATCTTTGTTATGCCTTCAAAGTCAGTTTATAAATTACATAAAGTCAGTCTTCATACAGAGACCTTTGTGTACCTTGGCTAATGCAAACACTCTGCATATCTGTTAACATAAAAATCTGCTCTATTCTATAGACCAGGCTCAGTTTAGAATTACTACATCACCAAACTGTATAAAATACTTTCTTAGTTCTGGGACAAATAAGCTAAAGCCATCAAAGAAGCATATGAACTATCAAGACTAGCAGACACAAGTATGTGTGTGTGCATGAAAAAAGGTATGAATTATGTGAATATTTTACAATCATTTAATTTTGAGAGAAAAAAGCTGCTTCATGAAGACTTTATAAAGACTTATGTAAGATATGGTTAATACATTCCATCAGTCAACATATGTAACTAGACATATAGAGCACCATGTTTCAAAATAACCTTAAAGCTTTTTTTTAAAACTTTGAGCTCTCTTCAGAATCAATTTGAAAAAAAATCTAACAAGAATATCACATGCTTTCGTATGTCTATCAAAATCTTTCTGATGAATCTTCCGCCTTGCTTACCCAAATCTCCACAGAATCAGAGTAACAAGATAGCAAAACCAAGAGCCTATGGATGCTTATAACCAAACCACTTAACAAGGAAATCCCAAAATACAAATGGGAGAGGAGAAAACAGGCTACTGTAACCACAATACCTACAGTATCAGCATCTATGCAATAAGGGAAGTAATGGGGCATGTGCTGGACTTGATAACAGAAGAAACTCAAAGTAGCCAACAGGCATCCACTGGAAACCATGGCAGGCCAATTTGAGAACAGCAGCTAAACCTGGGAAAAATTTTGTCAAGTCCAATTAAGTGGATGAATGCATGAGGCCTAGAGTAAGGCTTAAAGGGTTGAAGCTAAGTTGTATGAACTTTTGAAACTTATCTCCCAAGGCTCTCTTCCAGGACTCCATATTGAAGAAAAACTTCTGGGAACAAAAAGCAAAATTGGCAGGATAGGTACAAGGCAAAGCAGAGATAAAAATGAGGTAGGGGAACACAGCCAGGAAACCCCAAAAAGCAACCTGCTACATTTCTGAATATTACACAAAATAACAGTGAAGTTAGAAAAGCTCCTCTGAAACACATCTACTTAAAGCTCAGGAAAACTAATCTCTCAAAAAAGTGAGTATCACAAAAAGTATTTAGGTCTTACAAAGATACTATAAGAAAAAAATTAGAAGAGTTGTCTCTAAACAACAAAAATCACACTAGAAAGAACTGCTTTAAAAAAAAATTCAACAAATGGTACTGAGAAAACAATATCTGCATGCAAAAATCAGACCCTTACCTTACACCATATATAAAAGTTAGCTCACTATGGACCAAATACTTAAATGTAAGAACTAAAACTATAAAACTTAGCAGAAGATGGGAAATAATTTTGGATTTGGCGATGATTCTTGGATATGACACCAAAAGCACAGGCAACAAAAGCAAAAATTTGGACTTCATCAAAATTAAAAACTTTTGTGCACTAAAAAAAAAAAAATACATACATATATATATATATATATATATATACATACATATGAAGTTGGCCTACAGAATGGGAGAAAATACTTGCAAATCATGTATATGATAAGGGATCAATATCCAGAGTATATGAGGAACTCATATAACTTAACAACAAAACACCCAACTAAAATATGGACAAAGGACTTGAGTAGACATTTCTCCAAAGAAGATAAATGACCAATAAACACATGAAAAGATGCTCAACACCAGTAGTCATCAGAGAATCTCAAATGAAAACTACAGTGAAATATCACTTCACACCTATTAGGATGGTTATTATCAGAAAACCAGAAAAGAGTAAGTGTTGGTGGGGATTCCCTGGTGGCACAGTGGTTAAGAATCTGCCTGCCAATGCAGGGGACACGGGTTCGAGCCCTGGTCCGGGAAGATCCCACATGCTGCGGAGCAACTAAGCCCGTGAGCCACAACTACCGAGCCTGCACTCTAGAGCCCGTGCTCTGCAACAAGAGAAGCCACCGCAATGAAGAGTAGCCACTTTCCTCAACCAGAGAAAAGCCTGTGCGCAGCAACAAAGACCCAATGCAGCCAAAAACACCAAAAAAAAGAGTGTTGGTGAGGATGTGAAATTGGCATCTGTGTGCATTACTAGTTGGAATATGAGATGCTGCTATTGCTATGGAAAACAGTATGGCAGTTCCTCAAAAAATTAAACCCAGAATTACAATGTGATCCAGTAAATCCATTTCTCGGTATACACCCTGAAATACTGAAAGCAAGGAATTGAGCAATTTTACATTCATGTTTATAGCAGCTATCCACCTGTCCATTAACAAATTAAAATGAACTGTAGTACAAACATACAATGGAATACTACTCAGCTTTAGAAAGAAAGGAAATTCTGACACATGCTACAAACATGAATCTTGAAGACATCAGGTAAAGTGAAATAAGCTAGACATGAAAGTTCAAATATTTTAAGATTCCACTTATAGGAGGTACCAAGAATAGTGAAATTCATAGCAAAGTAGAATGGTGGTTGCTGGGGGCGGGGAGAAAGGGGAAATGTGAAGTTTGATTAATAAATAGACTTTCAGTTTGTGAAGATAAAACGTTCTGGATATGGATGGATGGTGGGGGTGGGTGCACACAATGTGAACGTACTTAATGCCACTGAACTGTACACTTAAAAATGGTTTAGGGCTTCCCTGGTGGTGCAGTGGTTGAGAGTCCGCCTGCCAATGCAGGGGACACGGGTTGGTGCCCCAGTCCGGGAAGATCCCACATGCCGCGGAGCGGGTGGGCCCGTGAGCCATGGCGGCTGAGCCTGCGCGTCCAGAGCCTGTGCTCTGCAACGGGAGAGACCACAGCAGTGAGAGGCCCGCGTACCACAAAAAAAAAAAAAAAAAAAAAGTTTAAATGTTACATTTTATGTCATATTTTACCACTATTAAAAACACCAAAAAATTTAACACACCTCCAAATTAACAGACATTAAAAAAGTGATTCAGATGGTGAATTTGCACCTACAACATGGTGGAGGAGTAAGACATGGAGATCACCTTCCTCCCCACAAATACATCAAAAATACATCTACATATGGATCAACTCCTACAGAACACCTACTGAACGCTGGCAGAAGACCTCAGACCTCTCAAAAGGCAAGAAACTCCCCACGTACCTGGGTAGGGCAAAAGAAAAAAGAAAAGAAAGAGACAAAAGAATAGGGACGGGACCTGCACCCCCAGGAGGGAGCTGTGAAGGAGGAAAAGTTTCCACACACTAGGAAGCCCCTTCACTGGTGGAGACGGGGGGGTGAGCGGGGGGGAGCTTCAGAGCCACGGAGAAGAGCACAGCAACAGGGGTGCGGAGGGCAAAGTGGAGAGATCCCCGCACAGAGGATGGGTGCCGACCAGCACTCATCAGCCCGAGAGGCTTGTCTGCTCACCTGCCGGGGCGGGCGGGGGCTGGGAGCTGAGGCTCAGGCTTCAGACGTCAGATCCCAGGGAGAGGACTGGGGTTGGCTGTGTGAACACAGCCTGAAGGGGGCTAGTGCGCCACAGCTAGCTGGGAGGGAGTCCGGGAAAAAGCCTGGAGCTGCCGAAGAGGCAAGAGACCACTGTTTCCAGGTGCGTGAGAAGAGGGGATTCAGAGCACCGCCTAAACGAGCTCCAGAGATGGGCATGAGCTGTGGCTATCAGCACAGACACCAGAGATGGGCATGAGACCCTAAGGCTGCCGCTGCAGTCACCAAGAAGCCTGTGTGCAAGCACAGGTCACTATCCACACCTCTCCTCCCGGGAGCCTGTGCAGCCCGCCACTACCAGGGTCCCGTGATCCAGGGACAACTTCCCTGGGAGAACACACGGCGTGCCTCAGGCTGGTGCAACCTCTTGTTGGCCTCTGCTGCCGCAGGCTCGTCCCACATCCGTACCCCTCCCCACCCACCCCAAGGCCAGAGCCCTCGATCAGTCAATCCTTTAACCCTGTCCTGTCTGGGTGGGGAACAGACGCCCTCAGGCGACCTACACGCAGAGGTGGGTCCAAATGCAAAGCTGAACCCCAGGAACTGTGCAAACAAAGAAGAGAAAGGGAAATTTCTCCAGGAAGCCTCAGGAGCAGCGGATTAAATCTCCACAATCAACTTGATGTACCTGCATCTGTGGAAAACCTGAACAGACAACTAATCATCCCAAAATTGAGGCAGTGGACTTCGGGAGCAACTATAGACTTGGGGTTTGCTTTCTGCATCTAATTTATTTCTGGTTTTATGTTTATCTTAGTTTAGTATTTAGAGCTTATTATGACTGGTAGATTTGCTTATTGATCTGGTTGCTCTTTTCCTTTTTTTATATATATATTTTTTCCTTTTTCCCTTTTTGTGTGTATGTGTATGCTTCTTTGTGTGATTTCCGTCTGTACAGCTTTGCTTTTGCCATTTGTCCTAGGGTTCTGACTGTCCGTTTTCAATTTTTGTTTTTTAGTATAGCTTTTAGCACTTGTTATCATTGGAAGATTTGTTTTTTGGTTTGGTTGCTCTCTTCTTTCCTTCTCTCTTTTTAAAATTACTTTTTTTATTTTTAGTAATTAATTTCTATTTTAATACCTTTATTTATTTATTTCCTTTCTTTCTTTTTTTTCTCCCTTTTCTTCTGAGCTGTGTGGCTAACAGGGTCTTGATGCTCTGGGTGGGTGTCAGGCCTGTGCCTCTGAGGTGGGAGAGGAGAATTCAGGACACTGGTCCACCAGAGACCTCCTGACCACACATAATATCAAACTGCGAAAGCTCTCCCACAGATCTCCATCTCAACGCCAAGACCCAGCTCCACTCAACGACCAGGAAGCTACAGTGCTGGACACCCTATGCCAAACAACTAGCAACACAGAACACAAACCCACCCATTAGCAGAGAGGCTGCCTAAAATCATAATAAGGTCACAGACACCCCAAAACACACCACCAGATGCTGTCCTGCCCATCAGAAAGACAAGATCCAGCCTCATCCACCAGAACACAGGCACTAGTCCCCTCCACCAGGAAGCCAACACAGGCACTAGTCCCCTCCACCAGGAAGCCTACACAACCCACTGAACCAACCTTAGCCACTGTGGACAGACACCAAAAACAATGGGAACTACGAACCTGCAGCCTGCGAAATGGAGATCCCAAACACAGTAAGTTAAGCAAAATGAGAAGACAGAGAAATACACAGCAGATGAAAGAACAAGGTAAAAACCCACCAGACCTAACAAATGAAGAGGAAATAGGCAGTCTACCTGAAAAAGAATTAGAGTAATGACAGTAAAGATGATCCAAAATCTTGGAAAGAGAATGAAGAAAATATAAGAAACGTTTAACAAGGACCTAGAAGAACCAAAGAGCAAACAAACAGTGATGGACACCACAATAAATGAAGTTAAAAATTCTCTAGAAGGAATCAATAGCAGAATAACTGAGGGGGAAGAATGGATACATGACCTGGAAGATAAAATAGTGAAAATAACTACTGCAAAGCAGAATTTTAAAAAAAGAATGAAAAGAATTGAGGACAATCTCAGAGACCTCTGGAACAACATTAAATGCAACAACATTCAAATTACAAGGATCCCAGAAGAAGAAGAGAAAAAAAAAGGGACTGAAAAAGGAAGCACAGAGAGTCCCATACAGGATAAATCCAAGGAGAAACATGCCAAGACACATATTAATCAAACTATCAAAAATTAAATACAATGAAAAAATATTAAAAGCAGCAAGGGAAAAACAACAAATAACATACAAGGGAATCCCCAGAAGGCTAACAGCTGATCTTTCAGCAGAAACTCTGCAAGCCACAAGAGAGTGGCAGGACATATATAAAGTGATGAAAGGGAAAAACCTACAACCAGATTACTCTACCCAGCAAGGATCTCATTCAGACTGGATGGAAAAACTAACACCTTTACAGATAAGCAAAAGCTAAGAGAATTCTGCACCACCAAACCAGCTCTACAACAAATGCTAAAGGAACTTCTCTAAGCAGGAAACACAAGAGAAGGAAAAGACTTACAATAACAAACTGAAAACAATTAAGAGAATGGTAATAGGAACATACATATCAATAACTACCTTAAATATAAATGGATTAAATGCTCCAACCAAAAGACACAGACTGGTTGAATGGATACAAAAACAACACCCGTACATATGCTTTCTACAAGATACTCACTTCAGACCTAGGGACACATACAGACTGCAAGTGAGGGGATGGAAAAAGATATTCCATGCAAATGGAAATCAAAAGAAAGCTGGAGTAGCAATTCTCAAATCAGACAAAATAGACTTTAAAATAAAGACTATTACAAGAGACAAAGAAGCACTGTACATAATGATCAAGGGATCAATCCAAGAGGAAGATATAACAGGTGTAAATATTTATGCACCCAACATAGAAGCACATCAGTACATAAGGCAAATGCTAACAGCCATAAAAGGGGAAATCAACAGTAACACAATCATAGTAGGGGACTTTAACACCCCACTTTCACCAATGGACAGATCATCCAAAATGAAAATAAATAAGGAAACACAAGCTTTAAATGATATGTTAAACAAGATGGACTTAATTGATATTTATAGGACATTCCATCCAAAAACAGCAGATTACACTTTCTTCTCCAGTGCTCATGGTACATTGTCCAGGATAGATCATATCTTGGGTCACAAATCAAGCCTTGCTAAATGTAGGAAAATTGAAATCGTATCAAGTATCTTTTCCAACCACAATGCTATGAGACTAGATATCAATTACAGGAAAAAAATCTGTAAAATTACAAATACATGGAGGCTAAACAATACACTACTTAACCAAGAGATCAAAGAAGAAATCAAAAACTACCAAGAAACAAATGAGAATGAAAACACGATGACCCAAAACCTATGGGATGCAGCAAAAGCAGTTCTAAGAGGGAAGTTTATAGCAATACAATCCTAC
>NC_041215.1:42447178-42447679 GCF_002837175.3 Physeter macrocephalus | reverse complement strand
TATAGCAATACAATCCTACCTCAAGAAACAAGAAACATCTCAAATAAACAACCTAACCTTACACCCAAAGCAATTAGAGAAAGAAGAACAAAAAACCACCCAAGTTAGCAGAAGGAAAGAAAGCATAAAGATCAGATCAGAAATAAACGAAAAAGAAATGAAGGAAATGATAGCAAAGATCAGTAAAACTAAAAGCTGGTACTTTGAGAAGATAAAATTAATAAACCATTAGCCAGACTCATCAAGAAAAAAAGGGAGAAGACTCAAATCAACAGAATTAGAAAAGAAAAAGGAGAAGTAACAACTGACACTGCAGAAATACAAAGGATCATGAGAGATTACTACAAGCAACTAAATACCCATAAAATGGACAAACTGGAAGAAATGGACATTCTTAGAAAAGCACAACCTTCTGAGACTGAACCAGGAAGAAACAGAAAATATAAACAGACCAATCACAAGCACTGAAATTGAAACTGTGATTAAAAATCTTCCAACAAA
>NC_041215.1:42445102-42446660 GCF_002837175.3 Physeter macrocephalus | reverse complement strand
CTGTTTGCAGATGACATGATACTATACATAGAGAATCCTAAAAATGCTACCAGAAAACGACTAGAGCTAATCAATGAATTTGGTAAAGCAGCATGATACAAAATTAAAGCACAGAAATCTTTTGCATTCCTATACATTAATGATGAAAAATGTGAAAGAGAAATTAAGGAAACACTCCCATTTACCACTGCAACAAAAAAAATAAAATACCTAGGTATAAACTTAAAGAGACAAAAGACCTGTATGCAGAAAACTATAAGACACTGATGAAAGAAATTAAAGATGATACAAACAGATGGAGAGATGTACTGTGTTCATGGATTGGAAGAATTAACATTGCTTAAAAGACCATACTACTCAAGGCAATCTACAGGTTCAGTGCAATCCCTATCAAACTACCAATGGCATTTTTCACAGAACTAGAACAAAAAACTTCACAATTTGTATGGAAACACAAAAGACCCCGAATAGCCAAAGCAACCTTGAGATGGAAATAAAAACAAAAATAAACAAATGGGACCTAATGAAACTTAAAACCTTTTGCACAGCAAAGGAAAACATAAACAAGACCAAAAGACAACCCTCAGAATGGGAGAAAATATTTACAAACAAAGCTACTGACAAAATATACAAGAAGCTCACGCAGCTTAATATCAAAAAAATAAACAACCCAATCCAAAAATGGGCAGAAGACCTACACAGACATTTCTCCAAAGAAGATATACAGATTGCTAACAAACACATGAAAGGATGCCCAACATCACTAATCATTAGAGAAATGCATATCAAAACTACTGTGAAAAAGACCAAAAGACAACCCTCAGAATGGGAGAAAATATTTACAAACAAAGCTACTGACAAAATATACAAGAAGCTCACGCAGCTTAATATCAAAAAAATAAACAACCCAATCCAAAAATGGGCAGAAGACCTAAACAGACATTTCTCCAAAGAAGATATACAGATTGCTAACAAACACATGAAAGGATGCTCAACATCATTAATCATTAGAGAAATGCAAATCAAAACTACAATGAGGTATCACCTCACACCAGTCAGAATGGCCATCATCATTCCTTAAAAAACTAAAAAATAGAACTACCATACAACCCAGCAATCCCACTACTGGGCATATACCCTGAGAAAACCAAAATTCAAAAAGTCATGTACCACAATGTTCATTGCAGCTCTATTTATAATCGCCAAGACATGGAAGCAACCTATGTGTCCATCGACAGATGAATCGATAAAGAAGATGTGGCATATATATACAATGGAATATTACTCAGCCATAGAAAGAAACGAAACTGAGTTATTTGTAGTGAGGTGGATGGACCTAGTCTTTCATACAGAGTGAAGTAAGTCAGAAAGAGAAAAACAAATGCCATATGCTAACACATATATATGGAATCCCCCCAGAAAAAAATGGTTCTGAAGAACATAGGGGCAGGACAGGAATAAAGACGCAGAGGTAGAGAATGGACTTGACACTGGGAGGGGGAAGGGTAAGCTGGGACGAAGTGAGAGAGTGGCATGGACATATATACGCTACCAAATG
>NC_041215.1:42430306-42445061 GCF_002837175.3 Physeter macrocephalus | reverse complement strand
TGGACCTAGAGACTGTCATACAGAGTGAAGTAAGTCAGAAGGAGAAAAACAAATACCGTATGCTAACACATATATATGGAATCTAAAAAAAATGGTTCAGAAGAACCTAGGGGCAGGACAGGAATAAAGACGCAGAGGTAGAGAATGGACTTGACACTGGGAGGGGGAAGGGTAAGCTGGGACGAAGTGAGAGAGTGGCATGGACATATATACACTACCAAATGTAAAATAGCTAGCTAGTGGGAATCAGCTGCATAGCACAGGGAAATCAGCTAGGTGCTTTGTGTCCACCTAGAGGGGTGGGATAGGGAGGGTGGGAGGGAGACGCAAGAGGGAGGAGATATGTGGATGTATGTATATGTATAGCTGATTCACTCTGTTATACAGCAGAAACTAACACAGCATTGTAAAGCAATTATACTCCAATAAAGATGTTAAAAAGAGGAAAAAAAAGATTCATAACACAAAACCTAAGTAAAAAAGATATGAAATCACACATTCAAAGAGCACAACACACACCTGAGCGTACCAACCCAGAACCACCTAGATTTTTAAGGAAAAAAAATCCTTTGACCACTTAGGCAAAAATAAATATAAGAAAATTAGATCACCACCCAAACTGCCAGTAATGCTTTATACCAGGAAAAAAGAAAAAAGCAATTGTTACATATTTAAGACACTCAAGAAAAGAAAGCACAAGCCAAGAATTTTATATCCAGCAAAACTGACCTTGTATATAAAGGACACAAACAAGTATCAACATCCAAGGATTCAGACAATATTGTTTCCATGATCTTCAAGATAACTTTTTTTTTTTTTTGCAGTACGTGGGCCTCTCACTGTTGTGGCCTCTCCCATTGCGGAGCACAGGCTCCGGATGCGCAGGCTCAGCAGCCATGGCTCACGGGCCCAGCCGCTCCGTGGCATGTGGGATCTTCCCGGACTGGGGCACGAACCCGCGTCCCCTGCAGGCAGGCAGACTCTCAACCACTGCACCACCAGGGAAGCCCCAAGATAACTTTAAACAATCAAAATGACTACAGAGACTTCAACATACACACTGGTAGTGAACAATACAAATAAAGTTACTTGCAGAACTAAACTTGAATGAAGATTAAAAGGGAGAGTTTTGTAATGGCTATTTATGATAATGTAGATACAACTTTTAAAAACCAGGGGTGAGAGGGGAAAGCAAACAAAAACATTTAACTGTTCTCAGTAATTATACTGGTGGTGGTTGTACTGTAATTCTGAGACATGT
Organism: Physeter macrocephalus; assembly: GCF_002837175.3. NCBI lineage: Eukaryota > Metazoa > Chordata > Mammalia > Artiodactyla > Physeteridae > Physeter > Physeter macrocephalus. The sequence continues at coordinate 42,443,800 of NC_041215.1, read as the reverse complement.
TTGTGTAATGTGGGATTAAGTTAACAAGTGATATTGGGATATTTAAATTCTATCATTCCCACATCCTTCAAAACTAAGATTTTTCGTGTGAAAGAAAGGTCACAGAGATGTAATACTAAAGAGGTTAAAAAAAAAAAAAGTTAAGTAAAAAATGCTATTGTTGCTTGAATCAGAGTGAATTCCTAAGATATCTTAAATACATGTATTTAAAATGTATATATATAACAAATCCACCTATATTTTGTATAGTTCATGTATTTATTGTTAAATGAATAATAAACAATGTTGATGTGTATAGCAAATACATATTTACTGTACTATGTATTTCCTTGCTCTGTTCATTGAAGATGCCTAAAAACAAGACAAACATAGCAACAATGAGTATCTCTAGGGTCCAGGTTGCTATCTTGAAATACCACTTTCTACTAAAAGAAAAAGCAGAGTTTCTTAAAGAAAGGGCCATTTCAGCTGTGGACATAAAATGTACAAGATGAACCTGGAATATCTTGCTGTAACACATACTGAGGAAACTATCCCAGACTATATGGGTACAGAGTTACTAGATGGTCCAGCAATTCTACTCCTGGGTATATATTCAAGAGAAACCAAAACATGTATCTACACAAAAACATACATAAATGTTCATAGTAGCAATATAACAGCCAAAAAGTAGAAACAACCCAAATGTCCACTAACTGATAACTGTATATACAAAATGTGGTATAACGGCAGTTCAGCAAGAAAAATAAATGAAGTACTGATACATGCTACAACACAGATGAACCTTGAAAACATTATGTACTAAGTGAAAGAGGCCAGTCACAAAGGACCACACATTGAATGATTCCATTTATAGGGACTGTCCAGAATAGGCTGGTTGGAAGAATGGGAAGAGATGGCTAAAGGATGTGGGATTTCTTCTTGGGGTGATACAGATTTCTAAAACTGATGTACAACTTTGTGAATGTACGCAAAAACCACTGAATTGTACACTTTCAAAGGATGAAATATATGGTATGTGAATTTTATCTCAACAAAGGTGGTAAATATAGGGCAAGAATCAAGTATTTATTCTGCCTTTCCTATATGAACTTGCACCACCGGATGTCCAAATAGTGATGAATCACAACATTTCACTATACAAATATTCCAATTAATAAATGAAGAAGAAATGACAGAATTAAAGTATCACAATGAATATAAGGATCTAGGCATTGAATATCGACAGCTGCTAACACCACAAAAAGATAACCAGACATTAGGTGCCTGCTGATTAAAGAATATAACATCACCTGTAGTCCTGCCAAAGGGATCTAACATGAGTCTGATCAAATTTCTGGATCCAACTGGCAATTTGCAGGGAATACAGCAACAAAGGAACATAATAAACTGCACCATGAATATACAGTTAGCAAAACCCAGACAGGTGGAAACTCTACATGTATAATGTCCTAGGTCCTTCAACAGATAAAATTTAAGTAAAAGAAAGGGATAGAGGGGAAACCTGTACCTTGAGAGATTTAAGAAACCTATCAAATCTTTAATAATGGGAAAGGATAGGACAGTTTTTCCATCCCTTTGTGGAGGGAAGGAAAGGGTTGACATTGGGATGGAGCACATGAAGGCACTTCTGGAGTAGTTAGCAAAGTTCCCTTGTTTGATTTGAGTGGTAGTTACAAAGTTGTTTACCTTATAATAATTCACTATGCTATACATTTAGTGGTTTTACATGTTTGTGTTTCATTTTATAACAATTAAAAAACCCCACTTCCTCCACGCTTCCACTGTTGGGGGGCACGGGTTCGAACCCTGGTAGGGGAACTAAGATCTTGCATGCCGTGCAGCATGGCCAAAAAAACTCAACCAACCAAACAAAAAACACAAAAAACCCCACTTCATTTCATATATGCACAGTTACACTACAGCACTAAAGAATACCAAATAGTTGAAATAGAACAGGAGGGGAACAGGACCCAAAGGATAAGGTCAGAGAATCAAACAGAAGTGAAAGAGTGGAGTTATCTGGGGAATGGTTTATGAAGAGTTGGAACTTCAGCTCAGTCTCACAACCTGACCGGTCAGGATCACATGAAAAGTGAAGGGAAAGCACCACATGGAAAAATAGGGATGCACATGCGTAAATCCTAAGATTGATGTATGGCTGAAGGAGGAATTGGGGCCTAACTCAAAAGAGGACTTCACTGGATTTCACCCAATGAGAAGCAAATCAAAATCTGAGAGTATTTTCATTATTCACTTGTATACTCATCTCCTCCTTAGAAATCACTGACATCAATAATTAGTGTGCCCTATTTCTGAAACACATTAGGAACATTTCTTAAACATATTAGACACAAGTGAGAACTGCAGCATGCGATCAGGCTAGGGATCTAGGTTCAAATGCCAATCACATAACGGCTACTTTCTGGACAAGTAACTAAGTAATTGCATCTGTTTCCTCAGGAGAATACTTCAGCTGCCATAAGTAAAATGCCTATTACATAGTGGGATTATTTTTTTTTAATAAATTTATTTATTTTATTTCTTTATTTTTGGCTGCGTTGGGTCTCTGTTGCTGCGCACGGGCTTTCTCTAGTTGCAGCGAGCGGGGGCTACTCTTTATTGCAGTGTGTGGGCTTTTCATTGCAGTGGCTTCTCTTGTTGCAGAACACGGGCTCTAGGTGCATGGGCTTCAGTTGTTGTGGCATGCGGGCTCAGCAGTTGTGACTCGCGGGCTATAGAGTGCAGGCTCAGTAGTTATGGCGCACGGGCTTAGTTGCTCTCCAGCACGTGGTATCTTCCCGGACCAGGGCTCGAACCCATGTCCCCTGCATGGGCAGGTGGATTCTTAACCACTGTGCCACCAGGGAAGCCCTACAGAGTGAGATCTTAATAAATTTTCATCCACACAATTTATAGTTGAAAAGGAATTTAGAAATCATCTAGTCTAATAATCTCAAATTTACAATCCAGGAAACGTGTTTGGTCAGTACATATCATTTTGAACATAAAAGATACAGAATACGTCCATTATCGCAGAAAGTTCTACTGGACAGCCCTACAGTATTTCCCAGTAGCATTAATGGAATTTGAACATAAGATTATTCTTTGACTAATTGCTTTATTGAATTAAAAAGCAGAAGCATAAGTGAGCTATAATATAAACAACCACTCAGATTTCAAAGACATTTTACTTTAGTAGGTAAAAGAATGAAACATGCTGATTTAACTTCTACAAAACAGCCAGTGTACAGTCATCTCTCAGTAGCCACAGGCGGGGGATTGGTTCTAGGACCCCTCCACATTTACCGAAATCCATGGATACTCAAGTCTCTTATATAAAATGGCGTAGTAATGGCATATATCCTAAGCACATCCTTCCTTACACTTTAAGTCATCTCTAGATTACTTGTAATACCTAATACAATGCAAATGCTATGTAAATAGTTGCTGGTGTGGGGTAAATACAAGTTTTGCTTTTTGTAAATGAATTTTTTCCCAAATATTTTTGACCTGCAGTTGGTTGAATCCACAGATGCAGAACCCACAGACATGGAGGGCTGACTGTATAACACATTATGAGACACAGGAGAAATGTCAAAATTTAAACGAACAGTCTTCAACTTTAGCAGGCATCAGTATCACCTGGGAAGCTTGTTAAAGTAGAGGATCCCAGGTCCCACCACAAATATTCTGATTACATAGGTCTAAGGTATAGCACACTAAAGCATATTTCAGAGGAGCATCCTGATAATTCTCATGCCGAGCGTTGGTGAATCATAAGTGGCACATCACAAAAGCTTTACACATCAACTGCTTTTTGTGAAAAATTTTAGGGCTATGAAAAGATTCCTAGTAACAGATACTTGAGGCAGAAATACTGATAACTGCGTGAACAATGGAGTCTAGATCTGGGTGCGATTTTTAGCTTTTGTTACTCTGCTGCTGTGTGACTTCAGACAAAGTGTTTAACCTTTATGATTCTTTTCTTCCTTATCTGGGGTAAGAAAGAGAATATCAACCTTAAGTAAATGTTTAGGAACCACATACCAAAATAAACCTAACAAGGAAAAACAAACGCCAAAACCCAAGAATCTCTTCCCAGGAAATCAGTAAATAAATATAGGTAGACACTTATCTCCAGATAAACATAAAGGTAATGAAGTAAAGCAAAATTAAAGGCTGGTAGATTTGAGTAACAAAAAAATTTAGGTCAAAACCCACCATAAACAAAATTAGAAGCCAAACTACTAAAATATCTTCTAATATGGTAAGATTCATAACAAACTCAAATAAGAGGCTAAAAAACACATTAGTACTTAACAGAAAAGCAACATTTATTAACAAGCTAAATTTAAACTTTAAATTTTAGAAATATCAAAAAGTTTCCCTAACGCCCCCAAAAAGAAAAAGATTACAAATGTGATCTTTGTTCTTATGGTCCTTGAAGAATTACAGATGAATAGACTATTTCTTACTAGAACACATAAAATTCACCAAACACTCAAAATTAATCTAGTGACGATAACATAGCTTTTAGTCTCACTTCTTAACTCTTTAGGTTAACCCATGGTTTTTTCAACCTCAGCACTACTGACATTTTGTACCAGGTAACTTTTTGTTTTGCAGGAATATCCTATGCATCGTAGGATGTTTAGCAGCATCCCCAGCTTCTATCCACCAGATGCCAGTAGTACCCCTTTCCCATCTGTGACAACCAAAAATGTCTCTAAACATTGTTAAATGTCCCTTGGTGGGCAAAGCTGCCTCTGGTTGAGATCCACTGGGTCAATCTGTACTATCCTTTTCTGGTGCCATATTAAAAATTACTTCTCCAGAAACAGCCACATCTAACCCCAACTAGGACCAGTCCAATTCTGTCTGTTCTCATATTGCTGTTGTGTGCTGAATCTAGGAACTGTGAAAAAAACAAACAAAAACCCTTTTCTGTGCTGAAAAAAATACACACATATATGCTTGCACAAGCAAAAACTATTTCTGAAAGGGCACACAGAAACTGTGCACAGCAAATTCTCTAGGGCAGGGGGCTTAGATACCTGGATGGGAGGGAGGTTTATCGTATCCCTTTTTCTACTGTTTTCATTTACCATGTGTCTGTTAGTTTTCCATAACAAAACATTTAAAATGTGTCTATGTGGGGAGGATGAATATAGAGGAAAATGTAGAAGAATTCACTCAACAGACCTGTGAGCAACAAGATTTGACACATTCTATTGACAAACGATTGCCAAATATCAACTTTATGTGAGGTACTGGTGAGTATAGCCAAGAAAGGAAACAAATCCCCCCTGTCCTTTTGGGGCAGGGGTGTTACATTTAACTTTATCTAGATTCCTATGTTTGAGAGAAATTTAGGGCTTTCACAATACAAATTTAAACAAAATCCTTAACTAACCAAATTGCCCAAAACATTATTCTTTCACAAGTGGCAATTGTTTATGACAATTTTATGAGCAACTTGAGTATAAATAAGCAAGTTAGTGTAAACTGGATGAAATCTACCATTAAAAAATCTTGAATAAATTTCTATGCAAGGACTATTAATAAAAATTAGAATGGGAGAATGCTTTATTATCGGACAAAGAACAGGGATTGTGGGCACTTTTCTAGAGAGAGAAAAGAATGGCTTTCTTTTAAATCATTTAAGTCTTTACAGGGGAAGAAAGGAATGCAAAAAGAAAATCTTTAAATTTTCAAACGGTATCTACTAGTCAAGAACCAAGTCAACTGAGAAAGATTAAGACTGCAAGCAAAAAGTAGTAACCAAATTTTAGCACAAGCAAATACAAGTTCCTTTATGCGTATCAGCTGACTAATCTTAGATGTATTAAGTGAAACTCAGATATGACATAGATGGTGCATTCTTAGATGTCATCATAGTCAAAAATCATTAGTTCTGAATACTGCCCTTAACTTACTGTGTACTCTTGAGACCTTAAAGCTACATTTGAATTTGGCATACTATAATGTTTCAATTGCTGCAGCTCAAAAAAGAGGCAACAGAACTAAAGAAAGATTAAAATGATCACATGAATTGGAGAGAGATATGAGACTAGACCATGACCAACAAAAATACTAAGAGTGTGTTCTTTACAACCTCATCTTAAGAGAACTCAAAAGACTTGGAATTAATATAAGAAACAAATGCATCATAAACTTGACTAACCAAACTAATGAACAGAGTTTCTAGGAAAAGCTGGGTCAATATCTATTCTACGACTGACACTGGGGAGGATGCTCTCCCACAGTACATACTTTGTGGAGGCACTGCTGGTTCCAGGGCTTTTTTATATACTTCATTAGATTTATCTTGAGCTTGATCCAGCAAGGCCATTCTTCAATTACTAATCTCAGTTACATAAACCTCACTGCATCCAGTAAGCCAAGGATAGATTCATCTAATTAGGTTACATATAAAAGTCATTTCCTGCTGGTAGCCATCCAACCTTCTAAAAAGAGAAAGTAACAATGATAAAAGACAGCTCTGTTGACACTAACTTTTAACACAAGACCAACTTGACTTTTAGGGGATCTTTTACTTTTAAATTTGTTAATGTGAAAAAATAAAATAAAGCCACATAAATATTTTTAAATATTTTAACATAATGAATGCATATTTATTATAAAACTAGATATATGTTGTTACTAGCATCTTTAAATTGAAGCTTGTTATGGTTTAATTTACCAAATGGTGTTCAATTTACTTAGTGGTGGAGACTCATGCTTTTTTAAAGTCTACCATGACATTCCATTATAACCTTGTAAGAAAAATTTTCCCAGTGATGTCGGGGAGTATGAATTTGAAAGTGACTCACATTCAATTTGAGACCACCCCCTTCACCCTAAAAGAATAGGAAAAAAAAAAAAGATAAAAGAGTGAGGCTGTGCAATTGATGCAAGTGTACCAACACAAATAAATATTAAAACCACTTTTGATAAAATAGCAAAGGTAATAAAGACAATGGTTAGATACGAAGGGTGCAATTTACTTCTCAAAACAGAAATTAGCATCAGATTTCAATTATTCTCCTAATAATGACTCAATGTAAAACACTGAAGTTTGCCCTTAAACACACAGAAGACAGAAAGTAGGGTAATAAAAATGAATAATCTGGCTTTCTATTAAATGATGACATTTAAATAAAATAATAAGAGTTAGAATGCAAGTGACCTGGGCTTCACCAGTCAACTTAAAGTTACAGCTGTGAATTTTGGCTGTTAAGTAAGGTTTTGCTTTAAAGCACACCAACCAGGCCATAGAGACAAATTATGAAAGATGGAGGATTCAAAAAGAAAAGTGTAGTCTTGTGGTGAAATCATTACTGAAGTAGAAAAGTAAGCAAATAGGACATCTGTAGCCACATCAAGAATTTCCAGAACTATTTTGATTTGTGATTCCTACCAGCATATTCCAGGGCTACTTAAGGGAAGCCATACTTACATTAGTATTCATCAGTTCACTACTGCCTTAGGAGACAATTTAAATAAAAATGTATTTCTCTCAATCTAAATGTTACACCAAAAAGGCTTCCTCTCTCTTCCATAACACTATCACTGACCTAAGTTCTGTGTACAAGAAATAACTGGGAAAATATAAACAGAGCAAGAATCAAACAGATTTAAAAGATGAAAAGTAGAAGCAATGGAGACTGCAAGAGACCAAAATGTATACTGTTTAATATAAACCTATATGCCAATCTGATAAGCCAAATCAGATTTATAATCAGAAGAGATTAAAATAGGAATCAATCTAAACTATGAAGCTTTTCCTTCCAACTAAAAAAAAGGACCTTTTCAAAGACTGTTTTCTTAAAAGGTCCTAATGACAATCCACAAATTGCATAAAGTCTTCCAGGGTCAACTTTACCACACTCCTTTCAGAATAGCATTCTATAAATAGCTGTGAGCAAAAAATATGGTGAGAAATAAGGTAAAGCTAAATATTTCTAAACAATATGCAATTTTCTTTGATAACAGGTACAACACACTTCGTGTTTCTCTGAAAAGAACAGACACCGAAGTGCCGTTTTCATAACTTACAATGAAAATTTCAACTAAATGCCACTACTCAGTTTGTCAAAATTTACAGAATATGTTCCAAATCAGTACCTTAGTATTGGAAGGTAAGATTTACTTCAAACTAATTGTACATACACTGACACACCTCTGACACAGTATTTCTGAAGCAAGACACCATTCAAACCACCAAAAATTTAAGAAGACAACTAATGCTAAAATGTGATAAACAAGAACGTTTTACAACTTAAATTGTGTTAGCAATATTTCTGCTAAACATTTAACTCTTTTAAAGGGTTATTTCAAAACAATGTTATAATTAAACTAAGCCCAATTCACAGTATTTGAAGCAATGTAAGTCCAATACAATTAAGATGTACAACAGAATGGGTTTTCTACAATTACATTGTACACATAAATTGTTCAAATGTTGAGTGTAAAATTTAAATGAATACCAATGTACTAAATACTCTTTTAGAAGAGAAATGCTTCTGATTTATCTCTTAGCTTAGACCTGGCAGAGCCTGACACAGCGCCTGGCAGCTTGTCAACACAAATTAAAAAACCAACCAACCAACCAACCAGAAACCCCACATTTGAAGCAAAATGTTTATCACGCAATTCACCTTCACTGTTAACTTAGAACATTAAATACAATAGTAAAATCCACGACCAACTTTTTTCTGCATATCGATTATATCTTAAAATTTGGTTGTTTCAAAAACAGATTAATAAAACAGTACTTACATTTCTATTGAATTTGGTGAAAGAATGGTGCATGTAAAACCTGTGCATATAAACAATCGCAGTGTTTATTGTAAGCTGAGAGCTGGAACGTAACATTTAGGAAATATCGGAGAAAAACAAGATCTCTTTTCCAAAACAATTTTGAAGGAAAATTCCCTATCTACGGTTCTTTTCCAAGGCCCCCGTTCACTCAAAACCAATCCCCAAACTGTAATAATAAGGAACTAAATACCCACAGGATGGTGGCGTGGGGGCTGGCGGATCGAAAAGGCTCCCCATCGAATAAATAGCAGGAATAATAACAAACGCCGAACATTCCACTCCAATACTGCTCTTAAGCGAGCCCAGGAAGGATTTATCAATGTCTACGACTAAACCCAAAATCAAACAGTTGAAACACGCGCGCGCGCACCCATGCAAAACCATGCCAAGAACATAAAGACGTCCCGTGCGCTCCCAAGGTACAAGAGAACCAACATCAAACCGGCGAGGAGAGCGGGGAAAGGCTGCAGAGAACACTTACGCCTTTCAGCATCTCCCTCCTAGCTCTCAACCCCTTCTCGGACTAGAAGTAGAAGCAGCCGCCTCTTTTCTGCGATAATCCCTAAGATTTCCCTCTCGCCCGGGCGGCACTCCCATCCCCCGCCGTCACCACGCGCGGCCCCAAACAGATTACACAACGCAGCCTCCCGGCCCGCATTCACCGGACTCCCTTCCTCCTCCCCTCCTCCGCCGCCAGCCGCTCGGAGCCTCCAGAACCCGAGCCTATCTTCCCTTACGGCGCGGCCGAGGCCCAGGAAAGACCGAGGCAGCGGCGCCATGTTCGCGGGGCACCAGGCCCGGCGACCGGGCGAGTAGTGAGCGGGACAGGGCGTGAGACGCGGAGGGCCAAAAATAGGAAAGGATACACATTGAGACGCTGTCCCATGTCCTGGATGAGGTTGGCCGCCTGCTGGCGGTACGAGAGCTCTTTATCCGCCTCCACTCCGCAGCGGCGGCTCGGCGTGTTCTCCAGCTGTTCCCGAGTAAAGAACCAGCGAGAAGAAGCTCCACGGCCGGACGCCATGACACTTCCTCCTCCGCCCGCTCCCTCACCCACCCCCCGCCCCTCCCGGCTCGCGGACACCCAGCCAAGGCCGCGCGGCCCCGCCCCACTCCGCTCGCCGTAGACCACGCACCGCCCTTTTTCACTACCGCCGCCGCCCGTGCGCGTGCGCGGGGGCCGCCCTACCGGCTCCTCCTAGTCTTTTGCTTTCTTTTTCCTGCCCCGGTCCTCGCTCTCGCGCACGGGACCACAATGCTCCGCGCCGCTTGTCATTTGGAGGCGCCCAAAGGTGGGGGTAGGCTGAAAGGGAAAGGTCGGCGCGGTGCATGCCGGGCCTAGGATTGGCAGGGAGAAGGGCGGGGAGGAGAGGCGAGAAGAGGCTGGTTTCGGGTCGGGTGGCGAGAGACGCGGGCGGGCGGCTGCGCCGTGGGGCCTGGGCGTGGGCTCTGAAATCCCGGCTGGTTCTTGGGCTGGGAGTCTGGCGGCACTTTAAAAAAGTGAAGAACCTTCTTCTGTCGCAGTCGCGCGCCACATCCTCCATTTTCTTCTAGCGTCGGTCTGCGCAGTCTCGTAGGCTCCCGGCTCCCGAGTCCCCGACGGACAGCCTCCGCCCAACGGGCGGCTCTGGGAACGACCTACTTGGGAAAGGGTTCATAAGAAATGCTTCCCACCCCCCCGCCTACGTTTGTGCCGCACTTTAGTTCTTTTTTCCTACATTATCTTGTTTGAATCCTACGACCACGCAGGCCGTGGGTTTATTTTTTTAATTGCTTGCCAAAGGTTATCTGATTAGCAACCAGAGGAGCTGAATTTCTAAACTAGGTTTGGAGTCCCTATCTGTAGTGTGTTTTCAAATCAGTCTGTGATTTGAAGGAGAAGGTTAAAGAGAAGCAGATGGTGTAAAAGGAACTGAGTTTAAAAGTTATCAGTGTTTAATAGGGTAACACCGCACATATCTATTGATTAACTCTGTCTTGTCCCTGCAAGAAATTTTGCAGACTGGGAGTCGGTGGGTCTCTGGTTCTGAGCCAACGCCTAATGTGTGTGAATAAAGTTGCTAAGTTTTAAATTTTAGCTATTTGCCAAAGATACAGCGTACAGGAAGACATACTTTTTTTTTGCATTGTCATATCAGGATTCCTTTTTAAATTAACTTTTATTAGAATATAGTTGCTTTACAATGTTGTGTTTCTGCTGTACAGCAAAGTGAATCAGCTATATGTATACATATATCCCCTCTTTTTTGGATTTCCTTCCCATTTAGGTCACCACAGAGCATTGAGTAGAGTTCCCTGTGCTCTATGGTAGGTTCTCATTAGTTATCTGTTTTATACGTAGTAGTGTATACATGCAGGAAGTCATACTCCGGAAGGCAATAAATACTACTTTTCATTGAGTTCTTGATTATATCTCCAGGCTTTTGTCATTGTTTCGGGGCTCCCATGCTCAATGTACTGATATACCTTGGCTCTGCCTGCCCCAGTCAGGCCACAGTGTTGAGCTGTTGATTGGTAGGCAGCTATCATGAACGGTTGTCTAACTTCTTACCACCTTGCCTCACATCTTGGGCTGCTTAGAGGTTCCAGGATAGATTGACTTAAAGCAGCATATAAAAAGTGTCTGCTTCCAGCGCTCATTCATGATAAAAGCTCTAACAAACGAGGACTAGAGGAGAACTTCAACTTGATGAAGAACGTTTATAAAAATCTTACAGCTAGCATCATACTTAATGGTGAGAAACTAGAAGCTTTCCTGCTAAGGCATGGATGTACCCTGTCACTGCTCCTTTCAACGTTGTATTATGAGTCCTATAAGAAAAGGAAATCAAACCTAAGCAGATTGGGAAGAAAGAAATAAAACTGATTTTGTTCATGGATAACATAATTGTTCGTGTAGAAAATCTCAGCGTACTAAAAAAACTGGAACTAGTAAGTGGCTATAGCAGGATTATAATATACAAGAGTCAATTGCTTTCCTGTATACCAGCAACGTATAATTGAAATTTGCGGTTAAGAACATAATACCATTTACAATAAATCATACTTAGGTATGAATCTAAAATATGTACAGGATCTGTATACAGAAAACAACAAAACTCTGATTAAGGAAATCAAAGTAGATATAAGTGGAAGGATATTCTGGGTTCATGGATTCGAAGATTTAATATCATTAGATGTCAGTTCTTCCCAACTTGATCTGTAGATTTAAATGCAATCCCAATAAAAAAATTTAGAAAGTTATTTTGTAGATATGTGCAAATCGATTCTAAAGTTTATATGGAAAGGTAAAAGACCCAAAATAGCCAACACAATACCAGAGAAGCTGAACTGACTTTACCCGACCTCAAAGCTACAGTACCAAAGACAGCGTTTGCTGGCAAAAGAATAGACACATCAGTGGAACAGAATAGGGAGCCTGGGAATAGATCCACACAAACATGGTCAACTGATTTTTGACAAAGGAGCAAAGGTAATTCAATTGAGAAAAGATAGTCTTTTCAACAAATAGTGCCGGAACAACTGGACATGTGTATGGAAAAAAAAGAATCGAGACTCGGATCTCACGACTTTCACAAAAATTAACTCTTAAGTAGATCATGTCCCTAAACGTAAAATGCAGAACTTTAAAAACTCCGGAAGATAACATAGGAGAAAATGGAGGTGACCTTGTGTCTGGCAGTGAGGTGTTTTTTTTTTTATTTTTTATTGGAGTATAGTTGATTCACAGTGCTGTGTTAGCTTCAGGTGTATAGCAAAGTGAATCAGTCATACATATATCCACTCTTTTTTTAGATTCTTTTCCCATATAGGCCGTTACAGAATTGAGCAGAGTTCCCTGTGCTGTACAGCAGGTCCCCACTAGTCATGTATTCTATATATAGTAGTGTGCATATGTCAATCCCAACTCATCCCTCCCCCACCCCACTTGTCCCCTGGCAGCCCTAAGTTTGTTTTCCACATCTGTGACTCTACTTCTGTTATGTAAGTAAGGTCACTTGTACCCTTTTCTTAGATTCCACGTATAAGCGATATCATATGATATTTGTCTTTCTGTGTCTGACTTAAATTCACTCAGTATGACAATCTCTAGGTCCATCCATGTTGCAGCAAATGGCATTATTTTGTTCTTTTATATTGCTGAGTAATATTCCATTGTTATATATGTACCACATCTTCTTTATGCATTCTTCTGTTGATGGACATTAGCTTGCTTCCATGTCCTGGCTACTGTAAATACTGCTGCAATGAACATTGGGGTGCATGTATCTTTTCAAATTATGGTTTTCTCCAGGTATATGCCTAGGAGTAGGATTGCTGGTCATATGGTAGCTCTATTTTTATTTTTTTTTAAATATTTATTTATTTGGCTGCAGCAGTTCTTAGTTGCGGCTCGCTGGATCTTCGTTGCAGCATGCGGAATTCTTCGTTGCGGCGCGGGCTCTTTGTTGCAGTGTGCAGGCTTCACTCTCGTTGTGGCGGGCTCCAGAGTGCGCAGGCTCAGTAGTTGCAGCACGTGGGCTCTCTAATTGTGGCACATAGGCTCTAGAGCGCACAGGCTCACTAGTTGCAGTGTGCAGGCTTAGTTGCCCCACGCGTGTGGGATCTTAGTTCCCCGACCAGGGATTGAACCTGTGTCCCCTGCATTGGAAGGCAGATTCTTAACCA
>NC_041215.1:42425572-42430048 GCF_002837175.3 Physeter macrocephalus | reverse complement strand
TGATACCTCATTGTAGTTTCGATTTGCACTTCTCCAATAATTAGTGATGTTGAGCATCTTTTCATGTGCTTTTTTTGGCCATCTGTATGTCTTCTTTGGAGAAATGTCTATATAGATCTTCCACCCATTTTTTGATTGGTTTGTTTGTTTTTGTGATATTGAGCTGTATGAGCTGTTTGCATATTTTGGAGATTAATCCCTTGTTGGTTGCTTTGTTTGCAAGTATTTTCTCCCATACTGAGGTTGTCTTTTTTTATTGTTTATGGTTTCTGTTGCTGTGCAAAAGCTTTTCAGTTTACTTGATCCCATTTGTTTATTTTTGTTTCTATTTGTATTGCTCTAGGAGGTGGATCAAAAAAGATCTTGCTGCGATTTGTGTTCTGCTTATGTTTTCCTCTAAGAGTTTTATAGTGTCCAGCCTTACATTTAGTCTTTAATCCACTTTGAGATTATTTTTGTGTATGGTGTTAGGGAGTGTTCTTGTTTCATTCTTTTACGTATAGCTGTCCAGTTTTCCCAGCACCATTTATTGAAGAGACTGTCTTTTCTCCATTGTATATTCTTGCCTCCTTTGTCATAGATTAGGTGACCCTAGGTGCATGGGTTTATCTCTGGACTTTCGATCCTGTTCCATTGATCTATATTTCTGTTTTTGTGCCAGTACCATGCTGCTTTTTTTTCCCCAAGGTTTTTTTTTTTAATGTGGACCATTTTTAAAGTCTTTATTGAATGTGTTACAATGTTGCTTCTGTTTTATGTTTAGGTTTTTTGGCCCCAAGGCATGTGGGATCTTAGCTCCCTGACCAGGTATCAGAGCCGCACCCCCTTCATTGGAAGGCGAAGTCTTAACCACTGGACTGCTAGGGAAGTCCCTACCATACTTTTTTGATGGCTGTAGCTTTGTAGGTAGTCTGAAGTCAGGGAGTCTGATTCCTCAAACTCCATTTTTCTTTCTCAGAATTGCTTTGGCTATTTGGGGTCTTTTGTGTTTCCATACAAATTGTAACATTTTTTTGTTCTAATTGTTTGAAAAATGCTGTTGGTAATTTGCTAGGGATTGCACTGAATCTGTAGATTGCTTTGGGTAGTAGAATCATTTTCACAATATCGATTCTTCTAATCCAAGGACATGGTATATCTCCATCTGTTTGTGTCATCTTTGGTTTCTTTCATCAGTATCTTATAGTTTTTTGAGTATAGGTCTTTTGCCTCCTTAAGTAGGTTTACTCCTATTGTTTTTGTTGTGATGGTAAATGGGATTGTTTCCTTAATTTCCTTTCTGATCTTTCATTTTTAGTGTATAGGAATCCTAATGATTTCTGTGTATTAACTCTGTATCCTGCAACTTTACCAAATTCATTGATGAGCTCTAGTAGTTTTCTGGTAGCATCTTTAGGATTTTCTATGTATAGTATCATGTCATCTGCAAACAGTGACAGTTTTACTTCTTCTTTTCCAATTTGGATTCCTTTTATTTATTTTTCTTCTCTGACATGGCTAGGACTTCCAAAATTATGTTGAATAAAGTGGTGAGAGTGGACATCCTTGTCTTGTTCCTGATCTTAGAGGAAATGCTTTCAGTTTTTCACCACTGAGAATGACGTTTACTGTGGGCTTATCGTATATGGCCTTTATTATGTTGAGGTAGGTTCCCTGTATGCCGACTTTCTGGAGTGTTTTTATCATAAATAGGTGTTGAATTTTGTCAGAAGCCTTTTCTGCATCTATTGAGATGATCATATGGTTTTTATTCTTCAGTTTGTTAATATGGTGTATCACATTGATTGATTTGCGTGTATTGAAGAATCCTTACTTCCCTGGGATAAATCCCACTTGATCATGGTGTATAATCCTTTTAATGTGTTGTTGGATTCTGTTTGCTAGTATTTTGTTGAGGATTTTTGCATCTGTGTTCATCAGTGATATTGGCCTGTAATTTTGTTCTTTTGTGATATCTTTGTCTGGTTTTGGTATCAGGGAGATGATGAACTCGTAGAATGAGCTTGGGAGTGTTCTTTTGTCTGCAATTTTTTGCAGTGGTTTGAGAAGGAGAGGTGTTAACTCTTCTCTAAAGGTTTGATAAAATTTGCCTGTGAAGCAGTCTGGTCCTGGACTTTTGTTTGTTGGAAGATTTTTAATCAGAGTTTCAATTTCAGTACTTGTGATTGGTCTGTTCATATTTTCTGTTTCTTTCTGGTTCAGTTTTTGAAGACTGTACCTTTCTAAGAATTTGTCCATTTCTTCCAGGTTGTCCATTTTATTGTCATAGGCAATTAGTTTTTAGATACAACACCAAAAGATGATACATGAAAGAAAAATTAAGTTGGACTTCATTAAAATTAAAGACCTCTGCTCTGTGAAAGACACTGTTAAGAGTGAAAATACAAGGAGAAAGTCTTTGCAAAACACATATCTAATAAAGGACTTGTATCCCAAATATGCAAAGAACTCTTCAAACTCAATAAAAAAACAAAGAACCCAATTTAAAAATAGGCAAAGGATCTGAACAGATACTTCATAAAGAAGGTATACATATAGTAAATAGACATATGAGATGTTCGACATCATATATCATATGGGTATTCTTAGTAGTAGTTTATAATTGCAAAAGCTTGGAAGTATGACTGTCCATGAATTGAGGATTGGGTGATTTGATACATCTATGCAATAAAATATTAGTCAGCTCTTAAAAAGAAGAAGGCATCAAAGTGCTGAAAGAAGAAAAGCTACCAACCAAGAATACTCTACCAAAAAAGCTATCCTTCAGAGGTGAAGGAGAGAGAAAGAGTTTTCCAGACAAGCAAAAGCTAACGGAGTTCATCACCACTAGACTGGCCTTACAAGAAATGTTAAAAGGACTTATTTAAGCTGAAACAAGAGGGTGCTAATTAGTTGCAGGAAAACATATGAAAGTGTAAATCTTACTAGGAAAGGTAAATATGCAGTAAAAATTAGAATAATTTAAAGTTGTAAACGTGGTAGGTTAATCACTTACAAAGCTTGTATGAGATAAAAAGACATAAGTAGTAAAAAAAGCATAACTACAATACTTTGGTAAGAGATACACAAGATAAAAAGATGTAAATTGTGACATCAAAAACATAAAACATTAGCGGAGAGGGAATAAAAATACAGAGTTCTATAATGCATCCAAACTTAAGTTATCAACTTAAAATAGACTGGTATAAAAAGAAGGCAGGGACTTCCCTGGTGGTGCAGTGGTTAAGAATCCGCCTGCCAGTGCACGGGACACGGGTTCAAGCCCTGGTCTGGGAGGATCCCACATGCCGCGGAGCAGCTAGGCCTGTGCGCCACAGCTCCTGAGCCCGTGTGCCACAACTGCTGAGGCCCGCGTGCTTAGAGCCCATGCTCCGCAACAAGAGAAGCCACCACAATGGGAAGCCTGTGCACCGCAATGAGGAGTGGCTCCTGCTCCCCGCAACTAGAGGAAGCCAGCGCGCAGCAACGAAGAGCCAACACAGCCAAAAATAGATAAATAAATTTATTTTAAAAATAAATAAAAATTTTAGAAGATACCTTTAAAAAAAAAAAAGAAGGCAGCTTTTATGTGGAAGGACCACCAAGGTATTAAGTAGGGAAAAAAGAGGAAGATGCTACTGTTTGGGTAAAATGAATAAAGGAATATGTACATGTAAGTGCTTGTATGATTATAGATTTTCTTTTATTTTTTAAAATTTATTTATTTATTTATTTTCACACACACACACACACTCACACACACACACTGTATTTTATTTTTACAAGAGATAGACTGACACCAAGCATTGTAAATGGATGACCACAACAAAAGCAACAATGATTACAATTACCAAACATGAAACACACTCATACTATGTCAAAACAGTCACAAAAATTATAATCATCCTCATCAGTTCACTCAGTCCCATGTAATTAATTTTTTTTTCATCTTGATCTTTTGTTAGCACTTTTATGAGTTCATCAGTTTTCCATTACAGTTCTGAAAATGCTTATTCATCAGTTCAGCAGTATAGTCAGTTACCAGAAACCTGTACTTGTCAGAGTCTTTTCCATGAATTTCTTGAAGATGAAACCCTCTTATAGGAACATATTTGTATAGATTTTCTTTACAAGAGTACACATATACACACAACAGGTAAAATTGGTTCCCTCTGTGAGACATACATTGAATTTGATCTTTTTGAACTCTTCTAACATGTTCATGTATTGACTTTTCAAAAATAAACTTAAAATTTTTTATTATGTACCTAATAAAAGTGCATAGTGTTTTATATTCAGACATGAAGACTTCAATTCACTTTTGTTCAATTTTGATTGTAAAGAAGCCTCAGAATGGTGTCTGTAAGCTAAAAAAATATAAAGCGGGTATTTATTTCAATTAAGTTAATCTTAAGTGATTGAATATACTTTTTTTTGAATTTTATTTTTTTTTATACAGCAGGTTCCTATTAGTCATCAATTTTTTTTTTTTTTTTT
>NC_041215.1:42423293-42425275 GCF_002837175.3 Physeter macrocephalus | reverse complement strand
GCAGGCTCAGTGGCCATGGCTCACAGGCCTAGTCACTTCGTGGAATGTGGTATCTTCCCGGACCAGGGCACGAACCCGTGTCCCCTGCATCGGCAGGCGGACTCTCAACCACTGCGCCACCAGGGAAGCCCAGTCATCCATTTTATACACATCAGTGTATGCATGTCAATCCCAATCTCCCAATTCATCACACCACCACCCCCACCTGCCGCTGTTTTCCACCTCGGTGTCCATACGTTTGTTCTCTACATCTGTGTCTCAATTTCTCCTCTGCAAACCGGTTCATCTGTACCATTTTTGTAGGTTCCAGATATATGTGTTAATGAACGATATTTCTTTTTCTCTTTCTGACTTATTTCACGTATATGCCCAGTAGTGGGATTGCTGGGTCATATAGTAATTCTACTTTTAAGTTTTTTAAGGAACCTCCATACTGTTCTCCATAGTTGGCTGTATCAGTTTACATTCCTACCAACAGTGCAAGAGGGTGCCCTTTTCTCCACACCCTCTGCAGCATTTGTTGTTTGTAGATTTTCTGATGATGCCCATTCTAACTGGTGTGAGGTGATACCTCATTGTAGTTTTGATTTGCATTTCTCTAATAATTAGTGATGTTGAGCAGCTTTTCATGTGCTTCTTGGCCATCTGTATTTGGAGCAATGTCTATTTCAGTCTTCTTTCCATTTTTGGATTGGGTTGTTTGTTTTTTTAATGTTGAGCTGCATGAGCTGTTCATATATTTTTGAGATTAATCCTTTGTCCATTAATTCGTTTGCAAATATTTTCTCCCATTCTGAGGGTTGTCTTTTCGTCTTCTTTATGGTTTCCTTTGCTGTGCAAAAGCTTTTAAGTTTCATTAGGTCCCATTTGTTTATTTTTGTTTTTATTTCCATTTCTCTAGGAGGTTGGTCAAAAAGGATCTTGCTGTGATTTATGTCATAGAGTATTCTGCCTATGTATTCCTCTAAGAGTTTTATAGTGTCTGGCCCTACATTTAGGTCTCTAATCCATTTTGAGTTTATTTTTGTGTGTGATGTTAGAGAGTGTTCTAATTTCATTCTTTTACATGTAGCTGTCCAGTTTTCCCAGCACCACTTATTGAAGAGACTGTCTTTTCTCCATTGTATATTATGTTTTTCTCTAAGAGTTTTATAGTGTCTGGTCTTACATTTAGGTCTCGAATCTCTTTTGAGTTTATTTTTGTGTATGGTGTTAGGGAGTGTTCTAATTTCATTCTTTTACATGTAGCTGTCCAGTTTTCCCAGCACCACTTATTGAAGAGACTGTCTTTTCTCCATTGTATATCCTTGCCTCCTTTGTCATAGATTAGTTGACCATAGGTGCGTGGGTTTATCTCTGGGCTTTCTTTCCTGTTCCATTGATCCATATTTCTGTTTTTGTGACAGTATGATATTGTCTTGATTACTGTAGCTTTGTAGTATAGTCTGAAGTCAGGGAGTCTGATTCCTCCAGCTCTGTTTTTTTTTCTCAAGGTTGCTTTGGCTATTCGGGGTTTTTTGTGTCTCTATACAAATTTTAAGATTTTTTGTTCTAGTTCTGTAAAAAATGCCATTGGTAATTTGATAGGGCTTGCATTGAATCTGTAGATTGCTTTGGGTCTTATAGTCATTTTCACAATGTTGATTCTTCCAGTCCAAGAACATGGTATATCTCTCCAACCGTTTGTATCATCTTTAATTTCTTTCATCAGTGTCATATACTTTTCTGCATACAGGTCTTTTGTTTCCTTAGGCAGGTTTATTCCTAGGTATTTTATTCTTTTTGTTGCAGTGGGACATGGGAGTGTTTCCTTAATTTCTCTTTCAGATTTTCAACTTTATTGTATAGAAATGCAAGAGATTTCTGTGCATTTATTTTGTATCCTGCTGCTTTACCAAATTCATTGATTAGCTCTGGTAGTTTTCTGGTAGTGTCTTTAGGATTCTCTATGTATAGTATCATGTCATCTGCAAACAGTGACA
>NC_041215.1:42422178-42423179 GCF_002837175.3 Physeter macrocephalus | reverse complement strand
TTGAATTTTGTCAAAAGCTTTTTCTGAGTCTATTGAGATGATCATATGTTTTTTATTCTTCAGTTTGTTAATATGGTGTTTCACATTGATTGATTTGTGTATGTTGAATACTTGCATCCCTGGGATAAATCCCACTTGTTCATGGAGTATGATCCTTTGAATGTGTTGTTGGATTCTGTTTGCTAGTATTTTGTTGAGGAATTTTGCATCTGTTTTCATCAGTGACATTGGTCTGTACTTTTCTTTTTTTGTAGTATCTTTGTCTGGTTTTGGTATCATGGTGATGGTGGCCTCATAGAATGAGCTTGGGAGTGTTCCTTCCTCTGCAATTTTTTGGAAGAGTTTGAGAAGGATGGGTGTTAGCTCTTCTCTCAATGTTTGATAGAATTCACCTGTGAAGGCATCTGGTCCCGGACTTTTGTTTGTTGGAAGATTTTGTTTTGTTGTTTGTTTAAAAAAATTTTTTTTTAATTAATTAATTAATTAATTTACTGGCTCCATCGGGTCTTCGTTGCTGCGTGTAGGCTTTCTCTAGTTGCAGTGAGTGGGGGCTACTGTTCGTTGTGGTGCACGCAGCCTTCTCGTTGTGGTGGCTTCTTTTGTTGTGGAGCACAGGCTCTAGGCACGCGGGCTTCAGTAGTTGTGGCCCATGGGTTCAGTAGTTGTTGCTCGCGGGCTCTAGAGCACAGGCTCAGTAGTTGTGGCCCACGGGTTTAGTTGCTCTGCGGCATGTGGGATCTTCCCAGACCAGGGCTCAAACCCGTGTCCCCTGCATTGGCAGGTGGATTCTTAACCACTGTGCCATCAGGGAAGCCCTGTTGGAAGATTTTTAATCACAGTTTCAATTTCATTACTTGTGATGGGTCTGTTCATATTTTCTATTTCTTCCTGGTTCAGTCTTGGAAGGTTATACATTTCTAAGAATTTGTCTATTTCTTCCAGGTTGTCCATTTTATTGGCATAGAGCTGCTTGTAGTAGTCTCTTAGGATGCTTTGTTTTT
>NC_041215.1:42387798-42421842 GCF_002837175.3 Physeter macrocephalus | reverse complement strand
TCTTGAGGTAGGCTTGTATAGCTATAAACTTCCCTCTTAGAACTGCTTCTGCTGCATCCCATAGGTTTTGGATCATTGTGTTTTCATTATCATTTGTCTCTAGGTATTTTCTGATTTCCTCTTTGATTTCTTCAGTGATATCTTGGTTATTTAGTAAGGTATTGTTTAGCCTCCATGTGTTTGTGTTTTTTACGTTTTTTCCCTATAATTCATTTCTAATGTTATAGTGTTGTGGTCAGAAAAGATGCTTGATATGATTTCAATTTTCTTAAATTTACTGAGGCTTGATTTGTGACCCGGGATGTGATCTATCCTGGAGAATGTTCCGTGCACACTTGAGAAGAAAGTGTAATCTGCTGTTTTTGGATGGAATGTCCTATAAATAGCAATGAAATCTATCTGGTCTATTGTGTCATTTAAAGCTTGTGTTTCCTTATTAATTTTCTGTTTGGATGATCTGTCCATTGGTGTAAGTGAGGTGTTAAAGTCCCCCACTATTAATGTGTTACTGTCGATTTCCTCTTTTATAGCTGTTAGCAGTTGCCTTATGCATTGAGGTGCTCCTATGTTGGGTGTATATATATTTATAATTGTTATATCTTTTTCTTGGATTGATCCCTTGATCATTACGTAGTGTCCTTCCTTGTCTCTTGTAACATTCTTTATTTTAAACTCTATTTTATCTTATATGAGCATTGCTACTCCAGCTTTCTTTTGATTTCATTTGCATGGAATATCTTATTCCATCCCCTCACTTTCAGTCTGAATGTGTCCCTAGGTCTGAAGTGGGTCTCTTGTAGACAGCATATATATGGGTCTTATTTTTGTATCCATTCAGCAAGCCCGTGTGTTTTGGTTGGAGCATTTAATCCATTCACGTTTAAGGTAATCATCAATATGTATGTTCCTATGACCATTTTCTTAATTGTTTTGGGTTTGTTTTTGTAGGTCCTTTTCTTCTCTTGTGTTTCCCACTTAGAGCAGTTCCTTTAGCATTTGTTGTAGAGCTGGTTTGGTGGTGCTGAATTCTCTTAGCTTTTGCTTGTCTGTAAAGCTCATGATTTCTCCATCGAATCTGAATGAGATCTTGCAGGTAGAGTAATCTTGGTTGTAGGTTCCTCCCTTTCATCACTTTAAGTATATCATGCCACTCCCTTCTGGCTTGTAGAGTTTCTGCAGAGAAATCAGCTGTTGACCTTATGGAAGTTCCCTTGTATGTTATTTGTCATTTTTCCCTTGCTGCTTTCAATAATTTTTCTTTGTCTTTAATATTTGCCAGTTTGGTTACTATGTGTGTCAGTGTGTTTTACCTTGGGTTTATCCTGTATGGGTCTCTCTGCACTTCCTGGACTTGGGTGGCTATTTCCTTTCCCATGTTAGGGAAGTTTTCGACTATAATCTCTTCAAATATTTTCTCGGTCTTTTGTCTCTCTCTTCTCCTTCTGGGACCCCTATAATGTGAATGTTGTTGTGTTTAATGTTGTCCCAGAGGTTTCTTAGGCTGTCTTGATTTCTTTTCATTCTTTTTTCTTTATTCTGTTCTGCAGCAGTGAATTCCATCATTCTGTCTTCCAGGTCACTTATCCAGGTCTTTGTTAAACATTTCTTGCATCGTCTCGATCTTTGCCTCCATTCTTTTTCTGAGGTCCTGGATCATCTTTACTATCATTATTCTGAATTCTTTTTCTGGAAGGTTGCCTATCTCCACTTCATTTATTTGTTTTTCTGGGGTTTTATCTTGTTCCTTCATCTGGTACATAGCCCTCTGCCTTTTCATCTTGTCTATCTTTCTGTGAATGTGGTTTTTGTTCCACGGGCTGCAGGATTGTAGTTCTTGCTTCTGTCTGTCCTCTGGTGGATGAGGCTATCTAGGAGGCTCCACAAGTTTCCTGATGGGAGGGACTGGTGGTGGGTAGAGCTGGCTGTTGCTTTGGTGGGCAGAGCTCAATAAAACTTTAATCCACTCAGTCTGCTGATGAGTGGGGCTGGGTTCCCTCCCTGTTGGTTGCTTGGCCTGAGGCGACCCAACACTGGAGCGTACCTGGGCTCTTTGCTGGGGCTAATGGCGGACTCTGGGAGGGCTCAAGCCAAGGAGTACTTCCCAGAACTTCTGCTGCAAGTGTGCTTGTCCTCACGGTGAGACAGAGTCACCCCCCGCGTCTGCAGTAGACTCTCCAACAGTAGCAGGTAGGTCTGTTTCAGTCTCTTGGGTCACTGCTCCTTCCCCTGTATCCTGATGCGCACACTACTTTGTGTGTGCCCTCCAAGAGTGGAGTCTCTGTCTCCCCCAGTCCTGTAGTCAAATCCCGCTAGCCTTCAAAGTCTGATTCTCTACGAATTCCTCCTCCCGTTGACAGACCCCCGGGTTCGGAAGCCTGACGTGGGGCTCAGAACCTTCACTCCAGTGGGTGGACTTCTGTGGTATAAGTGTTCTCCAGTTTGTGAGTCACCCACCCAGCAGTTACGGGATGTGATCTTATTGTGATTGCGCCCCTCCTACTGTCTCATTGTGGCTTCTCCTTTGTCTTTGGATGTGCGGTTTCTTTGTTGGTGAGTTCCAGTGTCTTCCTGTTGATGATTGTTCGGCAGTTAGTTGTGATTCCGGTGTTCTCGCAAGAGGGAGTGAGAGCTCGTCCTTCTACTCCGCCATCTTGAACCAATCTCGAATATACTTTTTATTAATTGAAGTATAGTTGATTAGTTTGTTAGTTGGTTACTTTCAGGTGTACAGAACAGTGGTACAGTCACACACACACACACATGCATACACACACGTATATATTCCTTTTCAGATTCTTTTCCATTATAGGTTATTACAAAATATTGAGTTTAGCTCCCTGTGCTATGCAGTAGGTTCTTGTTGGTTATCTGTTTTCTACATAGTAGTGTGTATATGTTAATCCCAAGCTCCTAATTTATCTCTCCCCCCAGCCCCCTTTCCCTTTTGGTAACTATAATTTTGTTTTCTGTGTCTGTGAGTTTCTTTCTGTTTTGTAACTAAGTTCATTTGTATCATTTTTTTTACATCAATATAGGTTTAAGTTTTCTGGTTGGGTAATATAAATTGAAGTAGAGCTAACTTCCTTTTTAGGGGAGATCGAAAATATGGGGAAGGGTAGAATACAGTGAAGAGAAGTACTTGGATAACTATGCATGGTTGTCCTTTGGAATCTGATGGTGGTGGGATTTTTTCCCCCCCAGGAATATGTTTTGGAGAAGTACTTGTAGTAGAAAACATGGGCAAGAAAAGCCTGTAAAAGTGATTTTCCTGAGAGATTTTTGAGATTCTGGGTATGAGCAGTATTGTTTTAGGGCCAGAAGAGTCTTTTCAAAATTCAGCCCTAGTTATGTCATCTCCTAATTGAAAACCTCATTGCTTTTTTTTTTTAACTTTATTTTTTAAATTTAAATTTATTTATTTATTTTAATTTTGGCTGTGTTGGGTCCTCGTTGCTGCACACAGGCTTTGTTTTAGTTGCGGCGACGGGGGGCTACTCTTCGTTGTGGTGCGTGGGCTTCTCATTGTGATGGCTTCTCTTGTTGCGGAGCCCGGGCTCTAGGCGGGCGGCCTTCAGTAGTTGTGGCTTGCGGGCTCTAGAGTGCAGGCTCAGTAGTTGTGGCACACGGGCTTAGTTTCTCCACAGCATATGGAATCTTCCTGGACCAGGGCTCGAACCTGTGTCCCCTGCATTGGCAGGCGGATTCTTAACCACTGTGCCACCAGGGAAGCCCAAAAACTTCATTGCTTTTTGATAGATAAAATTCCTCAACCGTCGTATGGCCCTACGTGATCTTGTCACTTTGTACCAAGAATGCCTTGCTTTCTCACCTCCAGCCCCAGTGGTCTTATTTCTTACCGTGGTCTTATTTCTTATTCCTCTGCCTCAGATATTCTTCACTCTCTTCTTTTCCTCTCTACCTTTTAGCCCTTGTCTGCTCTTCAGATCCCAGCTCAAGCAACACTTCTGAAAATTCTCTCCCCAACTCTGATTGGCTCAAATCCCTTATTTTAAGCTCTCTATACACTAAGTGCTTCTCC
Source organism: Physeter macrocephalus (assembly GCF_002837175.3). Classification (NCBI taxonomy): domain Eukaryota; kingdom Metazoa; phylum Chordata; class Mammalia; order Artiodactyla; family Physeteridae; genus Physeter; species Physeter macrocephalus. Next base: position 42,417,803 of record NC_041215.1, on the reverse strand, counting down.
TTCATAGCTCTTGTGATGGTAGACGTTTTATATTAATTTGTTGCTTATTTGATACATGTCTCCCAAACTAGATTATAAGCACAATTGAGGGCAGGAACTGTGTTTGTTTTTACTTACATCATCCCAGGACCTAGTGTGGTTCTTGGCACATAATAGACCCTCAATAAATATTGTTGAATGTATGTGAATGAGTGCATAAGTGAATGAAGTCATAGTTTGTGCTGTCAAGGAAGTCCCAGGCCAGTGGGGAGATAGCAGCTACAATCCAAAATGAGAAGTATGTTCTATTAGAGATATCAGTACAGTTTTTCAAAGGGGGAGGTACTGATTAATGAAATCCCAAAGCCTAGAAACCATCAATTTAGGTCCTGAGGAATTTTGAAGGAGAGAGAAAGAGAGAGAGAAAGCAATATGATCAGATACATACTTTGGAACATTTTCTCTGGCCACAGTGTGGAAGATGGATTGTACCAGACTAAGCCAAGAGGCAGGGGTATACATAAGAGATTATTTCAATAGTCCTGCTGAGACCTGAGGACCTGAATTTAGTTGGGAGCATTAGGGAAAAAAGAATAGATAAGAAGTGAAAGATATATGTTAAAATGGCAGAATCTATCAGAGTTAATGTCAGGTTTGATACGGGTGAAGGAGAGAATTTTGGTGACTGGGTGATGCCATTAATCAGAGTTGGGACTATAGGAAGTGGAACTATTTTGGGATAAAAGGATTGAGTTATATTGGGGGCATATGATTCTGTAAAGTACCATAGTATTGTAGTTTTTGTTGTTGTTTTTTTTGTTTTTTTAAATGCCTAAAGCTGTTAGGACTTGTTGAAACACTGTCTCCCCCTTACTTCTGAATACCACATTTTTCTGGTTTTCCTCCTACCTTACTTGGCACTGCTCAGTTTTCAATGCTGGCTACCTCCATCCAACTTCCAAATGCTGCTGAATCCCAGGAATTTGTCCTGGGTTCTTTTGGTTCTTTGCTCTACTTTTTCTCTCAGTGATTTCATCCAGTCTTATTTCTTTAAATAACTTTTGTACACTGATGGCCTCTCTGCAGCTTCCCTCTTGAAGTCTCCAGAGTAATATACCTAACTGCTTACTGGACATTCCTACCTAAATGTCTAAGACACATCTGAAATATAACAGGTCCAACAGTAGAACTATTGATTCTCTTTCTTCCTAAATCTGTTTTTCCCAATCTTCCTCATGATGGTAAAATACGTCTGCTCAGCTGCTCTAGTGAAAAAAACTAGGAGTCGAGGCATCTGTGTCTAAGGTATGGATGAGTTTAATACCTTTAGCTACATCTCAGAGGCTAAATGTCCCCAGAATTATTGCACAGAAAAGACATCATTAGAAAGCCCTTCTTGGGCTTCCTTGGTGGCGCAATGGTTAGGAATCTGCCTGCCAGTGCAGGGGACACGGTTCGAGCCCTGGTCCAGGTAGATCCCACATGCCGCCGAGTAATTAAGCCCGTGTGCCACAACTACTGAGCCTGCACTCCAGAGCCCGCAAGCCACAACTACTGAGCCCGCATGCCACGACTACTAAAACCCACGCCCCTAGAGCCCGTGCTCCACAACAAGAGAAGCCACTGCAATGAGAAGCCCCTGAACCGCAACGAAGAGTAGCCCCTGCTCACCGCAACTAGAGAAAGCCCGCGTGCAGCAACGAAGACCCAACGCAACCAAAAATAAATAAATAAAATAAATAAATTTTAGAAAAAAGGAAAGAAAGCCCTTCTTTACGTTCGGATTAAAGAGGAATTTTCTCATCTTTTCTTGCATCTGCATAGTTTCATTTTATCTTAGAGTTAAATCTTTGATCAGATCGAAGTTGGAGTTGTCCTTATGTATGCTGTAAGAAATGAACCTAATTTTATTGCATTGTTGTTTGTAACTGCAAAATATTGGAAATTACATGTAATGTTCGAATGTGGGAGACTGATTGAACAAACTGTGGTGCACTCACACATACAGACAGACACCTGGGTATCAACCTTGATTTCTTTCCTTCCCATCTCCCCTTGTCCTCACATTTATCAAGTGCTGTTGCTTCTCCCTACAACCCCATCTCACCATCCCCTTTCTACTACTCTTGCCCAAGTCATCATCATTTCTTGCCTAGTCTCCCTAGTACCGTTCTTGACCCCTTTAAATAATTCTCTACACAGCTGCTAATGTGGTTTTTTTTTAAACCTAAGTCAGAGCGTGTCACAAACCTATTTTTAAAATTCCAATGGCTTCCTATAAAACTTAATATGAAAATCTAAACTCTTGACCTTGGCCTGCTTATCTGGCCAGCTTTTCCGCTTTGTCCCTACTTCTCTCCCCCTTCCTCACAAGCTCTGCCACAGCTCTTTTCTGCCTCAGAGCCTTTGCTGCTCCAGCCTTTACCCGCAAGACTCTTCTCCATGGCTCTTTCTTTCTATTGGTCGAGTCTTAGTTCAAAGTCCTCTTTAAAGCGGTGTTCTCTGGTCTCACAGCTTACTGTTTTATCTCCCATCCTTCCCCTAATCACTCTATACATTTCCTTGTTTTAATTTCTGCATAATGTTTATCAGTATGAGAAGAATTCCCTCTCTTACTTCCTTCCCTCCCTCCCTTCCTTCCTTCCTCCCCCCCTCTCACTCTCCATTACTCCTTGCTTTGTCCTCCTTCATTTATTTATGTTTCTTACCCTCCAGATTGTAGGCTTCATCAGAGAAGGAATTTTATCCTTTTTGTTAACTTCTACATCCCCAGTTTCTGGAACTGTCCTACAGTACTGGCACATCATATAATTACTCTGTGACTGTGAATATACCCGGTATCTATTTAAGCTATGTATCTATAGATCTATGATACTGAATGAGATGATCAAGTTACTTTTCATAATAACACAATCATTAAACACTGTGTTAACAGTGCTCAAATATATATTATTTGAAAAGGAACAGATATTTTCCGCAAAGAATGGGGAAGGAAAAAAAATAATAACACATGCTTCATGTTGCTGTTTTGTGCAACTTTGGTTTTCTTTTTAGGCAGATTGGAGTAACAGAGTGGTGGGTGGGTAGAGTCCTAGAAAGCAACAGGAGTAGCAAGAAGGAGATGGAGTTACAGACTAAATAAATGAAGAAAAAATAATGGGATGGGTGTAGTTTAGCAAAAATTAAATCAGTACAAATCACATGCCAGTACTCAACTTGATTTTCTGGACTAATGGAAGGGAAAAGAAGTATGAATGAATCTGAAGCAAGAGGGTAATTTAGAAAAATTATATTTGATTTTAGAATTCAGCCAGAGGAACATGAACCACAGACGTTCATCACCCTTCCCAGGACCAAGTTCATTTTCAGCAGTCCAGGTGGGATGACCAGAAATGAAGTGAGTAGAACAAGGCTACCCTGGTATTGCCCTGCTCAGTCTCTACAGCCTTCCTTAAACATTCTGCTCTGTATTTTAAATTAAAAGAGCTTCTCGTAAAAGTAAATTACATACTGAAACTTTTCTCCAGAGTAGATAAGTTCTCATTCATATGGGAACTATGTTCCCATAGTTTTGCCTTCCTATCTATTTCCTATCTTCCAAACCTAAACATGCCCTATCCATCCTTATAGACTCAGCCCAAGTTCCAGCTTCTGTGAAGATCTGTCCAAAGTTTGAATCCAAATGAATTTTTCTTACTGAAACTTCTGTGACACGCATGTTTTATTGCTTAGTTATTCCATTAACATGTATCTTGCCTCCTTAATTGGACTATAAGCTCCTAGATGTTATGGAATATGTATATCATTTATTTTTTTGGAGCCTAAAGCACTCCCAGCCCACTTCTGGGCTAATGGAAGGTGTTAAAGTGAATAAAAACAGTTTATTTGGGCCCTATTAACATATATTTGCTCAAAGTAGAACCTACCTGAACCCTCTGGAATGAATCTGTTATTTTTTCCATATAAATCATTAATGACATTTTGCTTTTTATTTCTGACATTAATTTAAAAGGCACTGGGAAAATTATTTTTGATTTGCACATGAAATAATGTACTGCTTTCCTGAATAAAAGCACGAGTCATTTTTGTTATGAACAATTTAGGATATATATTCTATTTCTAGATAAAAGTGTTCAAAGTAGGATTTTAGTGATACATATGTGATACATATTTAAAAACAAAAATAAAATATCTTCTTGAAATTTGCCTTTGTAGTAAATTCAGTCATTCAAATTGTTTTCTCTCAAGACCCAAAAATTTTAGAGCATTGCCAGCTTTGAGTTTATCCTGAAAAAGAAAAGATTTTATTTTAAAGCATTATTTAATGGTTGTTTTAAAGTACTTATTAAGTGTCTTCATCAGGTTTTTAAAAACTCAGTTCCCCAGTGTGAGAAAAATATTAGCAGGTTAAACAATGAATCTCTTGACCCATGTTTCACCCCACTGTTTTTCAAATTATATTCATATATTTGTATTAAACAGTCTTTTAAAAGCAAAAATATAAATGGTGTGTGGTATATTTGTGCTTTTATTATTTTCCCTACTTCTCAAATATGTTGACAATCTTGGACAAAAAATGGATTTTTTTGAATTTTGAAACGTAAATAATGTATATGTTATAAGTAATGTATAAAATGTATATTTGTTTTATGCTTATTTTTATAATAACAGTTCCTAATGAAAGATTTCTGCAAATGCTTTTTATATAAAATAATAGAATGATAAGTTTAAATATATTTAAAACAGAATTACGATATGACCCAACAATTCTACTCCTAGTTATATAGCCAAAAGAATTAAAAACAGGGACTCAGATACTTGTATGCGAATGTTCATAGCAGCACGATTCACAGCAGCAGCCAAAAGATGGAAACCACCTAAGCATACATCAACAAGTGAATAGATTTTTAAATGTGATATATACATAAATGGAATATTCAGGCCCCAAAGGAGTGAAGTTCTTTTTTTTCTTCCAGTTTTATTGAGGTATAATTGATATAGAACACTGTATAAGTTTAAGGTGTACCACATAATGATTTGACTTATGTACATCATGAAATGATCACCACGATAAGTTTAGTGAACATCCATCATCTCGTATAGATACATTAAAGAAATAGAAAAAAATATTTTTTTCCTTGGAATGAGAACTCTTAGGATTTAGTCTCTTAATAACTTTCATATATAACATATAGCAGCATTAATTATATTTATCATGTTGTATATTACAACCCTAGTACTTATTTATCTTGTAACTGGAAGTTTGTACCTTTTAACTGCCTTCAGTTCCCCCTTTGTCCTCTATTTGAAATCTAAGTTTGAAACCTGGTTGTGGGAGGAGGGGAGGAGAATTACAACAGGGAAAACCCTCTTAGGAAAATGACTTTCTTTTTACAGGACCCTCCAGTGAGTTTTAGGTCTGTAAGATAAGAGAGTTGGAAAGAGTGCCCAGAAGTCATCTAGCCACCTACCACCTTCTCGGTATATGTGTTGTCCTTTCACATGGCCCTGAATAAAAAGTAAGCTCTTTGGGAGCAAGAAAAGTGATACAGATGAAGAGTCTCAGAAAATTGTACAAGTATGTACATTTATAAATTTCACATGAGAAAAAGACTGCCACATTTTTTTTCACTTTCTCCCCAGCTATGGATCAGATCATCTCCACAGAAAGAAATCCTGTGCTTTGAGGGGTAATTTTGTGATACCCTAATTGATATATATCCCGCTTGCAAAAGGCAGGTACGTAACTGAGGGTGGAAGGAAACATGTATGGTGTCGTGTGATATCCGTACCATTAGTGTGTATCTATATATCATGACCACTTCAGGGTTCTCACACAGCCTTGCAGAGTGGGTAATTTGAGGCAGGGACCTCTTAAGGTTCTTCCCAGATTCACACTTGGACCATCCTCCTCTAAAGGAAGATTCAGAAGTGACTGTTGCTGCTGTGAGAAACTATTTGCTTTTTAAAGTAGGTTGGGTGGGGTTTTCCTGGTGGTGCAGTGGTTAAGAATCTGCCTGCCAATGCAGGGGACACGGGTTTGAGCCGTGGTCCGGGAAGATCCCACATGCCGCAGAGCAACTAAGACTGTGTGCCACAACTACTGAGCCCGCGTGCCACAACTACTGAAGCCCGTGTGCCTAGAGCCCGTGCTCCGCAACAAGAGAAGCCACTGCAATGAGAAGCCCGAGCACCACAACAAAGAGTAGCCCCTGCTCACCACAACTAGAGAATGCCCGCACGCAGCAACGAAGACCTAAGGCAGCCAAAAATAAATAAATAAATTTATTTAAAAAAAATAGGTTGGGGGGCTTCCCTGGTGGCGCAGTGGTTGGGAATCTGCCTGCCAGTGCAGGAGATGTGGGTTCAAGCCCTGGTCCCGGGGGATCCCACATGCCGCAGAGCAGCTAAGCCCATGCACCACAACTACTGAGCCTGTGCCCTAGAGCCCACGAGCCACAACAAGAGAAGCCAGTGCAATCAGAAGCCCGCACACCGCAACGAAGAGTAGCCCCCGCTCGCAGCCACTAGAGAAAGCCGGCACGCAGCAACGAAGACCCAACGCAGCCAAAAATAAATAAATAAATAAATAAATAAAAATAATAAAATAGGTTGGTACTGAGTATCCTTTGAAGGAGATACATTTTGGTGTGTTGGATGGAAACCTGATCCTGGAGTCCGGAGATTTGGGGTTGGGTCCATGTTCTGTAATCCAGCAGTTATATCCCTTTTGGCAAATCACTCAACCCGCAAGTCTCGTTTTTCTCTCTGCATCTACATGGTGGAATGCATTTGCCTGACTATCTCCCAGGCTGGTTGTACTCATCAAATGGATTTATTTATTTCATTTAAAATTTTTTAGTGAAATTTTACCTTCATGTGGCTCAAAATTCAAAAGGTATAAAAATGTACATTTCCTTTCACTAGTGCTACCCAACCACTACTTTTTCTTTCCAGAGTTATCAGTTTCTTGTCCTTCTTCCAGAAATATTTTATGCATATATATGCAGATACTTATATGTAGGGTTATAATTTTTTTCACAAATGGATAGTATACCATACACAAATGGAAGTATACTATATGCAGTTTTTGCACCTTGCTTAACAATATGTCTTAGAAATCGATTCTTAATATTTTTTATGGCTGTATGGAATCCATTGTATGGATATGTTATTATTTATTTATTCCCCCGTAGATTATTTTTAGTTTTATTACAGACAATATTATAATGAGTAACCTTATACAGAATGTCATGAATTTGTGACAATATAAAATTTCTATTCAAGATTTTCTGAAAACTTGAAAGTGATAAGCACATAAAATTAAATAACAAAAGGCATGTAATAATAATTATTACTCCATTAAAGTCTTAATCAGGATACTTGGGGTAATCTGGTTTCAGTTTAATTTTGGTTAATGTTATAGAAAGTTTTTCTTTTCTCAACCTTTGATATAAAAAGTAAAAAAAAGTAGTATTGCTTACTACTTTAATAAGTATATATTTAACAGTTCAAGACTTTTAGTGCCTTAAGGTGGGTAAGTGCCAAAAGAGAAACTTCCTGTTTAAAGCACTCTGAGGTCTCCCAGTCAATAACTTGCAACTAGTCTATGTCAAAATGGACCCTTGGGACTTCCCTGGTGGTCCAGTGGTAAAGAATCCACCTTACAATGCAGAGGACGAAGGTTCGATCCCTGGTCAAGGAACTAAGATCCCACATGCCGTGGGGCAGTTAAGCCTACGCACCACAACTACTGAGCTCGTGCGCCTCAACTAGAGAGCCTGCGTGCCACAAACTACAGAGCCCACGTGCTCTGGAACCTTCGCGCCACAACTGCAGAGCCCACGCGCCCTGGAGCCTGTGCGCCACAACTAGAGAAAAGCCCTGTACACCACAAGGAAGAGCTCGTGTGCCGCAACGAAAGATCCCGTATGCCTCAATGAAGATCCTTAGTGCCACAACTAAGACCCTACGCAGCCAAAAATAAATAAAATAAATAATAAATCTAAAAAAAAAGAAAAAGGACCCTTGTTGGCATCTGTTCATGTACTTCAAGCCTACTGAGAAGATGTGATGAGCTAATATATCCTTAAAAATTAAAGGAGAGAATTAGAGTTGAAGAGAAATTTTGGATTCTAGTTTAGAAGAAAGCCAAGACTTATACAAAAGAACTATGACTAAAACTTTTGTAAGATTTGTTAAGAATTTATATATCCCCATGTTTTCATTTTTGGCCATCCCTGTCCCCTGGTAGTGATTGGCAGTGAAGTCTTAGGAAGAACTTGTTTTGTTGGGGGTGGGTGTGGATGGGAAGGGGGTGGCAAAAGAGAGGAAATCTGGGGACACTGAGTCTCATTTTAACCTCATTTTCGTTCAGGAACCTGAGGGGCAGAATGAAAGTGGCAGCATTAAGGCACGTTTAGCCACTCTAAAAGCCAAATGCTAAAAGAAAAATAAAAATCCAGTTACTTGAGGGTTCTGGATCCTTGAGTTCTGTTAATCAAGACTTTAGTCTCAATATCCAAATAACTAGAATCATTACAACTTTTCATATTGGTAGATTTGTAACAGAAACATTAAAGGAAAAATTTAGACATTTCTCTTATTCATCTAACATGCAAATCTAAATATATTATTATAATGTGCTTCTTTACCGTTTTCTTTCTTGGCTTTATAAATTTAGTTGTACTAGATTGACTTTCAGCATTTTAACTTTCCTTTGCCCTTTAATAGGTCAGCTATTTCTGGAGATCAAGTAACAGTTCTAGGAATATTAAGTGTAACGATTTCTCTGTTCTTTGCTATCACATAGCAAAGTGCTCTGAAACCAAACACAATTAGAGCAGGAAAATTCAGGAAGAAGATCATGAAGTAAAAGGCACATACCTTTGTTTCTGCATCAAATTCTTCCATGGATTCTATCAGTTTCCCAGGTTCCAGCTCACCTAGTGGAAAGGGGTAATCGGTTCCCAAAATGACTTTATCCTGAAAAAAGAAAAAACACTTTTATCTCTAATTTTGTAGAACATCAAAGAACCTCTTGTAAACTTAATTATATTTACATATTACAAGCACTCCTATGGTAAAATAACAAATTTCTTCCTGATTAATAGAAACAAACTGATCTAAAATTTTTAAGATTTAATGGCTTCAAAACTTATTCTGACATTTTCTCCAGCAGGTGCCGCTATTAGGTCTTTTAAAGCTGCAAATCAACCCCCATCCTCCCTTGTTTTTTTTAAGTAACTGAAATGCAGAATACTAAAATATAAGAAGCAGGCTTTTATTTAATAAAACATGCTGATGTCTTCAGATGAAATTAAGGATTCTATATTTCTTAAAATGATGCATTGCGGTTGACCTGCACAATTTTTGAAAATATACTGGAGTTTAAAAGGAAAACATAAAAAACAAACAACTGGATGAAAAGAAAAGAAACAAACAAACAAAAACCAACCAACCCCCCCAAACAATTACCATCTCTATAAACTAGATTGTTGTTTGCTTTTTAATGATGTAGCTTTGAATTTCTATTTGACACTTTGTACAATAAAGCACACAGGCTTGTCTGTCTACAAATAAGTAAAGCACTATGTCAAGCAATGTGCTAAAATCTAGATTGCTCTGGTCAACAAAACAGAAATGGGGATAGAGAAAGATCAAGATAGCAGAGTAGGAAGATCCTGAGCTCACCTCCTGTCACACCTAAATTACAACTACTTACAGGCCAACTATCTCTGAGAATGACCTGATGGCTAGCAGAAAAGATTTTTTCCATAACTAAAGATATAAAGAAAGAACCACAACTTGACAGGTAGGGAGGTGGAGACATGGACTGTCAACACCCACATTCCTGGCATGGTGACCCATAAGCAGGAGGAAATTCACAACTGTGGAGGTTCTCCCTGAGGATCAAGGGGTCCAAGTCCCACACTGAGTTCACCAGCCTGGTGGTCCTGCACTGGGAAGACAAGCACCCAAAATATCTGGCTTTGAAAACCAGTGGGTGTTATGTTTAGGAGAGCTAGAGGCTGGAAACTGAGACTCCATCCTTAAAGGGCAGGTGCAAAAACTCGCTTGCTCCAAGTTCCGGAGCAGAAGCAGCCAAAAAAACACAACTTGGTATGGTGACAGATGGTTACTAGACTTATTGTGGTGATTCATTTGTAATGTATAGAAATGTATCGAATCACTATGTTGTATACCTGAAATGAATATAACATTGTAAATCAACTATAATTTTTTTAAAGTACAATGAATAAGAATATGATATATTTTTGTAATGGAATAGTATACAGTGATAAATGAACAAATTTTGGGGAAAAAATAGAAATGTTCCCTCTCCTTAGGAAACTCATAATCTAGAAAGAGAGACATTAAATCAAGAATCAATAATCAATCCATCTATCAAAATAAGAACATATTTTCAACCAGAAATTTTACTTCTAGAAAGTATCCCACCCATATGCATGTAATGGAAATACATCAAGGAAGTTAACTGCAACACTATTGTAGTAGCAAAAGACTATCAAACTAAATTGTAGCATATCCAAAAATAAAAAGGAATGAAGGATACTTGCATATGCTGTAATGAAATAATCACCAAGTTATATTATAAAGAGGAATGATCTTGTACAGCAGAAACTAAAACAACATTGTAAATCAACTGTACTCCAATAAAAAAATTGATAAGAAAAAAGACATGATCTTGTAATTGAGAAAATACAATGTAATAACTGTCATATGGAATTTACTAAAGTTAAATCAAATAGCATATGATATCACTTATATGTGGAATCTTAAAAAATGGTACAAATGAACCTATTTACAAAACAGAAATTGAGTCACAGATGTAGAAAACAAACTTATGGTTATCAAGGGGGAAAGGGGGGAAGGGATAAACTGGGAGATTGGGATCGACATATACATACTACTATATATAAAATAATAAGAACCTACTGTATAGCACAGGGAACTCTGTTCAATACTCTGTAATAGCCTATTTGGGAATAGAATCTAAAAAGAATGGATATATGTATATGTATAACTGACTTACTTTGCTGTACAGCAGAAAGTAACACGACATTGTAAATCAGCTATACTTCAATAAAAAATTAATTAAAAAAAGAGGAATGATCTTGAAGTTATATCGTGAAGGGGGAAAACAAAGTCTAGGACAGTGTATCTGCTATGCTCATACTTCTGTTTCTACTAAGGGACCTATAGACACACAAATATATGTTTGTACGTATAAAGTCTATTTCACGAATGGTAGCCAAGAAACAAGTAACATTAGTTGTCTCCACAAATGAAGACTAGGATTCAGGGGTGTAGGAGATCCCCTCTCTTCTTTTTTTGAGATATAGTTCACATACCATAAAATTCACCCTTTAAAAGTGTACAGTTCAGTGGGTTTTCATATATTCATGAATTTGTGTAATCATTCCCACTATCTAATTCCAGAACATTTTTATCACCCCAAAGTAAACCCCGTACTCATTAGCAGGCACTCCTTGTTACCTCCTTCCAGCCCCTGGAAAACAATAATTTACCTTCTGTAAAGGAGGTCCATGGAATTGCCTCTTCTGACATTTCATATGAATGGAATCAAACAGTATGTTGCCTTCTTTTCTCTTAGTATATTGTTTTCAAGGTTTATCCATGTTGTAGCCAGAATCAGTACTTCATTCCTTTCTGGGCCAAATAATATTCCATTGTATCGATATACCACGTTGTTGTTTATCCATTCATCAGATGATGGACATGTGGGTTGTTTCTACTTTTTGGGTGTTATGATATTGTTTCTCTGAACAATTGTGTACAGAGAAGTTTTTGTATGAAAACGTTTTCACTTCTACTGGGTATATACCTAGGAGTGGAGTTGCTGGATCATATGGTAAGTCCATGTTTAACATTTTGAGAAACTATTTTTCACAGTGGTTGCAGCATTCTACATTCCCAACAGCAATGTATGAGGGTCCCAATTTCTCCAAATCCTCACCAACACTTGTCATTATTCATCTTTTTGATGATGGCTATCATGGTGGGTGCAAAGTGGTATCTCACTCTGATTTTGATTTGCATTTCTATAATGACTAATTACATTGAACATCTTTCCGTGTGCTTATTGGCCATTTGTATGTCTTTGGAGAAATATCTATTTATATCCTTTGTGTCTATTCAAGCCCACCTGTTTCCTTGTTATTGTTGAGTTGTAAGAGTTCTGTATATTTTCTGAATACTAGAGACTTATTAGATGTATGATTTACAACTATTTTCCTCATTCTGTGGGCTGTCTTTTCACTTCATTGGTTGTATCTTTTTTTTTTTTTTTTTTGTGGTACGCAGGCCTCTCACTGCTGTGGCCTCTCCCGTTGCGGAGCACAGGCTCCGGACGCACAGGCTCAGCGGCCATGGCTCACGGGCCCAGCCGCTCCGCGGCACGTGGGATCCTCCCAGACCGGGGCACGAACCCGTGTCCCCTGCATCAGCAGGCGGACTCTCAACCACTGCGCCACCAGGGAAGCCCTGGTTGTATCTTTTGAAGCACAGATTTTTAAATTTTGATGAATTTAATCTATTTTCTTTAGTTGCTTGTGGTTTTGGTGTCGTATGCAAGAAATTATTGCCTAAAAGGTCACGAAGATTTACAATTATGTTTTCTTCTAAGAGTTTGTAGTTTAAGCTTTTCCCTTTAGGCCTTTGGTCCATTTTGAGTTAACTTTTGTGTATTTTGAGTGTAAAGAAGAGATCCAACTTTATTATTATTATTTTTCTGTATGTGGATATTGTTATCCCACTATAATACATTGAAGAGACTATTCTTTCTTCATTGAATTGTATTGGTACCTTTGTTCAAAATACGTTGTTTTTATGTCTGTCCTTAAGCCACTACCTCACAGTTTTGATTACTGTATGTATCTGTGTAGAAAATTTTGAAATTGGGACTGTGAGTCCTCCAATTTTGTTCTTCTTTTTCAAAATCATTTTGGCCATTCCGGGTCCCTTGCATTTCCATATGAATTTTAGGATCAGCTTGTCAATTCCTGCAAAAACAAACAAGAAAACCCTGGATTTTTGATAGGGATTGCATTGAACCTGTAGATCAATGTGAGAAGTATTGCCATTTAACAATATTAAATTTTCCAACCAATGAACATGGGTTGTCTTTTATTTATTTAGGTCTTCTTTAATTTTCTTCAACAATGTTTTGTAATTTAGTGTCCAAATCTTACACTTCTTTAGTTGAATTTACTCCCAAGTATTTTATTCTTCTTGGTGCCATTGTAAATGGAATTGTCTCCTCAATTTCATTTATGGATTACTCAATGCTAGTATATAGAAATACAGGTAATTTTTGTATATTTATCTTGTATGTGTTGTATATATTTTGTATATTTATCCTACAACCTTACTGAATCTGTTTATTAGCCCTGAAGGTTTATTTGTGGATTCTCTAGGATTTTGTGTATACAGGGTCATGTCTTCTGCAAATAATTTTGCTTCTTCCTTTCCAATTTTTATGCCTTTTATTTATTTTTCCTGCTTAATTTCCCTGGCTACAATCTCCAGTACAATGCTGAATATAAGTGGTAAGAGCAGAACCTTCAATCTTTTACCATTAGGCTGATATTAGTTGTGGGTTTTTCATAGATGTTCTTTATCAGATTGAGGAAGTTCCTTTATACTCCTTTTTGAGTGTTTTCATCGTGAAAGACTATCAGTTTGTCGAGTGCTTTTCCTGCATTTATTGAGATGATCATGTAGTTTTTGTAGTTTATTAATATGGTGTATTGACTGATTTTTTTGTGTTGAAACAATCTTGCATCTTTGGGATAAATCTCAATTGATCATGGTGTATAATTCTTATTATGTGTTGCTAGATTCAGTTTAATAAATATTGTTGAGGAAATTCACATCTATATTCATAAGGGATATTGGTCTGTAGTTTTCTTGTGATTTCTTTTTCTGGTTTTGGAGTATGCTGGCCTCATAGAATAAACTAAGAAGTGTTGCTTTCTTTTGTACTTTTTTGAAGAGTTTGTGAAGGATTGGTTGTAATTCTTTTTAAAAAATTTGATACAATTCAGCAGTAAAACCATCTAGTCCTGGGCTTTTCTTTGTGGAAGTTTTAAAATCACTGATTCAATCTCTTTACTTATTATAGTTTTATTTAGATTTTCTATTTCTTCTTGAGTCAGTTTCTGTAGTCTTTCTAGGAATTTCTTCATTTCATTTAGGTTATCAAATTTGTTAGCACACTGTTGCTCATTTTTTCTTATAATTCTTTTTATTTCTGTAAGGTCTCTAGTAATACCTTCCTCTTTCACTTCTAATTTTAACAATTGAATCCTCTCTTTATTTCTTGGTCAGTCTAGCTAAAGGTTTGCTAATTTTGTTGATCTTCTCAAAGACCCAAGTTTTGATTTTATTGATTTTCTTATTGTTTTTCTGTTCTCTATTTCTTTTATAACTGCTTTAGTATCTGCTATTTCCTTTCTTATGCTTGTTTTGGGTTTAGCTTACTCTTCTTTTTCTAGTTTCTTAAGGTGGACATATAGGCTATTGATTTGAGATCTTTCTTCTTTTCCAATATAGGCATTTTAGAACTATAAATTTCCTACTAAGCACTGCTTTAGCTGCATTTCATGAGTTTTGGAATGTTTTGTTTTATATTATATTTGTGTTAAATATTTTCTAATTTCCCTTGTGATTTCTTCTCTGTCTAGTGTCATTTCATTTCAGTCTGAAGGACATCCTCTAGCATTTCTTGTATGGCAAGTCTACTAGCATTGAATTCTCTTGGTTTTTGTTTATTTGAGAATATCTTCATTTCTCCTTATTCTTGGAGGATAGTTTTTCTGGATATAGAGTGTTTTTGTTTTGTTTTTTTATAAATTTATTTATTTATTTTTGGCTGCATTGGGTCTTCATTGCTGTGCATGGGCTTTCTCTAGTTGCGGCGAGCGGGGGCTACTCTTTGTTGCAGTGCGCGGGCTTCTCACTGCGGTGGCTTCTCTTGTTGTGGAGCACAGGCTCTAGGCGCACGGGCTTCAGTAGTTGTGGCTCACGGGCTCTAGAGTGCAGGTTCAGTAGTTTTGTTGCACGGGCTTAGTTGCTTCACGGCATGTGGGATCTTCCCAGACCAGGGCTCGAACTTGTGTCCCCTGCATTGGCAGGCAGATTCTTAATCACTGCACCACCAGGGAAGCCCTGGATATAGAGTTTTTGATGTACAGGTTTTTGTGTGTGCGTGAGCTTTAAATATGTCTTCTACTGCCTACTGGCCTCCATAGTTTTTGCTGAGGGCTAAGGCTAGAGCCATAGGGAACATCAACACTGGGGGTGGAGTGCTTGCAGGAATGCAAGACAGAGGGAGAATGTCCACAGGCAGAGAAAGCCAGTGAGGCAGAGAAGGAGAGACAGAAGAAAAGTGGTATTAGAAAAAAATGCAATGAGAGATATTTGAAGGAGAAAGTGTTTGATAAGTAATGCTTTAGAAGAGGATGAAACAGATAAGGACTAAAGAGTCTCTGTTGGATTTGGCAGCCTTATTAAGTGCACTTTCAGTGGAGTGATGGAGAGAAGAACAGATGTACAGGATGAAAATGTAGATGAATGGTGAAAAAATGTTAAGTGTTGACTACACATATCTCTTAGCTTGGGTTTCTGTCGTCTTTGATTATCACTCTATTTGTGCCACTTGGGCAGTCTCATCCATAAAGAAAGATCTAGCTCCTAAGCCTCAAGTCCTGGGTATATGGCTGCCTGCTGGACACTTCTACTTGGCTGCCTTACAGGCAATTAAAACGCAACATGTTATCTAATGTTGAAGTCCTCATCTTCATATTTATGCAACATCATGTTCATTCTCATTCTCTTGTTCTCACTTTTGCATTCTCTTACTCTCCTCCCTCACCCCCTCACATCCTATCCACTTGCTCTCTGGATATCTTTTTTTACTCCTGTTTGTCCCCTGGAAGCTGACCTGTCTGTACTGTACAACGGGCTGCCTTGACCTCAGGTTTCTAGTTGGATTTAACTAGTGGGCAACATAGGCAGGAGATTAGAGAATGGAGGAAAGTGTTTATGCCCCAGATCCCTCCCTTTGGAGTCATCAACTTGGCTCCAACTAAAAATCTTGGCTCCTGTTAGCAGGCCCTTTTCACAGAGCCCTCTCTGTCTTTTGGCCCGGAATGGTAATGGAGCTTTCCATAACTTTGTAAATAATCCATTTCTTAATTTTTTTTCTCTAGTTTTCTCAATTCAGGTATGCCATCTTATTTTCTGCTGGAATCCTGAATGAGTCACACTGTGTTCCAGTTATACCAAAATCTTTATAGTTTTCTCACTTTACTAGGTTTTTCCTCTGGTTGGAATGTCCTATCCAGCCCCAAACTCCTATTTTTAATTGATTAATTGATTAATTAATGTGGTAGACAACTTTTTATTTTGACAGAATTTCAAATGATTAGACAGAGAGAAATGTTGCAGGCTAATTCAGGGATCTGCCATATAACCTTTACCCAGATTCACCAATTGTTTATATTTTGCCCCCTTTTCTTTATTATTTTCTCTGTATAGATATTTGTGTATCTATACAGAAACCCACATTTTTCTGAACTGTATGCAAGTTGGAGACATTATGGCCCCTTACTCCTAAATAAATTAGAGTTTACTCCTAAGAAAAAAGACATTTTCTTATATAACCATAGTACAGTTCTTAAAATCAGAAAATTTATAAGTTGATATAATAACATTATATCAATGTTATTATACACACACACACACACACACACATATATATATATATATATATATATATATACACACACACATATATATAATATCACCAGTCCATACTCAAACTTTGTCAATTATCCCAACAGTGTGCTTCATAGCTAGTTATTTTTTTCTGGTCCAAGATCCAGTTGGTAATCACATTAAATTTAGTTATCATGTCTCTGAAGTTTCCTTTAATTTGGAACAGGTAATCTTTTTTTTTTTTTGGTCACTCTTGACTTGGATATTTTTGAAGAAGACTACAGTCAGTTATTTTACAGAATGTCCCTCTATTCTATTTTATAGAATTTTATAGAATGTCAGTTTGTGTTTTTTTGATCTTTCCTCATGATTACATACAAATTATGCATTTGGGGTAGAAATTTTACAGAAGTAATGTTATGTCTTTTTCAATGCATCATATCAGGGGTACATGTTACCAGTTTGTCCCAATATTGGTGATGTTTGATCATTTAGTTAAGTTGGGACCCACCAGGTTTCTTTCCTATAAAGGCTGTTTTTTCCTTCATGATTAATAAGTAATTTGTGGGGAGACACTTTAAGATCACATAAATATCTTGTTCCTTATCAAACTTTCACCCACTGATTTTATCATTCAATAATGATTTTCTTACTCTTTTTTCTATACTAATTATAAGGAAGAGATTGTATCATATATACATGTACATTTATGTATATAATTATATATGTTCATTTGTTTATTCATATATATAGTATATTTATATCATTCTAGACTTTATTCAGTGGATTATAATCTATTACTATCATTGTTTATTTTGATGACCAGATCATCTCAGATTTGATCCGTGTGAACCCCTTCAACTTGACTCCCGTGTCCTTGTGCTTTTTCCGCACGATTTTTTGAGTACTTCCTTACTCTCAGGCACAAAAAGTTGTTCCATCTCATTTTGTGCTTTCACTGCTCTGGAATCAGCCTTTTCTCCAAGCAGCCCAGCTTTCTTGTAGTAGAAAGTATCTAGAAACCAAGATCTGGGCACTAGATATGACAATTATTGCTGATGTGGAACTGTATGTGAGTGTGTCTCTCTTGTCTTGTTTCTGTTCTTTGATTTTGGCTCTTATCTCTATTTTTTCTTTCTTTCTGTCTGCTTACTTTTTTAGTTTACTTTTCTCCCCTTCTAGTTTCTTAAAGTGGAATCATAAATCATTGATTTTACACATTTCTTCTTTTCCTAATAGAAGCATTTAAACCTATACTTTTTTATTGAGGTATATTATATTAGTTTCAGCTGTATAACATAATGATTTGATATTTGTATATGCTGTGAAATGATCACCACAAGTCTAGTCAACATCTGTCACCAAACATAGTTTAGCATTCTTGATAAAATACTTGAGCAATTTTTTGATAGACTTTAATGAGCTTCAAAGCCCCTCCTAGGAAACCCACTCAATTGACTATTAGTCTTGAAACTAGTCTAAGAACGTTAAACAATAATGCAAAAAGGCTAGTTGCCCTTAACTAGATAGTCATCTCCTTCTTTTTTAAAATCCAGTCTAACAGTAATTGTCTAACCATTTTTCCCCATAAAATGTCTTTGCCAAGATAGAATCTTTGAATTGGGCTTTTCAGAAAGCCTCTTAGTTTGAAATAAAACTTTGACCTATGCTTATAATCAACCTGAGAGTGGCTTTGTGTGTTGAAGGAATGAAGCCTTGAATGTACAAAAGAGGGAAGTCTGATTGTTACTAGGCCTGAAATATTAAATGTATAAATGCTCTCAATTTGAGCTGAGGATAAATGAGACTTTGATTTCTACTAGAAAAAAAGGATTTCCCTAGGTTTTATTAATACATTTACATGAAATAATGTGGGGAAGTATATAATAAAATTTAGAGGAAGGCCATGATAGACTCACAACTCTATCTCTAGATTCCTGTATTCATGTACTGCATTAAAACCAAGCAAATACACCTGCTGGTAGAAGCCCTAAAGACCCAAAGTTATGTCTCCTCACATCTGTGCCAACAGCTGATCTCGTTCTGAACTGTCTGCTTGGTATTCTCTGGAGGTTCATTTGTCCTTATTTCTACACCTCTTGCTAAAAGTTGTTTACAATTCCAAAACACAACATAATTTTAAAAAGTCCCATGCTTATATTACATTTGTCAAGCACATTAACATGAAATTGAAATCTAGAAAATAATTTTTCTTTCTAGTCAGGAATTCTTCCATTCCCAGTATTATGGCCTTCTCAGATATAAATACATTTTAAGCGGGGAGGGGTCTGTTCTGTTCTAATAAGAAGAAAGCAAATGATTTTAAAGCCGAAATGAAAACCGCTCCTCTGCAATTCATTCTTCCTGGTTAAGACACTTCCCTGTTCTGCCTAACTTGAGTTTGAAAGCCTATTGTAGAACAACAAACTTATAGTTTGGCAGTATTTAATTATTATTTAATAGCTACTGTTCACAACTCCTCTCCATAGGAGGTTAATTATCCACTTGTGATAATCTGGTTTGTAAATTTTTCATACCTGTTATCTATCTATATACCTTTTATTGATACCTTCTGATAAACTTTTGACCATTTCTAACTTGCTAGTGATTTCTTAAGGGAGAGGGAAGTAGGCATAAAAAAACTGAAAGTGAAGTTCTTGTTAACTGCATTTCTTGTTCAGAGAAGGGATAGTAGCAGGGTAAGGGTGGGGAGAAGAGATTCCTTAAGAGGCAAATGGTCCTATAGGATGAAGGTCACATACTCCATCACTTGATACTAGTCCCTACTTGATAGATGCTTAATAAACACTTCTTGAGTTAAAAATTTTTTTTTTTAATAAATTTATTTTTATTACTTATTTTTGGCTGCGTTGGGTCTTTGTTGCTGCGCGTGGGCTTTCTCTAGTTGCGGCGAGCGGGGACTACTCTTCGTTTCGGTGCTCAGGCTTCTCATTGTGGTGGCTTCTCTTGTTGCGGAGCACAGGCTCTAGGCCCGTGGGGTTCAGTAGTTGTGGCACACAGGCCCAGTAGTTGTGGCGCACGGGCTTAGCTGCTCCGTGGCATGTTGGATCTTCGTGGACCAGGGCTCAAACTCGTGTCCCCTGCATTGGCAGGCAGATTCTTAACCACTGCACCACGAGGAAAGTCCTAAAAATACTTTTTGTATTGCTATTTCTACCACCTGTTATAACTGCAAATTGATTGTGATTTAAATGGATGCAGAGTCCTGGTTAAGGAAGCATAGCATATGGCCTTGGATGACTGTTGCCTCATTTCCCACTGATCCAAGCTCCCTGGTATACCCAAGACTCTTGTGACATCTCAGGCTCCCAAGTAACATACCTGTTCCTGGCCTCCCAAAAGCTAGAACTTTCTTCCTGCTTCTTCCTTCTTGTCTGTGATCCAGGATTCTGTTCCCTTGGGATTGACCATAATAATGAACCAATTTTTAAGGACATCTGTGCTACTGTAATATTTGACAACATCTACATTTTAGTAGGACCTTTCTAAAGACTCTATTAAACCCAAAGGAATAATTCTAATGGTAGGCATTTTAGGTAGCGTGGCTGCCTCTTCTAGGGTCCTAAAATTATACCTTTTCAACAGCCACTGGCTTCCTTTATTAGGCAGGAAATCAGTGGATAATCCTGATTGATTTCTCCACACCAACACTGCCCCAGTGTGTATTTTCCTTCCCAAAGCCAGCTGCACACACTCCCTATGAAGTCAGAGACTTACTGAGCTGATAATAATAGTAATTAATATTCCTGCCAGGGAAAAGAAATAAACTGCTCATCTGCTGGGCTGCATTAACTTTTTCACATTTTCAGGGAATGCTGGAAGCACTGAAAGATGTGGCTTACTGAAGAAACTCAAATAGTGGAAGAGAATTCATTTTTCTTCTGGAAAAGGAACAATTAACTATCTTCTCATTTAGCATATTTCATTAGTAGCATTTTGCAGTTAAGTACAACGCACCTGTATTATAACATAGTTTATTACAAAAATTCTAGTATATCAAGGATTCAATTTGTTCCCTGAGACATAATTTCCTCTCTAAGGAGCCTGATTTAATTCAATCAATGTAGGGTAAGATTAGCCTTATACCCACAAGATCATTACATAAGTTACAAATATTAACACCTACTGTGCATAAAGCACTAACATTTGTACAGTCCTTTGGCATCGTGTTATATTAGCCTCTCCCATCAGCTTTGTCTGGTTATCATCTCCATTTTACAGTTGAGGAAACTGAGGCTGAGAGGGTAAGTGACTTGATATTAAAGGTCACCCAGCTAACAGCAGTAGAGCCAGGACTTGAACTCTTTCTCACATCCCACAACTTCGTGAGAAGGTAGTAAGTTATATTCTTGTTCTCAGGAATCTTACAGGCATCAAAAAGAGTTCCACTCTATTGAGGACTGCAGCACACAGGAAACATCACTTAACCAGAATACTTACAGGCAGAAGTGTTAAAATACATCTAAATTTCAAGTCAGGGTGGAAATACTTAAAATTCACAGGGTATACTCCACTGCCCCCACTAGCCCTAGACATAATCAAATCTTTGGTGTTAAAAGACCTTTTCATTGCTTCCAGATCATGTTAACCCTTTAGAATCGCTGAATAGAGCAGTCCTGAATGTTAAAGAGGTAGATGGCCTGGAAAAGGAATGGAGAAAAAACTTTGGCTTTTGGGCCTGACCGGTCTCTAGTTTAGGTTCATTTGCTAACCCACAGATCAAATGCCCAAGACAAGATCACATGTATGCCCACTGTAAAAATTGGGGCATATAATGTCCCCAAATAACATTGTTACTTCTAAAAGTGAACAATTTATTTTACTCTAAGATAAAATACTTTCTATTTTGTGGAACAGGTGTTTCTGGTTTCTCTTTTAAAAATAAAAGAACATATGAATAGATATTTTGGTTTGGGTGGTTGAAAGTCTATCTTGCAGAGAAAGGCCTCTTCATTTTTTAAAAAAATTGAGGTGAAATTCACATAACATAAAAATTGACCATTGTAAAGTGTATACTGTGGTGACATTTAGTACATTCACAGAGTTGTGCAGCCATCACAACTGTCTTGTTCTAAGACATTTTCACACTCTCAGAGGAGACCTTATGCACATTAAGAAGTCACTCTCCATTCCCACCCACCCCCTGGCAACCACTATTCTGCTTCATGTTTCTGTGGGTTTATCTGTACTAGATTTTTCTTATAAATGGAATCATACAGTACGTGACCTTTATGTCTGACTTCTTTCACTTAGTATGTTTTCAAGGTCCATTCATGTTATAGTGTGTATCAATATATCATTTCTTTTTATGGCTGAATATAATATTCCATTATATGGATATACAACATTTTGTTTATTCATCCATCTGTTGATGGACATTTGGGTTGTTTCTACCTTTTGGCTATTGCAAATAATGCTGTTATGAACATTTGTGTACAAGCATTTGCTTGAAAACCTGTTTTCAATTCTTTGGGGTAGAGACACAGGAGTCGCATTGTTGGGATGTGCTAATTCTATGGTTAACTTTTTATAGATTTGCCAAACTGTTTTCCACAGCAGCTGCACCATTTTATATTCCAACCAGCAATGTACAAGAGTTCCAATATCTTCACCTTCTTGTCAACATTTTCCACTTAAAAAAAAAATTATAGTCCTCTTGGTAAGGATGAATTGGTATCTCATTGTGGTTTTGATTTGCCTTTTCCTAATGACCAGTGACGCTGAACATCTTTACAAGTGCTTGTTCGCTATTCATATAGAGTACTTTATATATTTGGATACAAGTCCCTTATCAGGTATATGACCCTCTAGTGAATTTTTCATTAAAGTTATTGTACTTTTCAGGTCTAGAATTTTTATTTGGTTTCATATTATAATTTCTATATGTTTATTGATAGTCTCTTTTGGTTCAGTCATTGTTCTCCTGGTTCCCTTTAGTTCTTAGTCTATGATTTTCTTTATTTCTTTGATCATATTTAAGGCTGTTGATTTAAAGTCATTGTCTAGTAAGTCCAATGTTTTTCCAGTGACAATTTCGGTTAATTTCTTTTTTCATGGGAATGAGCTGTACTTTCTTTTTTCTTTGCATGCCTCAATTTTTTTGTTGAAAACTAGACATTTTGAATAGTATAATGGTGGTAACTTTGGTAATCAGATTCTTCCTTCTCTGGGTTTATTCTTGTTCCTTTGTGTGCTTTGTATTTGCTTATTTAGTGACTTTTCCAAACTATTTTTAAAGACTTATTCTTTGTTGTATATGCTCTCTGCAGTCTGTTCCTTAAGCTTGTGGTCAGCTCATGTTTTGATAAGATGTCCTTAAATTCCTAGAGCAAAAAGAGAACCAAAAAAAGACAAGGGAAAAAAACCTCTCTTGGTCTTCGCAGATTGGCTCTGTGTTGGGCCTTCCTTCAACGCTTGGCCAGGCCATTTACAACTCCACCCTAGCATTCACACCCTGCTGATACTGAGCCTAAAGATCAGAGAGAGATTAAAGCTTAGGTTCCTGTCATGTCTTTGCTGAGATGTGTCCTGCTCTTGGCATGTGCTTGGCTTTCTAGACTCTTCCCTCTTTCTATCTTGTGCCCTCTTCACTTTTGATTAAATTGACATAGAAGATCCAAGCCTTATTTTACATCATTGCTTCAGAAGGAGACACATCTTGTTTGTTGTGAACTTTAATTTAGTAGAATTTTTTCCCTTTATCTCAATTTTGCAGTGATTGTATAATTCTGAGGTTTTAACATTTCAAGATGAATGAAAAATCTGGCAAATTAATTGATGCTGTCACAATTGTTTTCACTGTCGTTTCATTCTTGAAAGTCTGTATGTACCTTTTTTTTTTTTTTTTATATGTGGGGGTGTCTCTGTTGTGGCCTCTCCCGTTGCGGAGCACAGGCTCCGGACACGCAGGCTCAGCGGCCATGGCTCACGGGCCCAGCCGCTCCGCGGCATGTGGGATCTTCCCGGACCAGGGCACGAGCCCATGTCCCCTGCATTGGCAGGCGGACGCGCAACCACTGCGCCACGAGGAAAGCCCTGTATGTACCTTTGTCAAATGCTTTTATTGAGCACTTACTGTGGGACTGGAATTGTGTTATATACTTTATGTGGTTATCTTATTTAACGCTGTCTACAACCCCAAGAGTTAGGTACTATTATTCTCTGTATTTTATTGATAAGGAAACAAATTTAGAGAGATCAAATAATTTACTCATATCTCTCACAGCTATGAATATGTTGTATAACATTAAACTCTTAAGCATCATTTACTGTTTGCTTCACAAGAATGGGATTTCTAGGACTTCTTTTTTCCACTTTATCTTCATTTCTATTTTTATTTCTACTCTTAATTGTATTATCATTTTTCACCACATTTCTCAGGCATGCAGAAACAAATCAACAAACTAACAGAAACCACTGAAAAGTACAAACTACAAACAAAAGACTAACAGCAGTAGTGAATTCAATTTGGAATAGAATGCTATGTGTGAATAACATAGGGATAGTCCTGTAGTTCCTCCATTTCTAGAAGAAAATTCTAATGATACTTGGTTGTAGATGAAGCTTGGATATTTAGAAACTTAGGAAACAGGCATTCTCATTAAAAGAGTTTATTTACTGCAGTGCTTATATGCTATTAAAAACAATTTTAATGCCTCAAATCGTGTTTCTAATAATGACAAGGCACTATGTCAAAGATGCGTATTTGAACAAAATTGTTTCATGAAATGTAAATGTGGAAAAGTAATATTTATAAACTAAGTTATGTGATTTTAGATGTTCTAGTGGAATTAATAGATTAACTTTTAGAAGTAGAAAAAAGGTGGTCCAGTGGTTAGGATGCCACACTTTCATTGCCCAGGGCATGGGTTCAATCCCTGGTCGGGGAGCTGGGATCCCACAAGCCATGAGGCGTGGCCAAAAAAAAAAAGTAGAAAAAAAATCTTAAGACTCTAAATGTGCATATCATCTCTCTTCCTTCCACCTTCAACCCAAGCCAGAGAGAGGACTAGAATATTCTTTAACTTCTGAAAATCTAGCCAGACCCCTTCTATTGCTGTAGTTTCTGCTGACCTCTAATTGCCTATAACCATGAAAATGACTTCAGGGAGCTGGAAGCTGAGCCATAGGTGGATGCAATATAGGTAAGATAAATTTTGTTAGTGAAAAGGAGGAAAGCTCAAGACCAGTATTAATACATGCACGCAAACTGGTCTTTCAGTTGTCCAAGATGACCTAAGGAGCTTACCCCAGAATGTAAATCAATGCACTGCTTCTTTACTGAAAAAGTCTTGCTATTAAAAACAAAAGTCAGTTAAACTAAATGGTGTCTTTAGTGACTCAGTTTGCATTCTGGCACAAGTTCCTTCTCTCATCATGGCCTGGTAACAAACTCTTTGTGGACTGGTATTGGTCTGAGGATCACAATTTGAAACCCCATTAAAAAGACGGTAAAGTGCTTTTTGAAGAGCATATAGCCACAAGGACAAAGAGAACAGGATAGAAGAACTAAAAAGAAAACTTCAGAAACTGGAAAGCAGTTGGATAATAGTAACTAACTTTAGAAGACCAACAAAGAAATTCTTAGCTAGTATGAGATAAGCCAAAAAGTAACCTGGCTTATATCACCAAGCCCCCAAATATATGTAATTGATAGTACCAGGTGCCTCTGGAAGTAGAGACAAAGAACTAACAACAGGAGGATTCATTGTAAGCCTGTTTCAGAAGCAGTTAGACCCTAGATCACCTCCCTAAGTCCAGTGTCTGCTTTCCCCTCATCCTGGCAAAAGACTGGTCATTTAGTCTCAAAAGGGGGTGAAAGGGTCAGAGAGTCTCTGAACTGAGAGATATCAGGCACAGTTGAGAGTGTGGAATGTTCTGAAAACAATAGGTTAATGAAAGTTGATTTATTAAAAATTGAGCATCCCAGGGACTTCCCTGGTGGTCCAAGGGTTGGGACTCCATGCTTCCATTGCAGAGGGCGTGGGTTCAACCCCCGGTCAGGGAACTAAGATCCCAGATGCCACACAGTGTGGCCAAAAAGTAAAAAAAAAAAAAAAAAAAAAAAAAAAAATTTAATTAAAAAAATTTTTTTTTTTAATTGAGCATCTCAGCCTTTATTCCCTACTCAGTTCCCAGGATGTTGGCAACCAGGCCTTTACCATTCAGGTAAGAGATTGAAAGAGCTTCTCTGGGAAAGCGATAAATCAAAAAGGAAAGACCAAATTTCTGGAGTTTCAAAAGAACATGGCTCAGTTGGATTACTCTATAGAGAAGACCACACTTGACAGGCCCCATCCACATGCAGAGACTTCCAATCATCTTTTTAGTGACCGCTCTTAAATATGAGCAGACAGCCAAGGATTATAGACATTTGAGGAAAGCATTTAATATGAAAGACTGAGACTTAAAAAAAAAAAGACAAAATTCAATTGGAGGAAGGATTGTGGGGAGAAGTACATTTCCCAAAATTAGTAATATTTTTAGAGAGATAAAAGATATTGAACTCAATCAACAAGAACAGGATGTTTTTAAAAAGTTTACAGAACAAGAACAGTAACAACAAGCTCTTTCAAATTAAACAAATTAAAAAGCGAATTAAATAAAAGGATTTATTAATAAAGTTGAGGAAATATCCCAGAAAGTAAAACAAAAGCTCAAAAAGGGGAGGTGTAAGACAGAAAAAAAATAAGGTTCAACTTTAGGAACTCCAGAAAGAGAAAACAAGAGGGAAGGAAGTCATTAAAGAAATAAATTAAGAAAATTTTACAGAATAAAAGGGCTCACCAAATGTCTAGCATAATGGATGAAAACAGTCACATACTGAGTAACATCACTGAGAAATTTTAGGACAAAAAGAAAATCTTAGAGTCTTTGAGATTGGGAGTGAAGGGGAAAGAAGTAGGTTTTATACGAAGTTTCAAGGATTAGACTGGAGTTACATTACTCAACAGCAACTCTGGAAGCCATAATACAATGGAAAAATGTCTTTAAAATTACTCAGGAAAACAGTTGCCAAGCTAGAATTATATACCTAGCCAAACAATTAACTCTCTGTAAGGGAAGAATAAAGACATACTGAAATAACCAAGGTTTCAAAAATTTCATCTCCCATACTGTCTTTCTTAGAAAGTTATTGGAAGATGTTCCCTACCAAGATGAAGGAATAAAGCAAGAAATTGGAAAATCATAGGGCTCAGGAAGCAGGGAACCCAATGAGAGAGAGAGAGAGAATGTGAGGAGTACAAAGGGGAGATTCAAGATGACAGCTATGGGGCTTCCCTGGTGGGGGGGTGGCTTCCCGCAGTGGTTGAGAGTCTGCCTGCCGATGCAGGGGCACAGCTTTGTGCCCCGGTCCAGGAGGATCCCACATGCTGCGGAGCGGCTGGGCCTGCGAGCCATGGCCGCGGAGCCTGTGCTCCGCAGCAGGAGAGGCCGCAGCGGTGAGAGGCCCGCGTACCACAGGCCCGAATAAAAAAAAAAAAGACGGAGCGGCTGGGCCTGCGAGCCATGGCCGCGGAGCCTGTGCTCCGCAGCAGGAGAGGCCGCAGCGGTGAGAGGCCCGCGTACCACAAAAAAAAAAAAAAAAAAAAAGATGACAGCTGTGCAGCAGGTCTAAATAGCAACCCAGTCCATATTAGAGCAAGTCAGAGACTCCTGAATATATTTTTCAAGAAGAAGGAATTAATAGACTACTGTACCTAATGTGTGTAAGTGTATTGAGAGGAGAGTTATAAAATTGGTGGAGAGTTTGGGGTTAAGTTAGTGTAAAGTAGTGTGCAAAAAAAAAGTAAAGGGTGAAAGAATGAAAGATAGATAGATAGATAGATATTGTTGGGCTGCAGTCATCTCATTGAACCTCATAAGAAACCCTGAACCCGAATTGCCCAGCCATGGGGTTCCTGGATTCCTGACCCAGAGGAAATGAATGAGATAATAAATGTTCATTGTTGTTTTAAAGCTAACCTAAGTTTTAGGTTAATGTATTATGTAGCAATAGATAACTAATACAGGTTTTGGTACCTGGAAGTAGGGTGTTGCCATAATGAAAACTTAAAAATGTGGGAGTGGCTTTGGAACTGATTAGTGGGGGGTAGTTGGAAGGACCTTGAGATAGTGGAAGACTGAAGATCCTTGTAAAGGCTGTTATTAGAAGCTTGATAACCTGTGAGAAGGTTACCAGTAAGGACTTTAAGGAGAATGAGGAAAATGTTATTGGAAACTAGAGGAAAGGAGATCCTTGCTATGCTGTTGGCAAAAAAAAAAAAAAAAAAGGAAAAAAAAATTGCAACACAGTCACCTACAGTAATATGCAAAGTAGAAAATATATTTAATAAACTGGGTGATAGAGCTAAGGAAATTTCCAGACAAAGTGTTAGAAGTGCTGCATGGATGCTTCTTGCTGCTTATAGTAAAATGCAAGGGGAGTGCCTTAAAGGAAGAACTATTAAATATAAAGGAAACAGGAATTGTAGGGTTTGAAAATTCCCAGCCCCTTCAATGACAAATGATGCTAAAATTAGAGATGGCTTTCTGGCAAAGATTAAATCCAGGGCACAATCAGAAAAATATAGTCTAAAAATGAAGCCAAGATACGACTATAATATCTTTGTTATGACCTCAAGAGATTTAAGGCAGTGCCTCTAAGAACCACTGTCAAACAATGAGGGCTTCTAGGTAGCTTAGGAGTGTTGTTCCTCAGCAGCCTTTGCAGAAAAGGGCTTTTCTCAGAGATTTGTGGGTAAGGCTTTTGCCTAATGGTTTGAAACCTAATAAGATTCATGAAAGACCTGCAAAGTTTTTTTGTTTTTTCTTAAACTTTGTTACCATTCAATCATTGACAATGTTCTGTACACTAACGCCACATTCCTAGTCACCAGTGCTGTTATGATCTGCAAAGTTTTTAAGAGAATTGTATTAGCAGAAACACCAGCAGGATTGAAAGGAATGGATAGAACAAAATGAAAAGAAGCTTTCGGGCCTCAAAAGTTGTAGGGGCATGAAGCAGTCTGTAGAAACTACTCAGCCGCAAATATGGGCTCCCTTTCATGGAAAAGGAGTGATGACTCAGAGGGTAGAACCAAGAGCTGTGGAGAATAATTCCTGTGTTCTGAGTTCTAATCAAGGAACTGCTAACATGTGCCCAATGGATTTCAGATTTGCTAGTGATTAGTAACTCCTCTAAACCTCCTGATTTTCCCCTTTTGGAATGGAGGGTCTATAGCAACTATCCTTTGCATGTCTCACCATTTTCTAGTGTTGCGTGAGTGTGTGCTGGGGAAAGAACTTGTCTCTGTGGTTCACAGATCTTCAGGTTGAGAGAAAGTGTGCATGAGGAGCGTCATCCCCGAGTTACTTTAAGTGGTGAGATCCTGGACTTTAAGCTGATGCTGTAAATGAATGAGACTTTGGGGTGGTTGTGGGAGGACTGAGGGTATTTTGCATTTAGGTGGCTGGAGTGTGGGGTGTGGTGGTTTACAAACATGTCTTCAACAGGTGGAGCCGGGCTGCCCTGGGGGCGCAGTGGATAAGCATCCACCTGCCAATGCGGGGAACACGGGTTCCAGCCCCGGTGAGGAGAGATCCCACGTGCCGCGGAGCAACTAAGCCCATGCGCCACAACTACTGAGCCTGCGCTCTAGAGCCCACGAGCCGCAACTACTCAACCCATGTGCCACAACTACTGAGCCTGCACTCTAGAGCCCACGCGCCACAACTACTGAACTCACGTGCCACAACTACTGAGCCTGCGCTCTAGAGCCCACACGCCACAACTACTGAACCCACGTGCCACAACTACTGAGCCTGTGCTCGCCCACGTGCCACAACTACTGAGCCCATGTGCCACAACTACTGAGCCTGCGCTCTAGAGCCCATGAGTCACACTGCTGAGCCCGTGCGCCACAACTACTGAAGCCCGCGCACCTAGAGCCCGTGCTCCGCAACGAGAAGCCACCGCAATGAGAAGCCTGCACACCGCAGCGAAGAGTAGCCCCGCTATCTGCAACTAGAGAACACCCACGCGCAGCAACGAAGACCCAACACAAACAAACAAACAAAAAAAAGGTGGAGCCGAATTCCATTCCCCTTGAATGTGGGCCAGATTTAGTGACTTACTTCTGATGAATAAAATGCAGCAGAAGTGATGCGACGTGGCTTTTTTTTTTTTTTTTTTTTTTTTTTTGCGGTACGCGAGCCTCTCACTGTTGTGGCCTCTCCCGTTGCGGAGCACAGGCTCCGGA
>NC_041215.1:42382049-42387692 GCF_002837175.3 Physeter macrocephalus | reverse complement strand
AGCCGCTCCGCGGCATGTGGGATCTTCCCGGACCGGGGCACGAACCCGTGTCCCGAACCCGTGTCCTCTGCATCAGCAGGTGGAGTCTCAACCACTGCTCCACCAGGGAAGCCCGCGACATGGCTTTTGAGTGTAGGTCATAAAAGGATAGCTTCTGCCTGGCACACACTCCATCTCTCTCTTGCTCTCTTTTCCTCTGCCACCTCCGTCTCTCTTTCAGATCACTCATTTTTTAGGAAAGCCAGCTGCCATGTTGTGAAGACACTCACGCAGCTCTTCGGAGAGTAGAGGGACCCAGATGAGGAGGAACTGAGGCTTCCTGCCAAAACCCAGCACCAGTGTGCCAGTAATATATAAAAGTCACCTTGGAAATAAATCCTTCAGCCCTGGTCAAGCCTTCAGGTGACTGCAGCTCTGACTGACAACTTGCTGCGACCTTGTGAAAAATCCTAAAATGGCTAAGCTGTTCCTAAATTCCTGACACAGAGACCATATGAGATACTAAGTGTTTATTGTTGTTCTAATCCACTGAGTTGGGACAGTTAGTTACACAGCAATAGATTAACAATGGATCTAGCCAAAATTATGATATAATCATAATGGGAGGAAAACGGACCTCTCAAAATCTACCCACCTAAATATATAAAGTGAATTGTCTATGGTCATGTTAATATAGGGAGGCAATAAGTTTTTTCATATTTTTCACAGTGATAGACTGATAACACATAACTAGCATTCTTTGCACTCTGTCTTTAAAAATGAGTAGACATAGATTAAAAGCAAAGAATTTTAGAGATGGGAGGAAACTAAGAGATTATGTAATTCACATCTTCTGTTCAGAGGGAATTTTAGAAATAGTAGGTGCACAATATATGGTTTTGGTGTATGTATGACATATATCTATTTATTCTGAAGGTATTATTTAAAATTTTGATTTATCAAAATAATACCTATACATAGTTAAACAGTCCAATATTACTAATATCTTTCTTATCAAAAACAGTCCTATCCATTTTTGTATCCCAAGACAGCCACTTTTACCTTTTAACATGAATCTTCTGATAATCACCCTCATAGTTTCAGATAATAAGATTATACTATTGTTTCTCAATTTATTAGCTTTAGAGAGTATTTACTGACTTCGCATTATGATCATGGAGAATTTCTTTCTTATTCCAACTTCTCCAATTTCCCAGTAGAATTACAATTTTCAGTTAAGCCAGTGCTTAATATTTACACCATAAATATAAATATTTTTCACTGCCGAGTCAGGTAGTATACAATGATTATCTGTCTTTATATGGATGTTTGTTTTCTTGGAGCTAATTATTTCCTTTTCTTTATTTTGCTTAATTTTCTATATATGTACAGCTTGTTTGTTACTAATGTATTAACAGATCCGTTGAATGCCTGGCAATCATTGTTTCAAATTCAAACACATCAAATAATCCATCTGTTCCATTTTATCTGTCCTGGAGACCTCCTTCCACAGCCTTCGGTCCTATTGCTCAAATATGGACAGTTGTTCTCTAGACTAGCTGTCATGTTAGGACTTTCCTCAGCCTGGTTTGGGGATTGTTTTTGTTTTTGTTTTTGTTTTTGTTTTGTTTTGTTTTGCGGTACGCGGGCCTCTCACTGTTGTGGCCTCTCCCGTTGCAGAGCACAGGCTCCGGACGCGCAGGCTCAGCAGCCATGGCTCATAGGCCCAGCCGCTCCACGGCATGTGGGATCTTCCCGGACCGGGGCACGAACCCGTGTCTCCTGCATCGGCAGGCGGACTCTCAACCACTGCGCCACCAGGGAAGCCCTTGGGGATTGTTTCTGAAAGATTTTGCTAATGTGAATATAACTAGAAGGAGGAAGCATTAATATTTTAAAGAGAATCCTAAATTACTACTGTATACTGCTTCTATGTCCTAGATTCACCAGCCTGTGAGGTCACATAAAATGAAGTCACTTTTGCTTTTGATGCCCAAGGTATAGGGGCTCAAGTCTTCACAGTTTGAATGCAAGATCTTAGCACCTTTGCAACATTGCAACTTTGCAAAGTGCCCTCTGAGTTTTTCTGGGGGTCCACAAAAAGGATATACTTACTAACTAGTCTATCCACTGGTTACCACAAGGCATTTGCCATGTTTTTCCTCTTCTGCTGTGACCCCCTGGCCGATGTGTATTGCCCTGAATGCTGTTTGAAGGTGTTGATGGTATCCCTCACCGCTGATGGTATTCCTCATAAGATAGATGTTATCTTTGCCAAGGGTGTTTTTTCCTGATGTTGCCATTGCCAGGAGCACCAGGGGTACTAGGCTGGATGGGAGGTAGTTAGACTGACCCTTTCCCCACTTCCACACTGCTTTCCTACTCCCCCTCCTCCATTGCTCAAAATCCAGAGTTTACAGACTCTTTCGGCTTCTCCTTTTTGTAGTTTCCTACTTACACACCTGCCCATAGCCCCTCTGTCCAATCCAATAATCATCAACAGTCACAACCAGCTGCTAAGCACCCATTTCAGCAGGGACAACACAAAAGCCAGAAGGCTCAGAAACACAGCTCAGCCACCTAACTTATTCTCAAACCAGAATGTTCAACATTTATATTCTAGTGAGTTTCTCAAGCCAGAGAAACAGTCAGCTTTAAAGTGAGATGAAGTCTTCATTCTGGAGATAGAACACTAACTTGCAGCTTTCAAATAATGGACCACTTTCTCTGCTAAACAAGATTTTAAATGCCTTAGCATCTACTCTCAATCCAAGTACCATATTGCCAATCTTTAAACACATATGTCCATATTCTTTTAGAAACCCCAAAGAGTTTTTTCTTTGGGTAAATTTGGAAACCTTCTATTGCTATAAGTAAGTAATCAAACAGAATTGAAATACTAAATATTTCAGACTACTAATTCAGACTGACCTTTGCTCTAAACATTGTCTAAACTTGCTCAGTTAGCATTTACAAAGAATACTTAAAAGTGGAGATGCCACCAACAGGAGAGCTGCTAGCAGACCACAGAAGAGGAAAGGCCTTTTCTTGTGAGGTTTAAAGCACTACCATGCTGGTCTTTTGGGCCAAATGAGAGAATGGTTTTCAAAACAAAGGCCATGTTATTCCAGAAAAACATTTCAGGTGGTACCTAAGACCCTTCATCATCTTCCCCTGCCTCCTGGGCCAGTGCCGTCCCCCCCTCTTTAATGTTCCAGTTTTCTTCATTTAGTGGATGAGGACAGTTAGAGTCACACTTTACCTAATCAGTAAGAAGTAGAGCCAGGATTTTAACCCAGGTGAATTTGACCTCAAAACTGGTGGCTCTTTCCTGCTTACCTCATCATGATGTGTCACTTCCTTACGGTCACTACAGAGGTGACCGTAAGGAAGAAGAATTTATCTGGGGAACTACCCAGCCATGTGGGTTATCTGGGATTTCCTTGGCGTACATCCATAATGGCTACCTGCTGATACATGGTCTATGTTGAAGGAGGTTCTGGATAGGATACCCTGTGCAAGCAAACCTAATCCCGAACCTCACTGTTCCTCTTTTTTCTTCTAATGCCTTTTCTCCCATCCCTTTTTCAAAGACAGACCAAGCAACTGGCTGCTGATTCTGCACTCTGCTCCCCGTAAGTCACCCAAATGGCAGCCCTGGCTTACCTTTCCTATGACATCTGTTAATAGCTTGAGGGCCAGAGGATCATGAACCAAGGAGTCCGTGTAAAAGGAGCCAAGGTATTTCTTTGGGTTGGTTGAATTGTCCTGGGCACACAGATCTGGACGCATGCTGAATCCATGGGAGATTCTTCCTACTGTGAAGGGGAAGGAACCACCTGCAAGTAAAGCCCATTCCTGAGGGACTAGTGTTAATTGAAAAGGATTCTTTTCAACCCTCATGTTATATGCAAAGAGAAGTTACTGTAGCCCAGCTAGTTAACTGTATTTACAAAGGATCTACTGGGTTCCAAATGTGAGAGATGACCCAGAAAAAAGAATAAAGTTAACTCATCTAGAAATTCAGATTTAAGGAATTTATCCTAAGGAGAGAAGACAAGTGTATAAAGATGTGTGGTCAAGGTTTTCAAATGTAGCTTGGTTATAATAGAAAAATACAGAGGGAGCCTTTCAGTTAGGGAATATCTAAATAATGACAGCGTATCCATAAAATGCATTGTCATGTATACAGCCATCAAAAATGATGAAGCTCTGCACTCACTGACATGGAAAGATGTCTCCACGTGCTGTTGAGAAGGAAAAGCGGATTAGAGAACAGTGTGTATAGTTTGATACTGTGTGTGTGTATTAAAGAGTCACAAACTCACTTACCTACAGGGACCAAGCAGGAAAAGGAAATGAATGAAACAGGCCTGTTTGTAAACAATAGTGAATGGTAGGGACTACTGCAAGCTGGAGAGCTTGTGGTAGCTTGTGGTCTGATGAGAGATTTAAATGAAAAACAAAACAAAATCAAGTAAACTGTGCCAACCAAACTAAACTTGTCTGCAGAAATGGAATTTGGTCCTTGAACCATCATATACTTTATAACTAGAACAACTACCAGGACTATATTGTGTCCCTCCAAAATTGTGTCCCTGACCCCCAATGTGACTGTATTTGTAGATAAGGCCTTTAAGGAGATAATGAAGCTTAAATGACGTCATAAGGTGGGACCCTCATCTGACAGGACTGGTGTCCTCATAAGAAGAGGAAGAGACACAGGAACTCTCTCTCTCTCTCTTCCTGTGAACACACAAAGAAAAGGCCATGTGAGGACACAGTAAGAAGGAGGCCTTCTGTAATCCAGGAAGAGAGACCTCACCAAAAACCAGCTGTGCTGGCATCTTGATCTGGGAACTCCATAACCATGAGAAAATACATTTCTGTTATTTAAGCTGCCCAGTCTGTGGTCATATTCTGTTACGGCAGCCCAAGCTGACTAATACAGATAGGGTCTTACCTCCATGTGCAAAACATACTTTCAGTTTAGGAAACTTCTCGAACGCTCCACCCATGATCATGGAGCAAATGGCTGTGGTGGTCTCTGTGGGCATTCCTGGAAGACGAAACAGTCATGACGTATAGCGCTGTCATCACGAGCAAGAAGTTCAGTGACGTTAATGGCAGGGGAATGGGACCTTGCTGAGAAGTGCAGGGTCCCTGTGCCCTAGCATGGCTTGGTTGTGTGCAGGCCATTACTTTGGCAAGCAGAAACCATGTGACACTTCCTATTTGCCACTTGCAAGTAGAGTCATCTAATGGCTAGAACAGTCAAGGAGCCAGAGGACCTGTCTTTTGTCCTGATTCTCCCAGCTTCCATTCTGTGTGCAGTGGGGCAAGCAGAGTACAGTGAGTCTAGGCTGAACCCTTTCTCCTCCAATTTTTTGCTTCTTGGCCTTTGACAAGTAATTTAATGCCCCTGAGTCTGGGCTTCTTCACCTGTGAAATGGGGACAGTGTTGCCCATCTTGGAAGGCTCTTGTGGAACCTTGCAAATGATGATGTTGGGAAAGTTCTTGGCCAGAACTTCACATTGGAGGGGCTCAACAAATATGATTTGCCTCCCTGCTTTAATTTCCTCATCTGTAAACTGGGGTTAATAATGGTTAGTTCTTGCCCCTTAGTGAGTGCTCAATAAATATTAACTAATATTAATATTCCT
>NC_041215.1:42328034-42377488 GCF_002837175.3 Physeter macrocephalus | reverse complement strand
TGCAGGCCATTACTTTGGCAAGCAGAAACCATGTGACACTTCCTATTTGCCACTTGCAAGTAGAGTCATCTAATGACTAGAACAGTCAAGGAGCCAGAGGACCTGTCTTTTGTCCTGATTCTCCCAGCTTCCATTCTGTGTGCAGTGGGGCAAGCAGAGTACAGTGAGTCTAGGCTGAACCCTTTCTCCTCCAATTTTTTGCTTCTTGGCCTTTGACAAGTAATTTAATGCCCCTGAGTCTGGGCTTCTTCACCTGTGAAATGGGGACAGTGTTGCCCATCTTGGAAGGCTCTTGTGGAACCTTGCAAATGATGATGTTGGGAAAGTTCTTGGCCAGAACTTCACATTGGAGGGGCTCAACAAATATGATTTGCCTCCCTGCTTTAATTTCCTCATCTGTAAACTGGGGTTAATAATGGTTAGTTCTTGCCCCTTAGTGAGTGCTCAATAAATATTAACTAATATTAATATTCCTACCAAATCTTTACTGCTTCGTAGAGCTGAGGTTGAAAATAACTGGATTAAAATGAATTATTTCAAGTACTTTGTGCTTCTAGAAGAGGCAGCTGGTCCATGCCTGATGCCTTCACCTCCATGGAGTCAATCTGGGCTATATTTCCAGATGACTGCTTTTCAGACCGTGATTAAGAAATCTCTGGGGGCTCCGTGACTGAGCCCTGGGCCTTCTGGGGAAGCCTGATTCTCTGGCTGCCTAGTGGGGCTTTACTGGTTGTTCATCCTGCCTTAGGCTTGTCACTATTCCATGGACAGAGATCCCCCTGGCTCTCTGGATCCTTGGCCTCTTGAGAATTCTGGACGCATGATGGATTCACATCTGTCTGGGAGTGGTTTGTGGGTAGAGTTCCCTGCAGGCAGGGGGATGGACAGCATCGCTTCCTTTTGGTCCTGTGATTCTGCTTTCCATTAGCTACCTGGACAATAACCCCACGATCACTGTCCATGTAGGAGCCAAAGTGGAATATTTATAATGTAAATTGGATCATGGCCCTCCCCTGCTGGGAATTCTGCAGTCTCCTAAAGACCGCCTTTGCATCCAGAGTAAAATTCTGAAATTAGCCTGTTTGTTTATGATCTGTGTACTTGTCAACTCAGGCTTCAGGGGGGCAGAGGTTTTGTCCATGTCTGGTACATCTTCAGTGCCCAGCGTGCTGGAAAGGATCAATATATATGTGTTGCATAATGAGGGGTGAAATGATCCTCTATGTAAATGCTCTCCTTTGTTTTTCATGTGGGAAGTTGCAACGCAAATAAGTTTGTGGAACTTGTCAAAGTGTTGTGTAAATCAGGATGAGATTTTCTTAGAAGGTAGAGAGCACAGGGGCTACTTAGTTTATCTCTTCTGACTAATTGTTGCTCAAGAATTTGGTGGGGGATGGGTAGGAAGCTGCCTTACTAAACACATTCATCTCCAAAAGCAATAACAAGGACATGAAATGTCAGAGCAGAAAGAGAATCTGGACCAGCTCCTATCCAGAGCTTGGTAGGCCCAGTAAAGGTCTCTCCTCATTGCCCTTCCCTTACCCTCAGGTGGAACCATGGGTGAACAGTGCAGGTGGCAAAGAGCAGGTAACAGGGGACTTGAAAGCCTGGTCATCTGCAATGCAGTGTTTCAGATCCTTGGGCGGTAGAAGCTGACCTTCTTTCTACTTGTAACTCCAGGGTTCTCATTTGTAAGGGCTGATGCTATCATTGGCCTCTAAAAATCTATTAGACAGGCATGGCTACTTTTTTTCAGAGCCTTTTTGGGAGTCTGTGTAGTGAGGTGGCTTTGGAGTCAGACAGATCTATGTAAATTCCATTTTCACTTTTTAACTCTGTGACCTGAACAACTTAACCACTTCGAGACTCAGTTTCTCCATCTATAAAATGGCTATTACAGGGAATTCCCTGGTGGTCCAGTGGTTAGGACTCCGAGTTTCCACTGCAGGGGGCACAGGTTTGATCCCTGGTTGGGAAGCTAAGATATCCTGCAAGCCATGTGGCCCAGCCAAAAAAAAAAAAAAAAAAAAAGGCTATTATAGTGTCAACCTCATAAAGTTTTGTGTGGATAAGATTAAAATTAAATGAGGTAATCTAACTGAATCACTTTGCTGTATACCTGAAACACTGTAAATCAACTATACTTCAATTAAAAAAATTAAATGAGGTAATACATATAGCACTATCTGAGTAAGTAAGAGCTCAATAACTCACAATCCTGTTAGTTATTCATACCTTCTCTCTTTGACATAATAGGGTCCCATAGATAATTGGAAAAAACTAAGGGCTTGACTCTCTTTTCCAGATCCCAAGCTGACACAAACCTATGAGCCAAGGGAACCAGTATTTGGCCATCCGTCCATCCATCTGCATGTCCCAGGGGTGCACAAATAGGGAACAGTTCAGCTTTTCAGCCTCCTTCAAAGAAGCAGTGAGAGAGGGAGGGGGTTATTTGGATGAGCCAGCAAATTATAGGGCACTATTTTAGGGTATTGCTTTTCTCTGGGTCTATATTGATCTGAATAAATAAACTAAAATATTTTTGAAGTTTTTTCTGATCTATACAAAAGAATATTGATAAACTCTGCTCCTGTTTGGCAACTAAAAAGAACACTTAGAATTAACAAGGGTGTTGGTGGATTTACCATTGAGGTTGATGAAACATCTACCCTTGAAACACTTTGGCTGAGAGCAAAACTTACTCGAGGACTGATCTCACACCTCAAATGTGAGGAAATTTCCCTGCTGGTTCCTGTTTGGTCCCCTCTTTCGGAAGGACTGCTCAGATTGTAGTGTTGGAGTCAGGGGTGGAGTGTTCCCTCCTCTCCCTCTCTTGGAAACCCGACGATGTGAAAAGTGAGGAAGTGATGGGTTGGGAGCCAGGGGCTCATAACTGGCCTGACCTACGCCATCTGGCCACTCCGAGCCTGACACTGGGTGGGAATTTCTGGGATCTACAGGCACTCACAAAGCCTCAGAACCACAGCTGAGCCCCTGAAGAGTCCACTGTGAATGAGATGACTTTAGAAAGGAAAGAGCTGTCAGTGCCTCAGCCAGGCAGGTACTGAAAAGAATGTCATGAGCAAACCTGCTCCAGGACCTTCTGGGAAATAGAAATACGATCTGGAGGGAATGACCTTTATTCAACACAATGTTTAATTAGAAAAAGTCCTCACAACAGGTTTTTAATATTAGTTGCCTGTCAAGGTTCAAAACAGATTTTCCTTGGACCATTTCTTTTCCAAATATATTGGGGTGCTAGCGTCACTCATCCTACCTCTACATATAAACATTTGGGCTAACCAGGCTGATGCAACGTGACTTGTGTACATAAGCCTTTTCAAAATGGAGAAATAATCCCGGGACAATAGGGGATTCTGGAAGTGGCAGGCAACGGGCAGATTGAAGAAAGCTCTTTTAATTCAACAGGTTCTGGGGAGCGGAAGAGATAGAAATCTTTTGAAGGGAGAGCAGCTGATTAGTTTCTAATAATGGATGCAGGCTGGAAAGAGTATCAACTTCTTGGGATGGTTTGGGCTTGACAGAGGCATGTGATCTTGGTATCTTGGTGGGATTTCACTCCTCATAAGGATAAAACTTTATTCTGTGTACGTGTGACGGTTCATTTCTATTCAACTCAAATTAACAAATATTTCTGATCACCTTCTGCATGTGAGACATTGTAGAGAATATAAAAAGAAGCCACTTATACCCTCAAAATCATGATAGTTTAAATTTAGTGAGCACTTACCATGTGCCAAAGCTGTTTATATATATGTATGTATGTATATTTTATATATAATATTTATCCTATATATATTATATACTACTATGTATTTTATATAATATACACTCATATATATTTTTGTATATTATATTTATTTTATACATAGCAGTTTCACAATTGTTAACTAGTTGAATCCTTTATGAGATGAGCACTTTCATTAGTCCCATTTTATATAACATGTATTATTATATATTTACATATTATATGTTATAATATCTAATTTTATATATTTAATATATATTTTAAATATATATAGCAATTTTACAATTGTTAACTAGTTTAATCCTTTATGAGATGAGTACTTTTATTACTCCCATTTTACAGAGAAGGAAACTAAGGCAGATAGAGGCTAAGTAAGTTACTCAGGTCTTCTGGCTGATAAGTGATAGGCAGTCTGCCACTACCACTCTGTTTGCTTCATACTCACCACAAAATCATTTTTGTACCTGAAAACTGACCTGAGCCTGTACTGTTGGGTTTGCTCACTAAGAAGGGAGGTCTAGGAGATAAGGGGGACAGTTGGGTGCTCTGGAGCTCAGGCTGCCCTCGAGATGACGAAGCCAACTTGGCTCACAGAAACTCCTCTCATTTGTTTCAGCACGTTACTGACGCAAGTTAGATAGTGGTAAGGCTGGCAAGTCTTGCTAACCAAACAAATGTGCTATCAACCCCGGGACATCACAAGTCAGATGGGGCCAGGATGCTCTTTTGAATCCCCACAGAGACTGGCAGCCCCCAAAACAGCCTAGTTAGAATGATTGATTGAGCTGGTCACATAAATGAAAATATCCGTTTGGACCCCAATGGGCTGCTGTTGCTTTCTAAGCCCCTTAGTGATTCATAAAGCCGATTCCAGTGAATACTAAAATGACCTACAGCTGAAGGCTTGCTCATACTGTGCTGAAACAATTTGGATGCACAAGTAAATCCTCTTTCAGAGCTCATTAAAGTTTCTAGAAAACATTCACTGGATCAGTTCAGCCACTGCAGCCAATAATCTTCTGGGAATTTGATATTTAGAGGAACATTAAATCTTTCAGGTCATTAGGAGGCAATTTAACAGGCAGTCCCCCAACTGGTGGGCAGTGTCCAGATACAAACATGGAATGCATTCTGCATGTAGTCAGAGCTCAATAAATATTAAATGAATAAATGATCAGTGATTATATTGCCTGATGAGGCTGCCAACATCTACTTAATTCATTATTGAAGATTTTGCATTTACAATGAAAATAACAGAAAATGACACTATTATAATTCTAGGAGGGAAGTAAGAAATTTTTTAAAAATGCAATTGAGTAAAGAATTATGCATCTTGAATCCTGGAATTAAGGAAAGCAGATTTATGTACAGAAAGAACAGAAGGTAGAGAGGACTATGGGACTGTGGACACTTCTGTTGGATATTTCAGAAATGGATGGCACTGTGTTTTTGAAAATCTACCTCATTATGCAATATTTCAAATATAGAAAGTTATAAACAACTAAAATGAACACCCAGATATTTACCATCTAGTTTCATCAAATGTTAACATTTTGATGGTATTATTTTTGTTGTATATTTTTATTATACTACATTTAAAAAATATATGGCTTAAAAAGTATCTTAATTGTGGGTTGGTTAAATAAAACATATCCATATACTGGAATATTATGCAGCTATTTTAAAATCATGCATTGAGAGAATTTTCACTTAGGTTGGAAATTCTCAATTAGGATACAAAATCACATGTATAGGGGCTTCCCTGGTGGCACAGTGGTTAAGAATCTGCCTGCCAATGCAGGGGACACAGGTTTGAGCCCTGGTCCGGGAAGATCGCACATGCTGCAGAGCAGCTAAGCCCGTGCACCACAACTACTGAGCCTGCGCTCTAGAGCCCACGAGCCACAACTACTGAGCCCATGTGCCACAACTACTGAAGCCTGCGTGCCTAGAGCCTGTGGTCCACAACAAGAGAAGCCACCACAATGAGAAGCCCGCGCAACGCAACGAAGTGTAGCCCCTGCTCTCTGCAACTAGAGAAGAGCCTGCACACAGCATCAAAGACCCAATGTAGGGCTTCCGTGGTGGCGCAGTGGTTGAGAGTCTGCCTGCCGATGCAGGGGACACGGGTTCGTGCCCCGGTCCAGGAAGATCCCACATGCCGCAGAGCGGCTGGGCCCGTGAGCCATGGCCGCTGAGCCTGCGCATCCGGAGCCTGTGCTCCACAACGGGAGAGGCCACAACAGTGAGGGGCCCGTGTAACGCAAAAAAAAAAAAAAAAACACAAAGACCCAATGCAGCCAAAAATTCAAAAACAAAAAAAAACATTATAAAAAATCACATGTATAGTGTAATTCCAATTTCATTAAAATATAAAATATGCAGATGTATGCAAATAAAAAGATAAATGAAATGTACTAGTAACAGTGTTTACTCATCTTTGGGTGGCAGAATTATGGGTTCCTTTTGTTTTCCTATTTATTTAAAGTATAGTTCATTTACAATATTGTGTTAGTTTCAGGTGTACAGCATAATGATTTGGTTTGTTTGTTTTTCACAGATTATATTCCACTATAGGTTATTACAAGATATTGGGTATAATTCCCTGTGCTATACAGTAAATCCTTGATGCTTATTTATTTTATGTATAGCTGTTTTCCTCTTTAAACTTTTTTGTATTTTCCACAGGTTCTTCCAAATTATTTCATAATTTTGAAAAATGATAAGAATTTTTTTCCAAAGCAAAAACACTTTGGGGTATGTCATTAACCTGATTCTTTTGCACAGTGGCTGTGATGAGGGTAGTACTTTGGCTTCCAAATGAAACTTTTTTTTTTTCCAGTTTACATAACCTCTTTATTAAAAAAATTTTTTTTTAATTTTTAGTTTATATTGGAGCATAGTTGATTAACAATGTTGTGTTAGTTTCAGGTGTACGGCGAAGTGATTCAGTTGAGCATATACATGTATCTATTCTTTTTCAAATTATTTTCCCATTTAGGTTATTACAGAATATTGAACAGAGTTCCCTGTGCTATACAGTAGGTCCTTGTTGGTTATCTATTTTATTCCAAATGAAACTTTTAAAGGAGAGCAAGGGGGCTAGAAAGAAGAGAGATTTCACTGAGTTAACTTAGGGCTGGCCTGGGAAGCATTTCCACTTGTCCCTCCTCTAGTAGGATGGCCCGCTTATTTGGGGGAGCTCTTTCCACATTTCCCCCTACATCTAGCATGTCATCAGGCATCTCTCCCACCCAGGGACACCCAGCACAGCTCCCGGCCACGCTCCGAGAGTGAGCGCCACGTACTCACCGCGTACACTGGGAAGAGTTCCTGGGCGTTCAGGTCCCACTCGTTGATGTGGGAGCCAATCTGAACCCCCGGAAAGCCCAGCTCCTTCACACAGCGCTCCAACTCCTTGACCGCCAGCTCAGGGGCCTGCATGGGCAATGTCCCCAGACCCACAAACCTCCTCGGGTGGCTCGCAACGGTGGCAGCTAGGTCATTGTTTAGAAGCTGGCACAGCTCTAAAGTGTCCTGAGGTTTCGCCTGGTGGAGACAGGTAAGGGAAAGCACATGGTTCAAAACTTACTTCTTTAGATATTTACTCCGATCAACACCTCCTCGGGGCTCAGTCATTTGTCACTCTCAGTGGCTTTACCCCTCAAAAAGCTGAAGCACAGCCTGAGTTAGGCCTTGGCCACAGGAGACCCAGAAGCCAGTCATTGCCAAGGCAAAGAAAACTGCTAGCATATTGCTGATTAATTAGAAAAACTGAGGCTGTAATCAGAAGGGCCTGGAATCCTACACTAGACATGGAATGAGGGTGGGCCACCCCACCAACTGCAGACAGAACTCGGCAGGGCTGCACACCTAGGCATCCCCCCTCCCAAACCCAGGAGCTGGGCCTGGTGAGTGCCAGATTTCAGGGCACCTCCTTGTCACGCCTCCTCAGAGGATGCAGGGCTGCTTATGGACCTCTCCTGTCCCCGTCTGTCCTTCTCCCTGTCCTTCCTGTTGGCAGTGACACTCAAGAGTAACCTCTCCGCTATTGCTATCTTTCAACATCATCCCACCCCACTGCTAAGAATTTGGTATTCGCCTGCAATCCCAGTTGCCCAGTCAGAATAGCACCCAGTCTGGTAAATTCAGGTATCTCGAGGTCTTAGGGTTTTTTTATTTTATGTAGTGAATCTCATGATAGGAACAGATAAGGATTGAATCACTAATACTAGAATTATGAGCACAGGTGGAGGAAGTAAGTGTGAGCAGGTGGTATTTCCATTGCTTATTAAATCATAACACGTGTGAATGTTTATTTGGTTGAGAGGGTACTTAGTGCTCCCCCAACTATGTACAAAAATGTGCTTCCACAGGCTTGCCATCATGCCTGAAACTTTTAGCACTCAAGACTTCATCACTTGGGGAAAGGCATCCAACTTTAGGAATCCTGTTTTGAATTGTATATTTCCACGGGAGAGGCAACATATTAGGCCATTATCATCACTTCCACTGCCTCAAAATCATTATCACTTTTGAATAAGCTGGCTTGTCAATTACTGAGCCAGGCACGGTAGGAATGAGTCAGCAGACACGTCAGTTCTGATGGAGATTAAGGTTGGGTCTAGAACTGTGCTGTCCAGTGGAAATGCAATTCGAGTCACATAGCAACCTGCAGCCATTGGCTACCATACTGGACCATGCAGGTCTAGAGCAAGGACATGACTAGGAAGACAGGCCTGGGAGGGGACGGTGTGGTGTGAGAAGCTGAGGGCCCCTGCTGATCTCTAAAGGGGTGGAGAGTTGGGTGGGCAACGTTCGAGGCTTGAGGCATCTTGTCTACCTGCTAGGGAGCTGGACGCGAGTGAGCCTTCGCCCACCAAGGAGATGGATTGAGGTTTCACACTCACCCAGTAGCTAAACATGACGGGAACCGTGGAAAGGGCTTGCACGGTCACTCCTAGACACAGACACAAAGGCAAAGCTAATGAGAAGAATGGCCTGGCACTCCTACATTTCCCAGGGCCGAGGAGCCCAGCAAGTCTCCGTCCCACCGTCCTTCCTCTCTCCCCTCCCTCGCTGCTCCCCCCTG
Source organism: Physeter macrocephalus (assembly GCF_002837175.3). Lineage (NCBI taxonomy): Eukaryota > Metazoa > Chordata > Mammalia > Artiodactyla > Physeteridae > Physeter > Physeter macrocephalus. Next base: position 42,368,627 of record NC_041215.1, on the reverse strand, counting down.
TCCCCCTTCTCGCAGGGTCTCTGTCCTAGGCTTCCCTCATCCCTCGGCGTCAGTTCTAAGGAGAGGAGTAAAGGCTGGACAGAAGTGAGATCATTCAGGAAAAACTAAAAAACAATTTTTCAAAGGTTTTTTCCAACCCTCCTTCCTGTGAAGTTTTATTTAAGCAAGACATTTCCCAATCAGTTTTTTTAGGGCTTTTCATCTTCGGTCATGCATGACAGTGTATTTCTCAGGCACCTTCCTGGCCCCTTTAATTCATCTCCTAAGTGAGCACGGGTAGAGTCCTACTGTCTGGAATGCCCAGAATGAGACCCTGTGTGTGGTTCCAGAATCCAGCATCCAGGATGCCTAGAGTCTCTTATCTTCACAGTCCTGGAGCTGGGTTCTCAGGAGAGATGCTGCCAAAGCAGTGGTGGCTCCTCTTTCCCTCATGCCCACGTCCAACCCAACAGCAAGTCCTGTTAGCTCTACTCCAGTTCCTTTCATGTTCTCACCTCTCCCCATCCCCTGCCACTGCCTGGTCCAAGCCACCAGTATTTCCTACGTGGACCACTGCAGAAGCTTCTGAGCTGGTCTCCGACTACCACTCTTGTCCTCTTACAGTTTGTTCTACACTTGGAAGCCAGGGTAAGGGTTAAAACTTAGATCAAGTCACTCCCTTGCTCCAAACTTCCAAGCACTTTTCATCACATTCAGAGTAAAATCCAAACTTGAACACGGTCTATAAGGCTCCGTCTCTCCTGGGGGCTCACGTTGAGCTTCATAGGCCTCCTGCCTGTTCTTTGGAGTGCTTTCCTGCCCCAGGACCCTTGCACTGCTGTTCCATCTGCCTGGAATGCCCTCCTTATGGCTCATCACAGGATGAGCTCCTTTTTACCCTAAGGTCTCCGTTCAAATGTCAGATCATCAAAGAGGCCTTCTCCAACTCCATCCACTCTCTATCCCATTGTTCTGTTCCTTTCCTCTTCTGATAACTTATTACAGTCTGTCATGACTGTGGTTGTTTATCCTGTGCCGTGCCCTACTTGAATTTCAACACCACATAAACCTGTCTGTCCATGTTCTATCCTTAACATACCCAATATATGAATAAATAAATCATTGTTTAGTGAGGACTAGACACTACAGCATTTGATTAGAGAGCATTGTTAAACATTGTCACAGATAGGATTTGTATTCAGTGATTATTATACAACAGATAAATGCCGTTCAATTGTAAAATCTTTACATTTACACAAATGCTTTTTCTTACATTACTGTATTTAATTTTATAGGTTAGATCACATGGCCTGCAAGTGGTGGGATGAGGCTGCTGCCCAGCCTTGCACCTTCTGTATACCCCAGTGGCCATCACTTATCACCATATTTTATATTAACATAGTGAATTGCATTATTTATGTGTTGGTTGATTTGGATGCATGTTCTTTGGTTTCTGGGAATCAAGAGGGGAAAAAAACAAGTCTAACCCAATTAGAGCTGATTTTTTTTAAAGTGGTGTTTAACAGTTTGGCAACAGCACAGTGTTCCCCAGACTCACCTGCTGAGTAAAATGGCTAGGGGCCGGGGGGGTAGAGGGAAAAGAACATTGTAAAAACAAATTCCTAGGCCCTCCTTTGGAAACTGTGACTCAGTGGATGGGCCCTGAAAAAAAGTTTTAATAAACACCCCCAGGCAATTCTCATCCTGAGGGAGGCTTCGGAAAAGCTCCCTTGGGAAAAGTGATGGAATGAGAGAGACAGTCCTAGGTACAATTCTAGCTCTGCCATTTACTGCTGTGTGATCCGGAGCAAATCACTTCACCTCCTAATACCCCTCAGGTGGTACTAGGTACAACAATGCCTGCCACGTAGAGATGTGATGAAGTAAACCAGGGACTGCAATAATATTTTTCTCCCTGTGAAGATGGCATGGCTTTCTGGAACCTTCTGTGCTGTGCCTTCATCATTTTCTTACCTCGGCAGAGGCAGTAGGATACACTTGTTAAGCACTTGGGTCCAGACTGCCTGGGTTCAAATCTCGTCTTTGCCCCCTACAAGTTGTGCGATCTTGGACAAATTGGTTAACCTCTGTTCCTCAGTTTCTTCATCTGTAAAATGGGCATAATAATAGATGCCACCTACGATGGTTGTTATAGGAATTGAGTTAATATATGTCAGGTGCTGAGAACAGTACCTGGCACAAAGAAAAATGCTCAGCATGGGTTAGACTTGACTGTCCTCTTAAGGATAGCTGTGGAATGAAACACACAACAAAAACCAAAGGAGACACTCTTCACCTAAACTGCAGTCGTGAGCAATGGTTCTGACACCAGTCATCTGAGTCTCCTTTCCACTAGTTTTCTCCTTGAGAGGTGGGAGCTGCTTGTGCTTCACGTTTAGGTAAGACCTTGGTCTTTGCTGTCAGTCTAAGAAGCTGTTCTCTCTCAGTGCCCCTACCACCCCCATTCTAGTACAGGGGCATATATACTATGTTCTATGGAATGGTCTACAGAAGTGCTTCAGGCTTTCCGCAAAGTTCAATTTGAATGCAATTTAGATGTACTTTTAATTAATATTAAAAATCTATAAAGCAATATCTAGCCTAAAGTAGCTATACCAGATTCTAACATGCCAGAGACCACCTCCTTATTTGGGGGTGATATCTATTAACTTGTTTTATGCAGACCTTGCAATAAAATGTCTCCTGCCTTCTCTGTGTGTATTTTTGAACTTCTTATACATTTGTCCTTGGTTAGGAAGGTGGTAGTTCTAAAGGGCTCTTTTATCTGTGTGCATGAATTGTTTGTTTTCTGGATTAAATCTAGACCACTGATGTCAAAATTTAGGCCTGACAGTGTTGTCATTGGGAGTACCCATCACAGTCTCTGGGCAGATACCACACGTGTCCACGTGTCCAGAAGGCTGGGTTCTCTTGTTGGAGCACGCTCTCCTTGGTGGCACGATCAACCAGGTAGTAACAAGTGAAAGCACAATGTGGCTGTCATGCCACATTTTTATTTTACTATTTTATTATGTTTTGTTTTATTTTATTTTATTTTATTTTATCTTATCCCCTACCCATCATACCATATTTTAGATAGGATTTCATAATTCTTTTAAATTATGGGGATTTGTTTGATTTTAAAATATGGGATGAGGAATGCAAGCAGTTCTTAGAAATTGTTAGTGACTCAGCTTGGAAACAAAAATTTCCTAATTCTCCCCTTTCAAATTTCTGGATTGGTTTCATTGTAGAGTATTCTGAGATTACATGATTAACTTTTTTGTAAACTGCTCCTGTTTCCACCCCTTATGTGTCAGTGGGGACATTCTGTGTACTGTCCACCAAAAGAAACTACAGAAAAAAATCGGATCCTGAATCTGACTAACCAAGCACTTGGCATCCTTAATCTGTGAACTCTTTTTACTGTTTTAATTGGCTCTATAATAAGTAAATACTATGCATTTGAACTTAAAATTTTTTTAAATAATAAAATACCACTTTTATCTTTTGGATAATACAGCATTCTACTTTAAAACAGGGTATACCTTATTTCAAAAAATTTTAAATCCACACTCTAAAAACATCATTGTGGAAGGTGCCATCCCTCCCCCAGTGAAGCTGGAACAGCCTGGCCTGGAGGAAAAGAGGAGATCAGAAGTTGCCATCCCATAAATCACCTAAAGTGGTCAACAGACTTTAGCGGTAGACATGCCTCTTACATCAGATGCAAACATTGGTAGTGTTTCTCATTGGAAGTACCTGTTTGGTCCATTTCTCTAAGGCGAACTTCTGGGTCCCAGCAGTTCTCTTGGACCACTCTGAAGACCTTCCCATCTTTCAACATCTTTGCTTCTCCCTAAGTCAGAAAACTCATATCAGCGAAAGGTGACCTAAGCTTACTTAGATTAATCCTTCCTTGTATGCTTCGGAATGTGGTTCTCCCCTAACCTTTTTAGGGTTTTTTTACTTAATCCTCGAAGAAGTAGAAATCTGTTTATTTAACAGAACTCAACTTTTTGTCCTTGTGCCTTAATAGTGGCTTGGATTTGAAGGGGTGTGCTCTGTGGATATCAGTGGCTGGACACAGAGAGAACAAGGTCATGGTCATGGCCTTTTGGGACTACACAACTGAGGATTGTGTAGGTCACCTTGCCAGAACCTCTGGCTCCAAGACCCAAGACGATGGCCCAGCATCTGGAAAACTCTAGATTCATAACATTTTAGAACTGAAAGGACCTCTGAGATAGACCATCTAGTCCAGCCCTCTTGTTTTATAGAGAAGCAATAGATGGATAGTGAGAGTAAATAATTTGTCTAGCAGAGCAGGGCCCGCTGATGTCAACACCTGCCAGAGGAGGCAGGCCATGCAATGAATCAGTCTAGCAGCACATATGTAATTTGGTTCTGAGCTGCTACCTCTACCAGGCATCATGCCTGCCTTGTACACTACCTTTTACTACTCAGTGCAGGGGTGGGGAGGTGCAAACTAAGTGGCTATGTGGAGCATGGCAGCGGCCTCTAAATTGGGCCTCCTGTTGCTGATCCCTAAAGAAAAGGGAAAAGTTCTGATCCAGGTCCCTGAAATCAGACTGCTAAGGTTCAAATCCCTATTCTGCCACTTACTGTGTGACCATGAGCAAGTTAAACAACATCTCTGAGCCTCAGTTTTCTCAGTTTTTTTTTTTCAATTTATAAAACAAATATTTATGTAGCACCTAAGGTGGGCAATATACTTTCTCTGACTGATGTAAAACTTTAAGGATATATAGTTGAGGAAAAAAGACAAGTTAGTAATCTACCACCAAAAACTTAGGTCATAAGCATGGAGATTGGAAAGACTGTGAGAAAAGGAAGAAATTAAGGCACAGATTCCCATCCACAGAGACAAAGAACAGAGTACTTGAGCTGGCTGTGCAGAGGTTCCATAAGCCAAAGGTTATTATTATTATTTTTTGTAGATATTAATATTTTATTATTATTATTTTAAAATTTATTGATGTATACTTTGTTTTTTTTTTTGGCTGCACCATGTGGCATGTGGGATCTTAGTTCCCTGACCGGGGATTGAACCTATGCCTGTTGCATTTAGAAGCACAGAGTCTTAACCACTGGACCACCAGGGGAGTCCCCTATTGATGTATAGTTGATTTACAATGTTGTGTTAATCTCTACTGTACAGCAAAGTGATTCATTTATATATACATTCCTTTTCATATTCTTTTCCATTATGGTTTATCACAGGATATTGAGTATAGTTCCCTGTGCTATAAAGTAGGACCTTGTTGTTTATCCATCCTATTTGTAATAGTTCGCATCTACTAACCCCAAACTCCCAATCCATCATCCTTCTCCCACCCCCCTCCCCCTTGGCAACCACAAGTCTGTTCTCTCTGTCTGTGTGTCTGTTTCTGTTTTGTAGACAAGTTCATTTCTGTCATATTTTAAATCCTACATATAAGTGATATCATATGATATTTGTCTTTCTCTCTCTGACTTACTTCACTTAGTATGATCATCTCTAGGTCCATCCATGTTGCTGCAAATGACATTATTTCATTCAGATGTTATTATTATTATGCTCTGCAGTGATGTTGTATTTGGAACATCTGAATATCTTTCTCTCTCTGTTATTTAAATTTGAAGTATCCATGCTGGACTCCTTGGATGTCCTGGAGGATTTGGCATAACTGGGGCACGGCCTTCTTCTCTTGACCAGGCTTAGTTGGAGTGACAGGTCAGTGGTTGCTTTTGGGAGGAAAGAAGATTCTTGGTTTTTCAGTTACCCTGCCTTCATTGCAGCCTCTTCAGCTCCATGAGGAGGTATTGCTTCCAGCTTACCACCCAGCATACAAGGCACTCATACATTGGATTTGGACTGCTTTTGGCCCAGAGAACAAGACGGGTGGGACAGAGTCATGGTCAGAGTCGATAACGACCACTTACTTTAAATCATTTTGGCAGATGGCACAGATTAGTTCAAACTCGTCCCATTTAGCCATGGCTCCATGGTTTCTTCTGCTTTGTGACATCAAATATCTGTGGAGTCTCAGACTCTGTCCCGCTAGCTGTTCTGTCTAGAAACTTCTGAGTTTTGGCTCATTTTTAAGATAGTTATAATAATATGACTTACCTTAAAGGGATCTTGTGAGCGTGAAATGGGATAATCTTTATAAAGCACTTAGTAGAGTGTCTGACACATGTTGAGTGTTAGTTATTCTTAGTATTAATGATGTATGGTTAATTAGAGACTGGGCTGTCTCCCGACATTCCCCTGCTTAAGGACACGTGACCTCTGGTGGTGCTTCAGAGCCTCAAGATTGCCCTTGGGCCCTGCGTGATGGCCGTGTAAGCATGTGGTGATCAAAGGCCTTGAGTTGTGCTTGATTTAGTTCTCTGCCCTCCTCCTCTTCCTCTTGGCTTGCACTCAGGTCTTGCTACCGCTCCCTTCTTTATCCTTCTGATCCAAGGACTAGACCTTCCCCATCTCCTTCATGGAGGAGGCCGAGCACTTTTCACCTTTAAGCGCGGCGGCCTGTGCACATCTCCCAAGCATGAGCAAGCCCTCACATTCATGTTTTCATTGCTCACAGACGGGGGAATAGGTCAATAAGCAAGTGACTTGTGTAGCTATGACAGGTATCTACACCCAGGCAGAGCCGAGTCTCTGAGATCAGGACATCAGGATTGATTTGCCTCAGTTCTGGTTCTTTGCTGACAATGGCAGCACCTGAACCACCTTCCTGGATTGGGGACTCTCCTGCAAGAGCACTGGTAGAGGTAGGGCCCAGCCTCCCTCTACTAAAACCCAAATACTTGCTCTCCTTGTCCCAAACTTGACGGATCAATGCTTGGTTGTGAATCAAAATCAAGTGATGCAAAAAGACAAGAACAGTTGAGTTTATGCTGCCAGTATTGATTCCAGCAGTGGCCATGAGCTATGTCCATTGGCAGTGGTGCTGGTGGCAGTGTCCTAACCGGGCTGTACCTGTGGCATGGCCTTGGCCGTGGCTTCAATCACCTGCACATTTGAGTGTGGTTCCCTAAGCATTTTGTAATTCTTGAGGGGCTTAAAATACTTTCAACAAATTCCTTTTCTGCTTAAACTAACCATTCTTTGTTTCTTTTGTTTGCAAGCAAGAGTGCTGATACTGATTGCACAAATAGAATATAGGAACACATCTTTTTATTTGGTGAAGAAGGGAGTGGAGAGGGGTGGTGGTAAAGGAGAAAAAGTTGAGAAACAAACTTTCATTTGGCAGTTAGAAGTTTTTTCTTTTGCTTCTTACTAGGAAAGCTTAATTACCATAAAATACCCAGTGTAGCAGAGTGCTGAAGAGCATGGTCTCTGCATTTCAATAGATAGGGGCTTAAATCTCATTAAATTACTTAGTAGCAGTTTAACTGGCTAAGTTACAGCCCTTCTGAGTTTAACCTTCACTTTTCTATCTGTAAATTGTGGACCTTTTTATTTGTCATGCTTGTAGCCACCCAACATCCTTGGAACACTTCCTATATGTGAAGATATTTTCACATTATGATTCCCCCTTCCTGAGGGGGAATTCAGAATTCACTTTCCCAGATCCCCTTGTAGCAGGGGCACTGGCATGTGCTCTAGGCTCTGCCAATCAGAAGCCCCCATGTGTGACTTTGATTTGGAAGTGAGCCCTGTGAGGAAGCAGGGACTCTGAAGAATCCAGAGTCTTTTTTTTTTGCGGTACGCGGGCCTCTCACTGTTGTGGCCTCTCCCGTTGCGGAGCACAGGCTCCGGATGCGCAGGCTCAGCGGCCATGGCTCACAGGCCCAGCCGCTCCGCGGCACGTGGTATCCTCCCGGACCGGGGCACGAACCCGTGTCCCCTGCATCGGCAGGCGGACTCTCAACCACTGCGCCACCAGGGAAACCCCAGAGTCTTTTAATAAGGGTGTTGCCTGAGGTGTCAGACATGGCTGGAGCAGAAGCTGCAGTGCTTTGGTCTCCAATCTCAGCATCGTCAGCATGAGCTTTCTGTCTGTGACCAGGAGTGGCAGCACTCACAGCCTTGCTAGAACAGGTCCCCGACCAGGTATTGGGCATTGTTTCTGTTAGCACAGCCTCTGAGCTTGATCTCTAGCCCTCCCAGAAAGCCTGTGAGCTGTTTCTCTAATTAAACTAGCTAGAGTGGATTCTGCTGTTTGCAACTAAGAACACAGAATGATACAGAAGATTCAATAATAGAATGTTTGTAAAGAACTTAGTACAGTCCAGAGAGCTTGCTTAATGAATGATGGCCAGATTTTGTTTTCGTTTTTTTGAATTTTATTTAATTTATTATTTTATACAGCAGGTCCTTATTAGTTATCTATTTGATACACATCAGTGTATTCATGTCAATCCCAATCTCCTAATTCATCACACCACCACCACCACCACCACCACCACCACCTGCCCCTTTCCCCCCTTGGTGTCCATACATTTGTTCTCTACATCTGCATGTCAATTTCTGCCCTGCAAACCAGTTCACCTGTACCATTTTTCTAGGTTCCACATATATGCGTTAATATACGATATTTGTTTTTCTGACTTACTTCACTCTGTATGACAGTCTCTAGATTCATCCAATGGCCAGATTTTACCATATACTATCAATGGCAAAGGAGGAAATTGGGTTTCTCTGCGAGGTGCACAAGTAAGTTTTGGTTTCAGACAAAGCAGAACATGTTAAAGCAGAAATGGATCATTTCTTTAGTTCAACTCTTGCATTTACCATTGAGTCCATGAGATGTGGTGGTATAGAGCTTAGCTGCTATAGAGCACTTAGTGGTATAGAACTGGGAAAAGAATCCAGGTTCATGAAGCCATTTTCCACCCTGAAGCTGTGGAGGCTGATATTTGGTAATCGGTGTCTATTTAGTAAGCAAATGTTAATTACTATAATTTCCTAAGGAGTCCAATCTTTTTGGGGGATTGCCCTAATTATGTTGCAGGAGAATCAGACTTACTAAACTTTTCCCTCCACACCCTTTATGCTGGATCCATGGTAAGGCAAATGAATGACAGCAACTGTCAGGGGAGCTCTTTCGCAGTGAAAATTACCACAGGGCAGCTGTGCCCCAAGAGGCTCCCAGTCCTCTTTGCTTTTTCAACCAGAATTTTGGGACCTGACAGTTATTGTAGAGAATCAATTCTTGATCCCTCTCACATGCTATTTAGGAACCCAGGATCCCTGCAGGGATATAAATGGGCCTCAGAAGTCAGCACTTGCTGCTAGGGGAGGGACTGGGGGGCCTCTTAGGTTCTGTTTTTAACACTGATCCCAACATCAACCAAGATCTTAAACTTAACTAATAATCAAGTAATTGGAGCAAGGTGCTCTAAATTATTCAACTCAGAAACAAATTCTGTTTTTTTAATAAACTCTTGAAAGAAAACCAAGGGGTTTTTTTGTTATTTTTATTTTAATTAAAGAATTCTCCAACCATCCATCGCCACTCAGATAACTCATTTCAAATATACCTCTAATGTTTTTTTAAGCCAGAACAGCATGGGGTAGTAGAAGTCATGATAAATACAGCGCTCAGGAAACCTGGATCCTATGTGTAAATCACTTACCCTTAAAGTCCTGCTTTATTTCCAGGGAAGCCCACTTCCAATGACTGACTGCCACGGAGACATAAAGGCCCCTCTTCTTTGCCCTCACCCCCCAACTTGGGACAATTCTGGAGGTTAGCTTTAGAGCTTTTTGTAGGGTCAGCTGAGGCCTCCACTGAGACTGCATCACAGCTCAACATTGCCCTCTGTTTTATCCTGCTTCCTTCTTTTCCCTTTCAGTGATGTCCATTCTAAGAGCACTTCCTGATAAACCTTCTGCATGCTCATCTCCATCTCAGAGTCTGATTCCCAAGGAACTTCACTTCTGACACTTCTGATGATACACATCAGTGTATTCATGACAATCCCAATCTCCTAATTCATCACACCACCACCACCACCACCACCACCACCACCTGCCCCTTTCCCCCCTTGGTGTCCATACATTTGTTCTCTACATCTGCATGTCAATTTCTGCCCTGCAAACCAGTTCACCTGTACCATTTTTCTAGGTTCCACATATATGCGTTAATATACGATATTTGTTTTTCTGACTTACTTCACTCTGTATGACAGTCTCTAGATTCATCCAATGGCCAGATTTTACCATATACTATCAATGGCAAAGGAGGAAATTGGGTTTCTCTGCGAGGTGCACAAGTAAGTTTTGGTTTCAGACAAAGCAGAACATGTTAAAGCAGAAATGGATCATTTCTTTAGTTCAACTCTTGCATTTACCATTGAGTCCATGAGATGTGGTGGTATAGAGCTTAGCTGCTATAGAGCACTTAGTGGTATAGAACTGGGAAAAGAATCCAGGTTCATGAAGCCATTTTCCACCCTGAAGCTGTGGAGGCTGATATTTGGTAATCGGTGTCTATTTAGTAAGCAAATGTTAATTACTATAATTTCCTAAGGAGTCCAATCTTTTTGGGGGATTGCCCTAATTATGTTGCAGGAGAATCAGACTTACTAAACTTTTCCCTCCACACCCTTTATGCTGGATCCATGGTAAGGCAAATGAATGACAGCAACTGTCAGGGGAGCTCTTTCGCAGTGAAAATTACCACAGGGCAGCTGTGCCCCAAGAGGCTCCCAGTCCTCTTTGCTTTTTCAACCAGAATTTTGGGACCTGACAGTTATTGTAGAGAATCAATTCTTGATCCCTCTCACATGCTATTTAGGAACCCAGGATCCCTGCAGGGATATAAATGGGCCTCAGAAGTCAGCACTTGCTGCTAGGGGAGGGACTGGGGGGCCTCTTAGGTTCTGTTTTTAACACTGATCCCAACATCAACCAAGATCTTAAACTTAACTAATAATCAAGTAATTGGAGCAAGGTGCTCTAAATTATTCAACTCAGAAACAAATTCTGTTTTTTTAATAAACTCTTGAAAGAAAACCAAGGGGTTTTTTTGTTATTTTTATTTTAATTAAAGAATTCTCCAACCATCCATCGCCACTCAGATAACTCATTTCAAATATACCTCTAATGTTTTTTTAAGCCAGAACAGCATGGGGTAGTAGAAATCATGATAAATACAGCGCTCAGGAAACCTGGATCCTATGTGTAAATCACTTACCCTTAAAGTCCTGCTTTATTTCCAGGGAAGCCCACTTCCAATGACTGACTGCCACGGAGACATAAAGGCCCCTCTTCTTTGCCCTCACCCCCCAACTTGGGACAATTCTGGAGGTTAGCTTTAGAGCTTTTTGTAGGGTCAGCTGAGGCCTCCACTGAGACTGCATCACAGCTCAACATTGCCCTCTGTTTTATCCTGCTTCCTTCTTTTCCCTTTCAGTGATGTCCATTCTAAGAGCACTTCCTGATAAACCTTCTGCATGCTCATCTCCATCTCAGAGTCTGATTCCCAAGGAACTTCACTTCTGACACTTCTGATTCTTAAGTTCTAGTTCTAATGCTATCTGCAAATGAGTTCAAATATGGCTGGTATTTCAAATGTCTGGTTTTGTGTATCATTAAAAATGTATTTTATGGAATTAACCGTATGATACAGCAATCCCACTCCTGGGCATATATCCGGACAAAACTGTGATTCAAAAAGATACATGCACCCCTATGTTCATAGCAGCACTATTCACAATAGCCGAGACATGGAAACAACCTAAATGTTCATTGACAGATGAATGGATAAATAAGATGTGGTATATATATATACAAAGGAATACTACTCAGCCATAAAAAAGAATGAAATAATGCCATTTGCAGCAACATGGATGCAACTGGAGATTGTCATACTAAGTGAAGTAAGTCAGGCAGAGAAAGACAAATACCATATGATACCACTTATATGTGGAATCTAAAATATGACACAAATGAACCTATCTACAATACAGAAACAGACTCACAGACATAGAGATCAAACTTGTGGTTTCCAAGGGGGAGGGGAGGTGGGGGAGGGATAGACTTGGAGTTTGGGGTTAGTAGATGCAAACTATTACACACAGAATGGATAGACAACAAGGAAAAAACTAGCACAGAGAGAAAAAAGAAAAAATGTATTTTAAAATTCAGTATTTCATATCAGATTCCATTCTCCTCCCCCTTCCCCCAGTCCCCACTCAGGCTCTCCCTCTAGACCATGCAAGCTGCCAGGCTGGTTGGGCTTGAGGGACGAAGGTGGCAGAAATGGCCCAGACACTGTCACCAGGAAGCAGCCTCTGTCCCACGTGACGAGGCTCTGAAGGACAGCTCCATGGAGGCTCTATTACAACCACCTCCAGCTCTATTCACTCAGCCTACTGCTCTCTCCCCCAGATCTGCTTGTCCTCCCGGCGTGGCTGCTTCTGTCCTTTGATATCAGCATTATCTTTCTCATCCCTCTGAGACTACATCATGTTCTCACTTCCCTCTGCTTGACATGTCAGCATCCCATCCATTTCCCAATGCCGTTAATTCTGTCTTCAGAATGGACGCTGCAAGGGTCCACTTCTCTCCATCTCCACCGCTCCAGCTCTGGTCCCAAGCCCCGTACTCTCTCACCTGAACGACTGACTGCTCCAGCCTCCAGCCTCCAACCTCATCTCTTGCTGCTTTCACTCTTGCTCCCCTCCAACCCAGTCTCCACAGAGCAGCCAAGTAAACTCTTAAAACCCTAAATCAGATCTCGCTACCTCCGCCGCTTAAAACTCATGAATCAATTCTTGTTGCCCTGAAGGTAAAATACAAACTCCTTAACCTGGCCCTAAGACCCTTCCTCATCCAACCCCTGCCTACCTCCACAGCTTCATCCCACACCTACACCTTTATAAGTAGGCTCTTTATTAACTATTTTCAGAATATGCTAAGTATGCTGTTTGTTTTCTGTTTGGAACCTGATTGACTTAGCTAAAAAATATGTACATAAACATATTAAATAATACTATGTCCTTTTTAATAGGTGCATGTATGTATAAGTAAAATCATAGGAAAAGGTCTGGAAAGATACCCACCAAACTGTTAATAGGAATTACTTTTGAGGATGGGGAGGGCTGATCCAAGGGAACTGTAGGTTTATCTTCAATAGCTTAAATTTAAAAATTAAAAAAATTTAAAGTACATTAAATCAAGAAAGGTTTCATTTGATTTTGTCCTTTTTTGTATGAATGTTATATTTGCATTGCAAATGGGACTCTTTCTCAGTTCATGTAGTTAATTCATATAATAAATGCACGTAAAAAGAGAATAATAAAAAGGAGAATTTATTCAGATTCTACATATGTAATGGAAAGTTAAGCTTAAAAATAAAAACATGAAATGAGGATATTGGACTAGATGAATGGCTTTCAATCGATTTTGGCTGCGACCCCACATTAAAAAATATATTTTCCATTGTGACCCACTACCTCTGTATATATCTATTGGGGCTGGCCAAAAAGTTCGTTCGGGTAAGATGTTACAGAAGGAGAACGAACATTTTGGCCAACCCAAGATTTATACAGATTCAAACTGAGACAAAAGTTTGATGAAACAACACTTACTCTTACCATGAACAATACATTCTGCTATTTTCTTTTGTAATCTGTTTTATTTTTAAAGCTGTCCTAACCCACTGAATTGATATTATGACTCACTGTTGGGTTGCAGCCCATATTTTCAAACACTGGACTAGATGCTCCCTAGCCCTACAGGCCTATGATTCTTTATCTTCATGAGAACTGCCCCCTGCCTTGGCCTTCCCACCCCCTTGAATTCCCTTACTATTTATTTTCTCTTTTGCTCAGCACAAAATTGTCACTATCTGTATGTTCTTTATTCATTTGAGTGTCTTCCTGGCTCCGCAGTGAGAGGGAAATCATTTTTTAGAGCAGGAGCATGATGCTTGAAAATCACACAGAATAGTGTGTCTGAAAATGCTAAGTGTGGTGGAAATGGCGTGTGTGTGTCTTTGTATTTCAAGGGCCTGAAGAACACTCAGTCGATGTTTCTAAATGCTGCTGACCCATGAATTTGAACTAGGTCCTGTGTCTAGCCTCCTTTGAACGCTGTTGGGTGTCCCTGCCATCAGCACTCAATTCTGCTGCCACCCCATGCGGCTCCTGAGAGGAGGCCGTACATACTTTTATGAATCTTCAACCAAATTATAAATATTCAACCCAAGGACAAATGTTGTTTTTCAGTTCTGAACAAGGCTTTACCATGGCAAACAAATACCCCTTGGTTCATTCCAAAAGCATTGAGAAACCAAAGGTTAAGAAGAGAAACAGATAGGGCAGACCAGAGAAGTGTATTGGAAAGACCTTTCAGAAAACAGGAATCTCTGAGGTAAATCATTCATGGGGGACAGAAAAGATTTGTTCACTAAAGGGATACAGGAGAATGAAAAGAAATTTCAACCCCAAAGTGCTGGATTTTCTCATTGCTCTTAGCTGAATTTGAATATTTGTATATATTTGCATGTTGTTTTCCAGTGACTGTGATCTCTGACCACTGTAATTAGGTAAATACCAGTTTGGTTCTGTTTTGGTTTGCTTTGTTTTGTTTTTGAAACAGAGGAAAGGAAAGTGTCACTGTTTTTTTTCATAAGACTACTGTTATATCCAGTTTTGCTGGAAATATCAGGTAATAGATTTGACTGGAAATATTTTCATTCTTGGATTTCTTTTTGTTTGTTCTGTTTTTTTTTGTTTTTGTTTTTTTTTTTTTTGTTTTTTTTTGTGGTATGCGGGCCTCCCTCTGCCGTGGCCTCTCCCGTTGCGGAGCACAGGCTCCGGACGCGCAGGCCCAGCGGCCATGGCTCACGGGCCCAGCCGCTCCGCGGCACGTGGGATCCTCCCGGACCGGGGCGCGAACCCGGCTCCCCTGCATCGGCAGGCGGACGCGCAACCACTGCGCCACCAGGGAAGCCCCTGTTCTGTTTTTTTTTTTTTATGAGATTTGCTGTTAAGTTTTTGCAGTCTCTTTGACACAGAAACAAGATGAAATGAAGGCCATTCAAATCCAGTGTCAAGGTTACAAACTGCAGCCTGGGACAGGGAGTAAAAAAAAAAAAAATTACAGGCTGCCCATCCCTGCACTTGGGGCTTCCTAGTGGCCTTGTCATCATCTCCACTCAGCTTGTCTTCTCTTTTGGGGAGACTTGAGGCCAGCTTAGATCATCAGCTCCCAGGCTAGGAACTGACACTTTTCATGGGAGAAGTGCAGCCCAGTGTCTAAATTGGCACTTAGTGGGTGGCCTTTGATGAAGGTGAAAATGGGCTGCTCCAGAGATTCTGATGTTTAAAAAACTCTTTAATGATTTCCCACTGCCTTCAGGATCAAGTACAAAGGCCTAAACCCATCCTCCAAGGCCCCGTCTGATGAGGCTTCTGCCTTCCTCTCCAGCTTCTTCCCACCACTTTGTGCCCCAAACTCTTACCCGCCTCTATCCATCCTCCACAGATCAGACAAGGTGACCTTTTTCAGCCGCTAAGACCCTCCGAAGAATTTGCATTACATTGAGAATAAAACCCGGCCTGCTTAGCACTTGCTACAAGTCCCTCCATGATCTGGCCCCTGCCTACCTGGTTTCCTTCCATCTCCCCCTTTCACCACATCTCAGCCAAACTGCCCTCCTTCCTGTTTCTTGAACACAGCTCCTCCTCATATGGTGGGCTTTGCAACTGGTATTTCCTCAGCCAGGGATGCTCTTCCAGGCTTTTCCTTCTCATCCTCTAAGTCTTTGCTAGTTCCCCGACCAGCCAGCCCAGATGCATCTCCCCAGTCATTCCCTGTTCCAGCACTGTTTTTTTTATTTCATTCTCTGAAGTGATCACGTTTGTCTCCCCCTAGAATTTCAGCACCACGAGGGCAAGGAGTATGTCTGTCTTGTTCACCAGCATATTGCGCGTGTCTAGACTGGTGGGCCTGGCATCAGATAGATGTCGGTAAAAACTCAGATTGCTGGCCCTGTCCTCAGCATTCCTGATTTGGTAGGTCTGAGGTGAGGCCCAAGAATTTGCCTGTCTCCCAGGTCCCCAGGTGAAATTGAACTTGCTGGTCCACAGACCACACTTTGAGAAATGCTGCTACCAGCCCAAGCCAAATGCTTGAGTTCTAGGCTTACGTATGTTTGATATCTCCAGGCCTTTGCTCCCTGTCTTTGCTTTCTAGTTTCCTTTATTCCTTGGGCAAGCCTTCACCTCTGCTTCCAGACCCAGGATGCATCACTTCTTCCAGGAGGCCTTCTCCAGTCCTTGGTACCCAAGTCTACATCCTCCAGTACCTGGTGCAAAAGCTGTCCTCACCTCATCACAGTGCATTGAGTTACCCCTGCACGTGGTCTTCCCACACCACCAGTCCTCCAGGGCCTGCCTTAGTCATGTCTGTGCTCCACTGGGAGCTCAGGGGGGTTTCCCATGCACTCCACGAGGGCATGTGACGCCTCTGAAGATGAAGTCAGGCCTGACCTCTGTGCAGCTCTAGATTTGCAGCTCTCTCAGGCTTCGTTACTGGCTGAATGCTTTGCCCCAAGCCTTCTTCCTCTCGCTCTTTCCTCTGACCAAATTCAACCCTTTCTAACAGTGGCTTCTTCTCCCTTTTGCCTCCAGTGTTTAATTTCTCAGCCTGTGCGCAAACCTAAACTGTTGCATTTATTTGGTCAGCTGTAATATAATGTCATAACTGTGGAGAGGGCCAGGTCGCTTCCTTGACACAGAGCAATGCTAAAA
The DNA here is from genome assembly GCF_002837175.3 of Physeter macrocephalus. NCBI lineage: Eukaryota > Metazoa > Chordata > Mammalia > Artiodactyla > Physeteridae > Physeter > Physeter macrocephalus. The sequence continues at coordinate 42,351,929 of NC_041215.1, read as the reverse complement.
TTGGTTCTAGGGCAAAAAAAAAAAAAATAGAGAGAGAGGGAGACAGAGACATTTCTTAATGGCTTGTCCAATTCCATCTTCCTAAATGCTGTTCTTTGACGTTATCCCCATTTTTGCAAATAATTTTGAGAAACCTCAGTGCTGTCCCCTTGCCTACTATAAAGTCGATTGGAGGGCAGAAGAGTTGGGGGTTCCTAGAGGCCCGCCTGCTGGGAGGTTTCAGACTCAGGAGTTCTGTGGGTCTGAGGCACGCTCGTGCTTTGGGAGAAACTCACCTTGCCGTGGTGTTGGAGCTGCACCCAGCTTCCGTAACCGAATCTCTGTGGGGGAGAGGAAGCACAGTTAGACTGAAAGGTCAAAGCAGAGAGGACTGCAATAAAGGCGCATCCCTGGGACAGAGTATCCCAAGCTCTATCCTTTCAAGCAACACTTTCCCATTTTTCCCCATGCCCATGATCACTTATTCAATATTTATATTCAAATCAATGTTTTTCCTGAAATGTATTCATTCAGGAAGAAAATTCTCTTATCATAGAAGTGTTAGTTTCACCTTTTCTCCTAATGCAGGTTGTAATTTTAAAATAAGGACGCACATTAAAAAATATTTGCGTACCACCTAAAATCCTTTCCAGGCCACTAGGAGTACAGACCTTACGGAGCACTCTTTAGGAAATACCATCTTAGAACATTAACCCTGTGCTTCAAACTGTGGTTTGCAATCTGTGAGTAGATCATGAAATCAGTTTAGTGGTTAATGACCCAGATGTTCTAAAAACATGAAATAGTACGGGTAACAGATAAGGCTGGTGGCCTACCCATATTCCTTCTCTGTAGTGCTTCTGTGCACGCCAGCCCTCCTTCAGCTAAAAGCACTCGCATTTCTTTGACAGGATTTTCCCTTTTGCCATTGGCGCCAACTTTGATTAGGCCCTTCAGAAGTACCAGGAAATTAGTTGTGCTAATTTCCACCCCCCAAATCCCTCAATCAACGACTGAGGGCATTTGTATATAAACTGCACACATTGGTTTCCTCACCTCCTCCGGTAGGATGACTCTGAGGTGAGGCACACATTCTACACTTTCACTGGCTGCCTTGCTTTCCCTGTCTCATTTCCCCACTCTACTGCAGTTTCCTGGCATCACCTCCAGGGTAAACTGTTTGCATTTGAATCTGTATCTCAGGGTCTGCTTCTTGGAAAACCCAAGCTAAGATAGTAAAGCAATGGAATGGAATGGAATGAAATAGGATAGGATAGGATAGGACAGGATAGCATAGGATAGCATAGCATAGCATAGCATAGCATAGCATAGCATAGAACAAATGTATTAGAATGGCTTCTGTGTAGTATTAGTTTCATGAAACTCTTGTTTCCATTATAGATATAAGTGTTTGTACGGAGTCACAGTATGAAATATATTTCTTCTTGGGGGTCATGAATAAAAATATTTGAAAGACTCTGCCTGTGAACATAGGCATATATGACTCATGTAACTCTAGGTTTTAAAATCTCATTCTGTTCATTCATTCATTTGTCAAACCCTCATGGAGTCCCACCATGACCAGCCTTTCTAGGGCAGAGAAAATAGAAGTGAAGGACAGTTGCAACCTGTGTGGAGCACAGTCTTGAGAGGGCGAGGCCGGGGTGGATGGGTAATTGAAGAGCCTTACCGTGTGTGAGGCACGCTGTGATAGAGTGACATACAGGTTCCCGGGGAGGAGCGGGGGAGGGTACTGACGCACAACGTGGGCCAGGCGGTGTCATGGGAGGGAGGCTGGAAAGGTAATCTGGGGTCAGGTTAGAGAGGTGCTTCCAGTGTTCAGCATTTCCACGCTCCAGAGCAATGACTCTCAAAGTGTGAAGTTAGGGGGAGGGCGTGGAGGCCGGAGACCACAGTGTAAAGGGCTCATGGACAGCTCTTGTCAGCAACAATGGGTAGAGGTAGTGAAGCTAAATATTGCACAACTCCTCGCTTGTTGTGGTTGGATGAGACCAGGTGACTGTCGTTTGGCTCTCATGTCACGGTACAGGGACGTTGTCTTGAGGGGGCCAGGTTTTGGCAGGTCCCTCTTCCTGGCTTCCCTCTCACCTGCAGACTCAGAGGGGAGGTCTGGGCCTGCAGCACAGGCGTGTTTGTGTGTCTCTATGTCCGTCCCTGCATTCTGCCCCAGTAGACTTAAGATTTGGTCAGTTCTTTACCAGCCTTGTTCTACCTGGGCAGAAGGTCTGTTCTTGAATTTCAGCTCCAAATTGTCACATTAGCTCTGGAAGTCCACCTGCCTCCTCCCAGGTGACACTGGAGGACCTGGCTTAGTAGGCTGGTCACGCAAGGGAACCTGTCCATCAGGGACCCCAGTTTCTCCTTTGTTGGTGCCCTCCCACCCCTTCATGCATTCTGTACCCTTGTGCTTTTCCCCTCTCTTCTCCTGGATAAAGCTGCCCAGAGTGCATGTCGGGGGAAGGGGTGGGATGGCCTCAATCAGTTACACTTTAGAGTAAACCGAAATGCTCTCTTGAACCGGAAATTTACCATTGAAATCTTACTTTACTGTAAAAGGAAAGGCTTTATTTCCTTCTTTCCTTCCCACCTTCTTTCTTTCCTTCCTTCCTTCCTCTGTTCCTTCCTTCCTCACTTTCTTTCTTTCTTTTTCTTCATTCCCTATGGAATGTTAACCCATAAGTTAGCTCGTGAGAGAAGTACTGCCCTGGGGAAAGGCAGAGAGGCAGGGCGGGGCAGAATGGAGGGATCTGATCACACACAACAGTCTGCCTACACGAAGTGAGAGAGTGGCAGGGACATATATGCACTACCAAATGTAAAACAGATAGCTAGTGGGAAGCAGCCGCATAGCACAGGGAGATCAGCTCTGTGCTTTGTGACCACGAGTATGTATAACTGATTCACTTTGTTGTAACGGAGAAACTAACACACTATTGTAAAACAGTTATACTCCAATAAAGATGTTAAAAAAAAAAAAGACACTTTCTTGGAGTAACTTAACATCTTGAGGCCATTGTTTTCTTATGTGTGAAATGAGGCTCACCGCAGTTGCGGTGACAATAAGGTTTTATGGGAATCGACTGAAACAATTCGGACAAAGCTATGGACACCAGACCTGGCTTACAGAAAGGGCTTCATCAGTGCTAACCATGAGAATGGTGCTGACAGTGGTGGAAGCAGAGGCGGTGGTGGCAGTAGTGGTGATGATGATGGTGATGTGACGGTGGTAGGGTTGGTGGCGATAGTAATGGCAGTGGTGGAGGCTATGACATGGTAGTGGTGATGGTTGTGGTAGTGAGTTTGGTGACAGTGGTGGTACCAATGATGGTGATGGTAGTGGTGGCAGGCAGTAATGGCAGTGGGGGTGGCATGGCGGTGACAGCCTCTTCCATCCTGAGGTCGTGAAATAAGGTGTACGCTGGGAGCAGACACTAAGGAGTGCTGTGAAGGAAGGAGCCCTTTGTCACTCTGTGTTCCTCCCTTCCCTGTCTTGGAAAGCACTTGGAATGCTTTGGAACCCGTTGTACTTGCCCTGAGCCTTTACAAAGACCTAACCTATTGGGGGCAACTTTATTCTGCTCCAAATCTGGCCTCCACACAATCCCCAGGCTCTCATCCTAGGTTGAACCAAGCCTGGGGTCTGACATTTTTGACCCTCAGAGTAGTTTTTGCCAGAGCGTATGCCAGGAGGCATTTACCATCTGAAAATGTTTGACAGTGACCGGTGTCCCATAGACATTTATGGGCATGACAAATAAAAAAACATATTAAAAATTCAAGAGAATTCAGTTCTGTCTACAAGAGTTGTGTTTCTGAAATGGGTATATGTGAATCAGGGGTTGATGAGCTGAATGACATTTTTAATGTCTTGGGGACCTCACACTCATGAGGTGAATAATGAACCTCCTGGGTGATGAAACCAGATATCTGTTTCCTCAGAGGAGTTGTTTAAAAGTCAAGTTATGTCTGGGATTTTGTCTCCTGAAACCTTACAGAGATCAAGTGCAATTAAATCATCACTAATGAAAGAAGATGTAAATATTTAATTTTTTTCCTAAAGGCTGGAATTTTGGGACCCCATTTAAAATTAGAAGAATCTTTGCAAACCCTACTGTCGGACACCGAGTAGGTGGGCAATGAAGTCTTGCTGAAGGAAAAAGCTGAAACCTTATTAGCATCCTTGTTGTTATGAATAATCTCATTGTGGATCAATCTGAAACAACTTTCACCCTGGTTTCTTGGGCCAGAGTGTGGATCCTGATTCATCAGGAACAATGTAATCAAGTGCACCCTGAATCTACTGTCTTTCTACCTCAGGTAGATTTTCCCCCGTAAGGATCTTAACTCTAACTCTGACTACAATCATTATTAGCAAGTGAAAATGAAAAAATTTCTCAAATCCCAGTCCTTTGTAATCATTAGTTAATCACCAACCCAGGCGTGTTGATTCTGCTTTTCTATTTCTTCACTGCATAAGGAGGTCAAGGTTTTTGAAGTGTGTCTATTAATATTTAACAAGAAAAGGCAGGTTTGAAAAGAGATATCAGTTCTTCCAAAGGGGCTTCATCTTCCAAAATAAAAACTAGGACTGGCTTATTCTTTTCATTTTTTTTAATTGGGAAGTTTGAAAAAATGGTGAGAAAAGATCGGAGAATGATGTTTTGAAATAATATTTTACCTACTAAGAAACGATTTGAAGACAAAGGAAATTCTGCTAGAAGTATTGAACTCTATGAACAGCAAGGACTATCTGCTATCCACTAATGTCACTTTAATACTCTGATCATATAGACTGGAAATAAGGCAAGAGAGAGAGAGAGAAGGAACCCAGCACCATTTAGATGTATTTTTATTTATCTCCCTCCTCCCAGTTTGAAAACACAAACTGTTTTCTGCGAATTCTTTCATCACTGACTTGCCTGCAGTCCAACGGAAACTTCCAGTGCATAGCAGATCACATTGCTTGACCTGCTGTGAGGAAGCCCTCAGTGGGTTTACATGCGTGTGGAGAGTTGGGGAGCGGGCTGGTGTCTAGCAGAGGGAAGCAGGGACATCCCCCCCCCCATGATGTGCTCCTGGGCAGCTCTTGGAAGGTAGGTGTGGGTGTAGAGCTATGGAGGGGCCACCAGAGCCCCACGAAGCTCTGGGATTCTAGGCTCATTTCTGAGTCTCAGGGGCCTCATTTGTCCAGCAGGGCTAATGATAGAAATCTTATCTGAAACTCACAAGATTTTATGTGAATCAAATTACGTGTATATATTGCTCTCTGGAAGTGTAAGAGTATTATGATTATTATTACTACCATCAGCAGCAGCAGCATCATCAAGGATATCCGTTATCGAAACAAAAACAGACTCACAGACATAGAGAACAGGCTTGTGGTTGCCAAGGTGGGGGGGGAGGTAGGGAAGGGAAGGATTGGGAGTATGGGATTAGCAGAGGCAAACTATTATATATAGGGTGGATAAACCACAAGGTCCTACTGTATAGCACAGGGAACTATATTCAATATCCGGTGACAAACCATAATGGAAAAGAATATGAAAAAGAATATATATATATTATATATATATACTCAGTTGTATACGTATAACTGAGTCACTTTGCTGTACAGAAGAAATTAACACAACATTGTAAATCAACTATACTTCAATAAAATTTTTTTTAAAAAGTATATCAGTTATCTGCTTGCAGGCTGTGAGACTGCTTGATAAAAACCTGGTTTATGGGTACAAAATTCCCCTCCCCTCTTTTCAGAAATAATTAGAAGATAGGAGGGCATAACTAGAAGGTAGGAGGGCATAACTAGAAGATAGGAAGGCATAACTGGAAGATAGGAAGGTATAACTAGAAGATAGGAAGGCATAACTAGAAGATAGGAAGGCATAACTAGAAGATAGGAAGGCGTAACTAGAAGATAAGAAAGCATAACATAAAGAGCCAGCAGAACTTGTGCATAGGGAATCTCCAGGGCACACAGCTGTGGCTATAGCCTCCCCATGCTCTGCATCCTTGAGCTTCTGGAGCAGTTTTGTTTTTTGTTTTTTGTTTTTTTTGGAGCAGTTTTAACAATGCCTTCAGGGCCCTGCATTAGGTGGGGCAGCTAGAAATTGTCAGCTCTTGGTGACCAGTTCTCAGCTCAAAGTGGAGGCAGGCTTGGGAGGTAGGGTTATAGCACAGGATACTAGGTAGAATGTTTTGGGTATTCATCACTAACATTGTGAAGGTGTGTCTACACTTTAAAAAAATATGATGAGGATGACAGCATTCAGAACAGCAAGTTCCCATGTAGGCACTTAGGCTCCTTTTGAAGGGGTTAGTTTGATAGGGTTAGTTCTTACCATGAAATATAATAGGAAAACCTTTCAAAGATGGTTTAGCATCACTTGTATTTTCTGATCTACAATGTCCCCTGTCCATCTTACCTAAAATACCAGTGGACAAAGAAACACTTAAGATGACCATTCTTCCAAGAGACAAGTATGAGAAGAAAATCGTTTCATCTACTTGCACAATGAAACAGTGAACCACATTTTAATTAGAGTTTGGGTTCATTCATTTTTCCTCACTTGGGATAAAAAAGATGAAACACTATGAGTAGTGTATAAGTACTAGAGAAGGCTGAAGATTGGGTAAAATCTGATACTTAGCCGAACAAAACTTTTTAAAATTTCTTTAAAAACAAAACAAAACAAACAAAAACAAAACAATTTTAAATTTCTTTCATTTTCCCCACCTTCCTGTTTTAGTATTCATTTAAAAGTTCTTAATGACAAAAGGAAATTTCCATCTTTTGAGAAACACAGAGAAGAGTCTTGAGAGACATTCACTGTGCAAACGTTTCATGTCATTTCCTCTAGTTTTTTTTTTTTTTATGTTCCTACTCTGTACTTCATAACAAGGATTTACATCTTAAAGAACATCAAAAAGGAATGGTTTCAGAGTGTCTTAAAATAGACTAAAAAAAAATTCCACAGAGCTATCATTTGGTGCTTCTGAAACTTGTTTTAAACATTTTAGAAAGGAGATATGTTTTAGAAGTCATGAGAACCTATCACATTCTGTTTTTTAATAGTCTCTTACTTGAAACTGTAATTGTCACCTATCTCCCCAGCAGCTGAATATGTGACTTAAATGGAAGTAAACCTGCTTGACTTATATTGTCCAGAAGTTTTAAACAGTGCTTCATTTGAGGGGAAAAGGGATTTTGCGAGAACACTTACTTCTTTTTATCAATTTTCTTTCAAAATAAATATGAAGTCATTTTAAAAAACTAGGAAATCAGAATAACTTAATAACTACCAAATAACTTAAAATCACTCCTAAAGCAGAGAAACTTAACATCTAATTCCCAAAAGAAGACATCATTCTATAGTAGAGGCATTGAGAAATGCTGGAGAAGTTCTAGAAATAATTCAACAAATTAATCACCATTACCTTCTTTAGATCTGGCCATTCTTTTGGTAGAATATGACTGTGGATGTCAATTTTCATCTCCACGGGATCAGAGCAGACGCATGTAAAGAAAGAAATTTTGATATGAAGAGGTCTTCATGAAAACCATGGAGTTAATTGATTTACTTTGTCCTTAATGCTGCCTTCAGGCACCACTCAATATGCCTGCTCAGCCAGTAGAGATCCATTGGGGCTGCCTTCTTAAAGTCCACAGTTCTGTTTATCTGTCGACTTGGCTTTGGGTCAACAACTCTTTGGTAATCAGGACTCTGGGCACAAAATTAAAAAAAAAAAAAAAACTGTACTAAACCCCGTGAGGTCAAATGTACTGCAGGCTGCTTTTGAGTTACAGCAGGTCAAAAATGGACTAATCTTTGTTTATCTTTTATCAAGATATACATAGTTAAAAATCAAATATCAGAAGAATTTTAAAGAAAATAATAGATCCCTGACTCATCTGTTCTTATTCTTGGTTTCATTTCCCAGAAGAAACCAACTGTAATGCTTTTGGTTTTTGTACGGTAGTTACCTCTAGGTCTTTAAACAATACTTAGCAATTGGCTTGTTCATGAAAATCTAGCATGTTGAAACGTGTGGAGGAAGTTTCATCTTGACTTTTAAATCATAGAAAGAACCCATACTTGGTATATGTTATTTCCTCCATTGCCTTTTCTTTCATTTGTTCATTCATGCATTTGACAAACTTTTATTGAGAACTACTATGTGCTGAGAATATAAGGTTGAATGAGAGATAAAATGATACGTACATTGTTATAGGTATTTGTACAGAGTGTAAGCGTAGGGAGAAGTAGAGGGTCGTCAGAGCAGTTTGGGGAGGGCTTCCACTGGAGCATAAAGGGAGGCTTATGGTCATGCTTCCAAAGAGAGCCTGGAGCAAAGCAGCCCTTTATTGTTCTGTGTTTGTCCTTTCCTATTCCTGGAAAGCTTAAAATGTTCAGGGGACCTAAGGACCCTGGCAAAACCTTGAACCTGCTTTGGAATGCTTCCATCAGCTCAGTCTCCATAATGAAGGGACTAGGTAGTTTAAAAAAAACAGCCTTCCTACTAGGCTATTCAACTAGAATCTGGATAAATTTTAACAAACATTCTTCTCAACTAGATTCTGGATAAATTGTAACAAACATATGTTTAAATGCTTGCTCAGCTTGAAAGAAAATACAGGAAATCCTCAAGATCATTTTTGTAAAAAGTTTAATGAGCTTAAGCAAATGAATGAGCCTTAAAATAACATGGAGGCACATGCCAGTACTCAGAGTAAGTGTAAGCAGTTTTAAAGCACTTTCTATGGGCTAGGCACTGTTTCAAGCGTTTTACTCAATTCATTTATTCTTGATAATATTCTCATAAGAGGAACTATTACCAATATTCATTTGATAGGAGAGGAAACTGAAGCACAGAGAAGTTAGGTAACTTGTCCATAGTCACACAATAGTGAATGTGTAAGTAAATAAGCCAGAATTTGAACCCAGATAATGTGGATTCAGAACCCTGGAGCTTTGAAAATTAATATCCTAGAGGGAAGTGGGAGATCATACCATAGGCTTGTATGAAGTTGAGACTCCTTCATTAATGAATTGGAAGAGACACTTGCATGGAGATGCAAGGGAATTGAGCGTATATAAGAGTATATAAGGATGTCACAGAGTACGAAGGGTAGATTAAGAAAGTCTAAAAGGAGTCTAATTGGAGTGCTAAAAGAGGAGAGAGAAGTTGGAGGAGAGATATTCCAAGAGATAATAGCTAGGAATCAAAACCTATATCTAGAAGGATTAAGAAAAAGAACTCCCTTTCTAGAAACTTTCCAGTAAAACTACAGAACACCAATAATAAAGATCCTATAGGGCTTCCCTGGTGGCGCAGTGGTTGAGTCCACCTGCCGATGCAGGGGACACGGGTTCATTCCGTGGTCTGGGAAGATCCCACATGCCGTGGAGCGGCTGGGCCCGTGAGCCATGGCCGCTGAGCCTGCGCGTCCGGAGCCTGTGCTCCGCAACGGGAGAGGCCACAACAGTGGAGGCCCACGTAGCGCAAAAAAAAAAAAAAAAAGAAAAATTGTAAAAAAAAAAAAGATCCTATAAACTGCTAGAGAGAAAAAGAGAATGCCTTCAAATCTCAGCAATTAGACTGATAGCCAACTTCTCACAGCAATGATGGTAGCCATAGGACAATAGAATAATATGTTCAAAAAGCTAGTAGTCAACCTGGAACTGTATACCTTGTAAACTTTTATTTTAACAGTGAAGAAGAAGTAAAGAAATTTTCAGATAAAAACTGACTTTCCTACCAACAGAACTCACTTAAGGAATTTCTAATGATATACTCCAGAAAGGAGGAAAAATGGCCCCAGGAAAAAATTGTCTGAAATGTAAAATGAGTGGGGAGTAAAGAAAGTGGTAATCTTATAAATACATTTAAATAATATTTTTAATAATAATAATAATAGTGATGATGATGATCATGATGCCTATTTTACAGAGTTAAGGCACTAGCAAAAGGTTGTCCAGCTATATTCTTTTTTTTAAAATGAATTTATTTATTTATTTATTTATTTTTGTCTGAGCTGGGTCTTTGTTGCTGTGCGTGGGCTTTCTTTAGTTGCAGTGAGCGGGGGCTACTCTTTGTTGCGGTACACCAAGGGCTTCTCATTGCTGTGGCTTCTCTTGTTGCAGAGCACAGGCTCTAGGCACCGCAGGCTTCAGTAGTTGTGGCACGTGGGCTTCAGTAGTTGTGGCTCACAGGCTCTAAAGCACAGGCTCAGTAGTTGTGGCGCACGGGCTTAGTTGCTCCGCGGCACGTGGGATCGTCCCAGACCAGGGCTCAAACCCGTGTCCCCGGCATTGGCAGGCGGATTCTTAACCACTGTGCTGCCAGGAAAGCCCTGTCCAGCTATATTCTTGGTTTTTCTCTCCATAGCATGCCCTCTTAACAGTGAATCTCCTAATTTTAACATCTTTTGCAATCTTGATAAGCTGAGAATTTCCTAAATCATCAAGTCCTGGTTCCTTTTCTCTTACCAGTTTTTCGATCTTTTTCCTCTTGCATTTGACTCTAAACAGCAAGAAATAGCCAGGATGAACCTTTAACATCTTCCTTAGAAATCTCCTCAGCTAAATATCCAATTTCATCATTTATAAGCTCTGATTTCCACACAACTGCAGGACATACAATTGAGCTACATTTTCCATCCCTGTATAACAAGGATCCCCTTTCCTCCACGTTCTAGAATGTCCCTCATTTCCTTCTGAGCCCTCACCATTAGTGCCTTTAACATCCATATTTCTACCAATGATCTATTTATGATGATTTAGGTATTCTCTAAGACAATATAGGCTTTCTCTACCATGCTCCTTAATTCCTCTGAGCTTTCACTGGCAGAATCTTTAACATCTATATTTCAACTGACTGCCTGTCCAAGGAAATCTAGGATTTTCCTATCATGCACCTCAAAGTTCTTCTAACCTCTGCCCAATGCCCAATTCCAAAGCCACTTTCATATTTTTATGTGTTTCTTACAGTAGCACCCCACTTTCAGATGCCAAAATCTGCACTAGTTTCCAATTGCTGCTGTCACAAATCTTAGTGGTTTAAGCCAACACAAATTTATTCACTTATAGTTCTGGAAGTCAGAAGTCTAAAATGGTTCAGCAGGGCTGTGTTCCTAAGGAAGGCTCTAGAACAGAATTGGTTTCCTTGCCTTTTCTAGCTTCTAGATACTGTGTGCATCCTTGGCTCATGACCCCATCCTCCATCTTCAAAGCCAGCAGTTAGCATCTCATAGTACTTTTCTCTGCTTCTGCCATCACATCACCTTTTTTTGACTCTAACCCTCCCCATCTCCCTCTTCTAAGGACTCATGTAATCACAATGGGACCACCCAGATGACCCAGGATAATTTCCCCATCCCAGGAGCTTTAATATAATCACATTTTCAAAGTGCTTTTTTCCATGTAAGGTGGCATTTTCACAGGTTCTGGGGGTCTTCGAGTAGGGACATTATTCAGCCTACCACAATTAGGCATGCTAAAAATTTCCAAAGTAACTACTAAAAGATTACATATAGAGTATGTAACTTCCAATCCAGTTAAGTGGAAGATGGGATAAAGAAAAAAAATATCAATTCAGGGACTACCTTGGTGGTGCAGTGGTTAAGAATCTGCCTGCCAATGCAGGGGGCATGGGTTCGATCCCTGGTCCGGGAAGATCCCACATGCCGCGGAGCAACTAAGCCCACAAGCCACAACTATTGAGCCTGTGCACCACAACTCTGAAGCCCGTGTGCCCTAGAGCCTGCATGGTGCAACTACTGAGCCCGTGCACTGCAACTACTGAAGCCTGCACGCCTAGAACCCATGCTCCGTAACACAAGAAGCCACCGCAACGAGAAGCCCACGCACCACAACAGAGAGTAGCCCCCGCTTGCCACAACTAGAGAAAGCCCGCGCACACCAACGAAGACCCAATGCAGCAAAAAAATACCAAAAAAAAAAAAAAAATCAATTCAGAGGAAGGCAATAAAGGAAAAAAGAAACAGAAAAGATAGGCAAATAGCACAAAATGAAATGGCAGAAATAACAACATCCAACCATGTGTTGTTTATAGGAAATGTGTTTAAACTATAAGTATACAGAAAGTTTGAAAGTAAAAAGGTAAGAGGAATTAAAAGAAGAAAATCCTAACCGAAGAAAGACTATGATAGCTGTTTATCATGAACAGGGTAATTCAGATAAAAGAGACTATAAAACAAAAAGCATTATTAGAGCAAAAGAGGATCACTATATAATAATAAAAATAAAATAAAACTGACTACAAAGCCATAGTAATTCTAAATTGGTATAACAAATGGCCTCAAAATATAAAATGCACACACACACATACATATTTGACAAATCTTTCAACATAGGTCTCTCAATTATTGATAGGTCAGTCAAATAAAAATTATCTTCAGGGAGCTCCAGAGGAGGGCCCCAGTACTAGGGAACCACCAGAGAATGTCAAAACCATTCCACAAGAGAAAGAGATCCTTTTAAGCCCCAGCCTGCCCACAGAGCTGTAAGCCATTTTACTACCTGGTCGGTCAGGTAACAATTTGCCTATAACCCTAACATTTAATCTCTCTCCTTGCTTTGACTCTGCCAATCAAAGAGATCAATCTTAAGGAGAAGCAGAAATGCCAGTTGGGGAAGGAGAAGAAAGGACCATGTGCCCACCTTTAGGAAGAGAAATCGTACCTTTCAGTGAGGATTGAAGAGATTATTAATGTATTGTACTAGACATTTTCACTTTTTTACCTATGGATGGGTTTGCAATTTAAAGTGACTTTAGGAAGTTTTATTACCTAGAAGGGAGTGGAAATGTCATGGAGACTCTCTAGGTTTTCATCCAGAGGAAACAGAAAGACTACCTTCACCAAGCAGCATTGAAAGGAAAGTAGGAGCACATGGAACTATATCCAATGAGTCCTGTGTCTTCAGTGTACGTGTAACAGAAGAAGAGAACAATGCTTTTACTTCTGCTTATAAAGACAGGCAAACTTTTTGGCTAAATGTGCAGGAGGTCACAGTGTCCTCATGAGCAAAAGATAATACTCTTTCAGTTCCTACCATAGCACTAAGGAAAGTGACAGCAAAAAGGAAAATTGTATAAGATCTCATCGCCACATTTAAGAAAATGAGTTATAAATCAGATGAGCTTTATACTGGCATTCCTTTGTGGAAAAAGGCAAAAGATCAGTAGTTGTATTAAATTAAATTATTAAATTTATTAATAAATTTAAATTATTAAATTATTCAGTAGTTGTATAAAAAGAAAATATGGTTTAGACCAAGCCCGAGTTGCTCCTTTCTCCTGGCCCCAATCTGATGGCTATGAATTAGCTCAAATACCAAGGTTCAGCTCCTGACTCTACTATTAGTTGGATGGCATTGGGAAAGTTACTTAGTCTCTCTGTAAAATAGGGATGATAATAGAACTGATTTCATAGAGTTGTTCTACATATTAACTTGATAATATAAAACTATCAGCAATGAATTAGATGATGACACATAATCCAGTTATTTCTTAGTCAGCCATATGCAGACTTGCAGGAAGTCTGATGGTGTATTATATAAGAACCCTGGGTTTATGTGATGCAGGACTGTGTGGTTGGGACATCCGCTCTGCAGTGGTCACCATGATTGTGTTTCTTCTTGTCCAGGCCTGTGAGCCACTTGAAGGTAGGCAGCTCCACTGGTAGAAAGGACCTCTCCTGGAGGCTCCCTTTCCAAATTGGAATTCTTCTTTCCTCCAGTACCTGCTCCTCTTCTTGTGTTTTCTCTATCAGTGAATGATACTCTATCCAAACCAAACTTCTCCCTCTCTGCCTCTCTCCTTCCTTTCCTCACAATCAATAAAGCATTAGGTTTTTAAAATTCTAACCCGATTGCGTCTCCCAACCCAGTTCCCTCCTCTCTAGTCTCACTTTTAGGCCCTCATCGTGTCTCTCCAGGGTTGTTTAATCGCCCGCTAATGGTCTCTGACTCCAGTCTTGGCCCACTGTAATCCATCCCCAGGACTCTTGTCCACTGTGACCGCTCTAAAATACAAAATGATCACATCTCCTTCCAGCTTAATGCTTTTCATGGTTTCTCACTGCTAAGTACAAGCATGCATGGTAAACAAGGCCCCATATGTCCTTTTCTACCTCTTCTGTCCCTGTGCTCTGTGCCCCAGCCACACGGAATGCTTTATTCCTCCCCAAAGGGAATGCATTTCCCTTTTTGTCTCTATTTATAGCTTCTTTGACCTCTAAGGTCTGGAATGACCTTTCCCTGTCCTTCCTTCTAACAAATGTACACCTATCCATCACTGAACATTTTTGGCTTAAACATCACTCTTCTATAAGCCTCTCCTGACTACTCCCATCCCCAAATGGTAAAGGGGAACTACCCACTCCTGGAAGGCTTAGTTGAAGGAATGAGTGAGTAGGAATGACCCTGATAAAGCTGTGAATGATTTCAAGTTCATCTTCAAAGATAACAGAATCCCTTTCTGCTATCTTTTACCCAGCCTCTAGCTTTTGGCACCCCGAGACCTCTTAACCTATTTTTCTTCCTTATCAATACTTGCTATTTGAAGAGGAGCTAGTTTTAGTCTTTTGCACTTGAGTTTGAATTTGTCTACATTGGGGAACTGTTGAATTAATGAATTTTTGAGAAAATACCATAGGGCCAGGAACCATGTTTGTCTTGTCTGTTAAAACCCCAGTGAAAAGCAAAAGAGTAGGTACTTGTGATGATTAATTTTATGTATCAAGTTGGCCACAGTGCCCAGATATTTGGTTGAACACTATTTTAGATGTTTATTTAAAAGTTTTTTAAGTTTTTTTGGATGGAATTAACATTTGAATCAATAGTCTTTGAGTAAAGCAGGTCACCCTCTGTAATGTGGGTGGACACTTCTAACCATTTGCAGGCCTTAATATAAAAAGAGTGATGGCCCTGGATGAGAAAGAAATTCCACCAGCGGATGGCCTTCAAACTTGAAGGCCATCCTGAAGCACCAACTCTTCCCTGGGTCTCTAACCTGTTGTCCTACCTTGCAGATTTTGGATTTGCCAGCCTCCACAATCACGTGAACTAATTCCTTAAAACTATAAATGTTTCATAAGTATTTCATGAACTAATTCATCAATTAGTAAATACACATGAATGGGTGGATAAAATGTATTTTTCTGGAACATTTCTATCTAAGCCTCACGTGGAATTGTTATGTAAAGGGTTTCAGCTTTTATTCAATATCATGCAGCAACAGGTGTCATTCCCAGTATTTCTGTGAAGTCTCTGGCACTTTTTATATTTGGAAAATTAGGTGTTCAAGGGTAAAAACAGAAGCCAGCTCTTGGATTTTGAGGTTTCTTTCAAATTGAAGTATAGTTGATTTACAATGTTGTGTTAATTTCTGCTGTACAACAAAGTGATTCAGTTTTATATATGTGTATATAATTATATACACATTCTTTTTTTAAATATTCTTTTCCATTATGGTAGGTAGGCAAGCCAGTCATGAGGGGGCCTTGGGGTGAGGGATGAGTTAGCAGGCACCTGTGTGTGTTGATGATGGAAGGAAGACGTTTCAATATACACCAACATGGACAGTGACTCAAACCAGATACCACTGAAACCGAGTTCCCCTGCTGAGTTTATGATTAACCTGTCTATCCAAAACTTTATTCCCCTGCTTGTCCTGCCCCTGTTCCCCTCAGGACTGAAGAGTATCAAAGAAAAGAGGAGACTGAAACCGAGTAGGACCCTCTGGTCTGCTCTCAGTTACAAAAGCCCCTTGGTGTCCCCTTTTTCTTGTTTGTAGAAAAAGACTTTAGTTTCCTAGGCCTTCCCTGAGTTCCAAAGAGCAGACTCAAGCAGTTACTAGTTAGGGAAGTGAGGGAAGGCAGAAACAAAGGTAAGGCAGTCAAGCAAGAAAAGTAATGATAGAATAAACAATAGTTCATCAATAAAACCGAGTCCTAGTTCCTTCTCAAGGGATATACATAACAATTTGATGTATATCTTGAGTTGTTCTACAGGAACTATGACCCCCACCCAAGTGGTGGATGGTGATTACATGCTGACCACAAGCACATAGAACCCATACTGGTTGGAACCAGAAAGTTGATGATTAAAACATCACCCTGTTACCTCACCACCAACCAATCAGAAGAAAGTCAACTCTTGCCCCTAATTTTGCCTTTAAAAACTCTTTCCTGAAAGCCATCAGGGAGTTAAGGTCTTTTGAGCATTAGCTGCCCATTCTCCTTGCTTGGTTCCCTGCAGTAAATGCTGTACTTTCCTTTACCACAACCCAGTGTCTGTAGATTGGCTTTGCTGCATGGCAGGTGAGCAGACCCAAGTTCAGTTTGGTAATACCACCTCTGCCTGATAATGCCTTGGGCTCCACAAGAGAGTAAGGAGGGTCTGGGGTAATGGTTTAGATCACAGACTATAGCATAAATTTACAGACTTTATTTCCCTGAGCAAATTACTTAATTCTCTATGTACTCATCTCCCCATATGTAAAATAGGGGAATAATAAAACCTACCTTGGGAGAATTCCCTGGCGGTTCAGTGGTTAGGACTCTGCACTTTCATTCACGGGGTCTGGGTTCGATCCCTGCTTGGGGAACTAAGAACCCACTGCCTGGGCTTGGCCATAAAACAAACAAACAAACAAACAAAAACCCCAAAACCTACCTTGGTCTGTTTTAAGGATCAAATGAGATAAGACATGGAAGGCATATAAAATTATGTCTAGCATAATGTAAGCAGTATATAAGGGTTAGTCATTGTTTTTCATATTATTGTCAACACATAAGCCCTCCAGAATTCAGACAAAACCTCAAGGAAAATGTGTGGGTAAGGGAAAACCTGAAATAACTGTGATTAAGTTTCTGCCATCTGATGACATAAGGATTTGTATCAACAGTGGAGAGAGATTATAGAAAAGTAGAGAAACTTACATTTTGCATGCATTTATACAATGGCACACTGGAAATTTTTGCAAGCTCCACTTGGAATTCCAGGTGTTATTATATGGGCAGGGAAGTTTTTGGGTGGAAGTTGGGGTTGATAATTCCACGATATATAGGCCATATTATCAATGGATGTGAGCCACCTGAGTAAGCCTGGAGCAGTGGAGGGTTAGCTCAGGGGGGGACAGGAAGTGATGAAGACCAGAGTACAGGTAGAGAGTTAGCTTTGGAGAGGAGTGATCACCTGTCTTTTTGAGGGTGAAGGGAGAGATGAAGTGATACAAGGAGCCATGATGTGTCAGACGAAACCTCAACCATCAAGGGCTAATCTCTATGGTCTTTCTGAGGTGGGAAGTGAGGTCATCTACTGAGTCAGTGTTAGAAGTTTAAAAAGAAAAGGAAGAAAGGAAAGAAAGGAACAGCTTTAAAATGGCATTTGAGTTGCTTGCTAGGTGATGAACAGCAACATCAGGGCTACAGTGTAGTTGGACTTTAAGAATGTTTAATGGAAAACCACTTGAAAACACACAAAGGAATTTTTAGTCTAGGAGAAACTGCAGCTATAAATGCACACAGTGGTTCTATTAGAGTAGTGAGAGTCTGAATTATTTTTTTAATCTCTTTATTTTCAAAATATTTCCTAATGAAGTTACAATACTCTGATCATTGGAAATGTTTCTAAAAATATATTTTAAAGGAATTTATGATGTGTCGCATTGTCAGTGTTCTCAAAAGTCACCATACCTAATGTCATTTTTAACCGTGAATCACAGTGGTTTGTCTTCTCTAAGCAGTTTTTTTTTTGGCTGTGCCTTGCAGCATGCAGGATTTTCGTTCCCCGACCAGGGGTTGAACCCATGCCCCCTGCAGTGAGTCCTAACCACTGGACCACCAGGAAATTCTTCTAAGCAGTTTTATCAACTCTCATCTCACTCTGATAACCTAGGCATGATTTAGCTTACCTATTTGACAATAATCCCACAGTGATGTATATTCTACTCCAGTTGCCCCTGAACTATTTTTTAAATCAACCGCAGAAACCAAGAATTAAGATTCAATTCAGGATCTCTTCTTATTACATTAGCTTTTGCCAGATCAGAGTAACCTAATAAGATTCTACATTCATAGAGAGCTATGCCTAGTGGAACTCAGGAAAAATGATTGGCTCACACTAAATTAGATTTATGAGTGTCAACCTAAAAACTAGTGGTACACTTGAATTTTATTCATATTTTTTTCTCTGTGACTTTGAATCATAGATCAGCTCTCCTCTCTAAGTCTCTTCATTCACAATTGCCATAATTGATGCCTAATTCGGAAATGAGGTGGTAGGCATTTACGTAATGGGGGATTATGTGTTATTCACTCATAATGGCAATGTTAGGGCTGTCAATCGTTGCACACTTTTACAGTGCTATGGAGGGGAGAAGCGGAAATGAATGAATGTGAAATCCATCACCTGAAGTGCGTTTAGAAAAGAATGAATTCCACTCTAGACTTACTCAGAGCTCTGATGATAGAAAATAATAACTTTTATGCCGTGGGGTTGAGGATGGATTGGGAAAGGCTAGAGACTCTCAGTCTTAACCCCCAAGTGGTGATCACTAGGGGAACGTTAAAAATATTGATCTACCTCCCCACAACCCTTGCCCTTGTCCCTGCTTACGCTTCCAGGGAAGCCTAATTAAATTTGAATTTATAAACAATGAATAATATTTTTATTATAAGTATTTCTCAAATATTGCATGGGGCATACTTATACTAAAAAATTCATTATTTATCTGAAATTCAAATTTAACTATGCATCCTGTATTTTTTACTTGCTGAATCTGGCATACACACACCCTCCCTCCCCCATCCCCAAACCAGATTCAGAATTAGAAGGTCTGGTATTTTTAAAAAGTTCCTCAGGTGATCTTAATGTGCACCAAGATTCAGAAACACTGTGCTAAACCTTAAAATGTTCAAGCTGCAAAGCTCTGGAAGCTGAGGTTGGCAGAAGGCAAACTAAAACAGGAAAGAAGAGAATAGGAAATGATTGTTAAGACAGGTCAGTAGAACCCATCACTTCTTTGAAGTCTTCTATTTTGTCGTCCTATGTTCCATATTTGTTATAATTTATTGAGGAGAACATTTACACTGCATCTATAGCCTCTCTGAACTACCATAACCTTGACTGATGCTGAGTGAGCAGTTCTTGGTGGTATGCAGGGAGGTGTAGCCATGCTCTGTGTCAGTGACCCTTTCTGCCCCACTCCAAACTATGTCCCCTGGTGACAGGGCTGACTGAACCTGAGGGAGACACACAGCCCAAGACAATCAGTTTATGGTCTGGACAGTGGCCTATGAGGTACTGCGGTACAAGAGTTCTGCCCAGTAGGGTGATGATGATTGAACTAGACCAGCCAGATTCTCTCTGTGTGCATTTTATTTCTGGATACAGAGCACCAGATGTTTGATAGTGGAAGCAGAATCAATTGGGATAGGTTAGGTCAGTGGTGCTCAAACTTCAGTGAGCATTAGAATAATTTGCAGGACTTATTAAAACACAGATTGCTGGTCCTCACTTCAGAGTTTCTGATTCAGTAGGTCTGGGCTGGAACCCAAGAATTTGCATTTCTAACAAATTTCTAGGTGATACTGCTGATTTTAATTCCGGGAACACACTCTGAGAATTACTGGGTTAGCTTCTGCTGCAGTAACAAACAAGCCCCAGATCTCAGTGGTTGAAGGAAACAAAGGTTTATTTCTTGTTTGGGCCACGTGTTTGTTGTGGGTTGTCTGGGTGCTCAGCTTCCAATGTCAATGTCAGCTTCTTCACTCCGAGACCCAGACTGATGGAGCAGCCACTGTCTGGAACATCCTGGCCACCACAGCAGAAGACATAGGGAGTGCGTGGTGAAGCACACCTGGGCTCTTAAAGTTTCCCCTGGAAGTGACATGTGTCACTTCTACTCAGTTGCACTGACCAAAGAAAATCATATGGCCCCACATAACTTCTAGTGGAGCAGGTAAACACAATCTTATTTGTTTAGAAAGAGAGAGAACTAGAAGCTTTGCAAACTGCTCTAGTGATCAACCAGCAGCTGGAATTTAAAAAGACACAGAAAGAGACCAGCACAGAGAGGGCATGAGACCACTGGAGCCAGGGATTGAGGAAAACCCTGGCTGGTTGGATGGTAGTGGCAGGGGTGATTAGAGACAAGGCATGGATATACAGAGTTATATAATGGTTGACGGCAGTTGTTGAAGCTGCTTTTGATCCTGAACCACCTCTAAAGCTGTTGCATTATGTTCTGATCACCATGGATGTGTTAATATAGGTGTTCATACATCCCTGTGAGATTCTCAAATCCTTATTCCCACATACACCTGTAAGCTTGTAAAGCCTTCTCCCATGGGATCTCATCACATAACCAAGTCACCACCAACAAAGTGTGTCCCAGCAATTAAATTAATTTCAAGGTAATTTGGGTCTCCAACTTGTAGATCTCAAACACCATGAAGTGGACATACAGACCAAAATAAAACATCTTACAATTTTTTTAAAATTTTCATTTTTTATGGGAGCATAGTTGATTAACAATGTTGTGTTAATTTCAGGTGTACAGCAGAGTGATTCAGTTATACATATACATGTATCTATTCTTTTTCAAATTCTTTTCCCATTTAGGTATTGCAGAGTATTGAACAGAGTTCCCTGTGCTATACAGTAGGTCCTTGCTGGTTATCTGTTTTAAATATTGCGGTGTGTACATGTCAATCCCAAACTCCCAATTAAATTTTTAAAGTACAGTTTTCCCACATAAAGCCCCAATTCTGCCCCAGCCCTAGCCTTTGGATTTCTAGTTTTTCTCCTTCTTTTCCTTTTCTCCCAGTTCTGCACTTCAAAATCCCCAAAATCTGATTTAGCAATACAGGGGTGGGGACCAGCATAAGCAGCCCCAGCGGGACTCGTGTGTGGTGGTTGGAGGGGGGAACGTTTAGAGATCCACTTAGGGTAATAGTCTGACCCATCACAACCTTGGGACAAACCCCCATTACTTTAGGAACCTGAGGGACATTCGGTTCCTTTTACTTAACAGAGTCCAAACAACTTGGGCATGGACTTTCATACCAGGAGTAAATGATTTCTAAGGTGAAAAATGTGTGTGCGGGGCTTAAATGTTCTTACAACATTAACAACCAAAAAGAAAGTGGTAAATTTTCATCATTGCTCAACTGCTCATCTTTTGAATTCGAGCTTAGTCATGTCCAAAACATCCCCACTGTGCTGGAATTTGTGGTCTACTTAGTTGCTTTCCCCCACTGTTTGCTTGTCTAACACATGGGTTTACCATGGACCCTGTGATTCTTTCTCCTTACTGCTCTCTTCTGTTCAGTAAGTGACTGATTGGGCTTGAGTTCTGAATTTTGTCCATGTCCTAGGATCGCTTCTGTGAACACTTCTAGGGGCAGGCAATAGTTCTTTTGGGCTTGAGAAAGAGGGTCCCTTCTCTGGGCTCCATGCTTTAGTGGACTTTGGCTCCTGCCTCTCCTCTGGCCTCAGCCCTCCCCACAGGGTGAGGACTCCCAGAGACGAATGGACAATGCCCACCTGTAGGCCTCCTTCTCACCACTTAGACATGGCCCTGGAGTTCCCAAGGGCTCTGAGCCTGCTTCTAGGGTCTGGGTGGGTCTTGTCCTCAGTCTTGAGTAGCCCAGAATGTGTCACCACATGCATGCCCCAGGCCCAAAATATGGCCAAGGGATGGCTATTTGGAGGTGTGTAAATGGAGCTTGGATATGTGGCCTGGGAGTTTGAGGCCCTGAGGGGACCTAGAAGTAAGAAGAGAAAGAGAATGGTTCATGGACCGAGGACCAGAGCTCTCTGCAATATCACGATCGGGCACAGAAGTTCTAAACACCCAAGAATTTTTTTTTTTTTTGAAGATGTTGGGGGTAGGAGTTTTTATTAATTAATTTATTTATTTTTGCTGTGTTGGGTCTTCGCTTCTGTGCGAGGGCCCTCTCCAGTTGTGGCAAGCGGGGGCCACTCCTCATCGCAGCGCACGGGCCTCTCACTATCGCGGCCTCTCTTGTTGCGGAGCGCAGGCTCCAGACACGCAGGCTCAGCAGGTGTGGCTCACGGGCCCAGCTGCTCCGCGGCATGTGGGATCCTCCCAGACCAGGGCTCAAACCCGTGTCCCCTGCATTAGCAGGCAGACCCTCAACCACTGCGCCACCAGGGAAGCCCAGCACCCAAGAATTTTAACTTCAAACTTGGCCTTCCACATGGTTCTGAGGGAGTATTCGTAAAGGTAGGTTGGATAGAATAGATTCTACCTGACAACTTCTTAGGTTGGCTTGTACTTATAAATATTCATAATTGTGGTACATAGGTCTCCACTTATATCCTCGCCACAGACCCTGTAAATGTTAGACACAGATCTGGAGGGTATGTGGAGAAATCAAGAGGCTAGGACTCAGATCTTGGCCTGGGACAGGAAGGAAGAACCTGTTGATATAATTCCATGGAGCAAACACTGATGAGACTGCTTTGACTTCTAATTTTACAGATTTAAAAAACAGTGAGGGAGATTGGTTCAAGATGGCAGAATAGAAGGACGTGCTCTCACTTCCTCTTGCGAGAACACTGGAATCACAACTAACTGCTGAAAAATCATCTACGGGAAGACACTGGAACTCACCAAAAAAGATACCCCACATCCAAAGAGAAAGGAGAAGCCTCATTAAGACTGTAGGAGGGACGCAATCACAATAGAATCAAATCCCATAACTGCTGGGTGGGTGACGCACAAACTGGAGAACACTTATGCCACAGAAGTCCATCCACTGGAGTGAAGGTTCTGAGCCCCACGTCAGGCTTCTGAACCTGGGGGTCCGGCAATGGGAGGAGGAATTCCTAGAGAATCAGACTTTGAAATCTAGTGGGATTTGACTACAGGAGTGGGGGAAACAAAGACTCCACTCTTGGAGGCACACACAAAGTAGTGTGCTCATCGGGACCCAAGGGAAGGAGCAGTGACCCCCTAGGAGACTGAACCAGACCTACCTGCTACTGTTGGAGAGTCTCCTGCAGAGGCAGGGGGTGGCTCTGTCTCACCTTGAGGACAAGGACACTGGCAGCAGAAGTTCTGGGAAGTACTCCTTGGCTTGAGCCCTCCCAGAGTCCACCATTAGCCCCACCAAAGAGCCTGGGTTGGCTCCAGTGTTGGGTACCTCAGGCCAAACAACCAACAGGGAGGGAACCCAGCCCCACCCATCAGCAGTCAAGTGGATTAAAGTTTTACTGAGCTCTGCTCACCAGAGCAACAGCCAGCTCTACACACCAACAGTCCCTCCCATCAGGAAACTTGCACAACCTCGTAGATAGCCTCATCCACCAGAGGGCAGACAGAAGCAAGAAGAACTACAGTCCTGAAGCCTGTGGAACAAAAACCACATTCACAGAAAGGTAGACAAGATGAAAAGGCAGAGGGCTATGTACCAGATGAAGGAACAAGATAAAACCCCAGAAAAACAAATAAATGAAATGGAGATAGGCAACCTTCCAGAGAAAGAATTCAGAATAATGACAGTGAAGATGATCCAGGACCTCGGAAAAACAATGGAGGCAAAGATGGAAAAGATGCAAGAAATGTTTAACAAAGACCTAGAAGAATTAAAGAACAAACAAACAGAGATGAGCAATACAATAACTGAAATGAAAACTACACTAGAAGGAATCAATAGCTGAATAACTGAGGCAGAAGAACGGATAAGTGACCTGGAAGACAGAAAGATGGAATTCACTGCTACAGAACAGAATAAAGAAAAAAGAATGAAAACAAATGAAGACAGCCTAAGAGACCTCTGGGACAACATTAAACGCAACAACATTCACATTATAGGGGTCCCAGAAGGAGAAGAGAGAG
>NC_041215.1:42326632-42328009 GCF_002837175.3 Physeter macrocephalus | reverse complement strand
CAAGGGAAAAACGACAAATAACATACAAGGGAACTCCCATAAGGTTAACAGCTGATTTCTCAGCAGAAACTCTACAAACCAGAAGGGAGTGGCATGGTATACTTAAAGTGATGAAGGGAAGAAGCTACAACCAAGATGACTCTACCCGGCAAGGATCTCATTCAAATTCGATGGAGAAATCAAGAGCTTTACAGACAAGCAAAAGCTAAGAGAATTCAGCACCACCAAACCAGCTCTACAACAAATGCTAAAGGAACTTCTCTAAGTGGGAAACACAAGAGAAGAAAAGGATCTACATAAACAAACCCAAAACAATTAAGAAAATGGTCATAGGAACATACATATCGATAATTACCTTAAACGTGAATGGATTAAATGCTACAACCAAAAGACACAGGCTTGCTGAATGGATACAGAAACAAGACCCGTATATATGCTGTCTACAAGAGACCCACTCCAGACCTAGGGACCCATACAGACTGAAAGTGAGGGGATGGAAAAAGATATTCCATGCAAATGGAAATCAAAAGAAAGCTGGAGTAGCAATACTCATATCAGATAAAATAGACTTTAAAACAAAGAATGTTACAAGAGACAAGGAAGGACACTACATAATGATCAAGGCATCAATCCAAGAAGAAGTTATAACAATTATAAATATATATGCCCCCAACATAGGAGCACCTCAGTACATAAGGCAACTGCTAATAGCTATGAAAGAGGAAATCGACAGTAACACATTAATAGTGGGGGACTTTAACACCTCACTTTCACCAATGGACACATCATCCAAAATGAATATAAATAAAGAAACAGAAGCCTTTAAATGACACAATAGACCAGATAGATTTAATTGGTATTTATAGGACATTCCACCCAAAAACAGCAGATTACACTTTCTTCTCAAGTGTTGCTGGGACATTCTCCAGGATAGATGACATCTTGGGTCACAAATCAAGCCTCAGTAAATTTAAGAAAACTGAAATCATATCAAGCATCTTTTCTGACAACAATGCTTTGAGATTAGAAATCAATTACAGGGAAAATAACGTAAAATACACAAACACATGGAGGCTAAACAGTACGTTACTAAATAACCAAGAGATCACTGAAGAAATCAAAAAATACCTATTGACAAATGACAATGAAAACATGACGATCCAAAACCTATGGGGTGGAGCAAAAGCAGTGCTAGGAGGGAAGTTTACAGCAATACAAGCCTACCTCAAGAAACAAGAAAAATCTCAAATAAACTATCTAACCTTACACCTAAAGGAACTAGAGAAAAGAACAAACAAAACCCAAAGTTAGCAGAAGGAAAGAAATCATAAAGATCAGAGCAGAAATAAATGAAATAGAAACAAAGAAAACAATAGC
>NC_041215.1:42324397-42326555 GCF_002837175.3 Physeter macrocephalus | reverse complement strand
TGAAGAAAAAGAGGGAGAGGACTCAAATCAATAAAATTAGAAATGAAAAAGGAGAAGTTACAACAGACACCGCAGAAATACAAAGTATCCTAAGAGACTACTACAAGGAACTCTATGCCAATAAAATGGACAACCTAGAAGAAATGGACAAATTCTTAGAAAGGTATAACTTACAAGACGGAACCAGGAAGAAATAGAAAATATGAACAGACCAATCACAAGTAATGAAATGGAAACTGTTATTTAAAATCTTCCAACATAAAAAGTTCATGACCAGATGGCTTCACAGGTGGATTCTATCAAACATTTAGAGACGAGCTAACACCCATCCTTCTCAAACTCTTCCAAAAGTTGCAGAAAAAGGAACACTCCCAAACTCATTCTATGAGGCCACCATCACCCTGATACCAAAACCAGCCAAAGATACTACAAAAAAGAAAATTACAGACCAATATCACTGATGAATAAAGATGCAAAAATCCTCAACAAAATACAAGCAAACAGAATCCAACAACACATTAAAAGGATCATACACCAGGATCAAGTGGGATTTATCCCAGGGATGCAAGGATTCTTCAATATACACAAATCAATCAATGTAATACACCATATTAATAAATTGAAGAGTAAAAACCATATGATCATCTTAATAGATGGAGAAAAAGCTTTTGATGAAATTCAACACCAATTTATGATAAAAACTCTCCAGAAAGTGGGCATAGAGGAAACCTACCTCAACATAATAATGGCCATATACTACCAACTCACAGCAAACATCTTTCTCAATGGTGAAAAAGTGAA
This sequence comes from Physeter macrocephalus, assembly GCF_002837175.3. NCBI lineage: Eukaryota > Metazoa > Chordata > Mammalia > Artiodactyla > Physeteridae > Physeter > Physeter macrocephalus. Next base: position 42,325,754 of record NC_041215.1, on the reverse strand, counting down.
AGCATTTCCTCTAAGATCAGGAGCAAGACAAGGATGTCCACTCTCACCACTATTATTCAACATACTTTTGGAAGTCCTAGCCATGGCAATCAGAGAAGAAAAAGAAATAAAAGGAATACAAATTGGAAAGGAAGAAGTAAAACTGTCACTGTTTGCAGATGACATGATACTATACATAGAAAATCCTGAAAATGCCACCAGAAAACTACTAGAGCTAATCAATGAATTTGGTAAAGTTGCAGTATACAAAATTAATGTGCAGAAATCGCTTGCATTCCTATACAGTAATGATGAAATATCTGAAAGAGAAATTAAGGAAACACTCCCATTTACCATTGCAACAAAAAGAATAAAATACCTAGGAATAAACCTACCTAGGGAGACAAAAGACCTGTATGCAGAAAACTATAAGACACTGATACCAACAGATGGAGAGATATACCATGTTCTTGGATTGGAATAATCAATATTGTGAAAATGACTATACTACCCAAAGCAATCTACAGATTCAATGCAATCCCTGTCAAATTACCAATGTCATTTTTTACAGAACTAGAACAAAAAATCTTAAAATATGTATGGAGACACAAAAGACCCCGAAGAGCCAAAGCAGTCTTGAGGGAAAAGAACAGAGCTGGAGGAATCAGACTCCCTGACTTCAGACTATACTACAAAGCTACAGTCATCAAGACAATATGGTACTGGCACAAAAACAGAAATATAGATCAATGGAACAAGATAGAAAGCCCCGAGATAAACCCACACACCTATGGTCAACTAATCTATGACAATGGAGGGAAGGATATACAATGGAGAAAAGACAGTCTCTTCAGTAAGTGGTGCTGGGGGCTTCCCTGGTGGCGCAGTGATTAAGAATCTGCCTGCCAATTCAAGGGACACGGGTTCAATCCCGGTATGGGAAGATCCCATGTGCCGCGGAGCAACTAAGCCCATGCGCCACAGCTACTGAGCCTCTGCTCTAGAGCCCAGGAGCCACAACTACTGAAGCCCACGTGCTACAACTACTGAAGCCCACGCCCCTAGAGTCCGTGCTCCGCAACAAGGAAAGCTACCACAGTGAGAATCCCGTGCACCACAATGAAGAGTAGCCCCCACTCACCGCAACTAGAGAAAGCCTGCGCGCAGCAGTGAAGACCCAACAGAGCCAAAAATAAATAAATAAATAAATTTATTTTTTAAAAAAAGTGGTGCTGGGAAAACTGGACAGCTACATGCAAAAGAATGAAATTAGAACACTCCCTAACACCAAACACAAAAATAAACTCAAAATGGATTTGAGACCTAAATGTAAGACCAGACACTATAAAACTCTTAGTGGAAAACATAGGAAGAACAC
>NC_041215.1:42288698-42323825 GCF_002837175.3 Physeter macrocephalus | reverse complement strand
ATAGATGAATGGATAAAGAAGATGTGGTACATATATACAATGGAATATTACTCAGCCATAAAAAGGAACGAAATTGAGTCATTTGTTGAGATGTGGATGGACCTAGAGACTGTCCTACAGAGTGAAGTATGTCAGAAAGAGAAAAACAAATATCGTATATTAACGCATATATGTGGAACCTAGAAAAATGGTACAGATGAACCGGTTTGCAGGGCAGAAGTTGAGACACAGATGTAGAGGACAAACGTATGGACACCAAGGGGGGAAAGCCGGGGGTGGTGGTGTGATGAACTGGGAGGTTGGGATTGACATGGATACACTGATGTGTATAAAATGGATGACTAATAAGAATCTGCTGTATAAAAAAAAATAATAATAATACATTATGGAAAAAAAACCAAAAGCAAACAACAACAAAAAACATTGAGGGATTTCCCTGGCGGTCCAGTGGTTAAGACTCCAAGCTTCCACTGCAGGGGGCACGGGTTCGATCCCTGGTTGGGGAACTAAGATCCCGCATGATGCGTGGCACGGCCAAAAAAAACCCCCAAAACAAAGAACAATGAATCATCCCCAAATTAATTTCTCCAAAGCCTCACAGAAGAGCCTGGCAGAAAAAGGCTAAATGGTCATACTTCACTTAGCCCATTTGGCTCTCACGCTAGCGTGTCAACAACCTGTATGTGACATGCTGTGTTGTTGTACTAAGAGCACTGATGCTGGGCTTCCCTGGTGGTGCAGTGGTTGGGAGTCCGCCTGCCGATGCAGGGGACGCAGGTTCGTGTCCAGGTCTGGGAAGATCCCACATGCCGCGGCATGGCTGGGCCCGTGGGCCATGGCCGCTGGGCCTGTGCGTCCGGGGCCTGTGCTCCGCAATGGGAGAGGCCACAACAGTGAGAGGCCTGCATACCACACACACACAGAAAAAGAGCACTGATGCTAGAAGTTAAAGACGTGGTTTCTAGGCACGGCAGCCTGGTGGCCAAGAGCGTGGGCTTTGGAGTCAGTGAGCCCCAAGCTGGGAGGTCAACTCTCCTGCTTACAAGCTGGGTGATCTCAAGCAAGTCTCAACCTCTCTGAGCTTCAGTTTCTTCATCTATAAATAGGATAATGATCCCTGCCTGACATGGGTACTGTAAGGATTTAATAAGATCTGAAAGTGCCTGCCTTATAAGGGGTAGCTGCTGCCACTAGGTTGTTGTTACTTTTACTGTTATAATTGATTCTGCAGCCTTAGACCAGCAAGTTTTTTAAACTCATTTCAAAATTAATTAGAGGGACTTCCCTGGTGGTCCAGCGGCTAAGACTCCGGGCTCCCAGTGCAGGGTCCTGGGTTCATTCCCTGGTCAGGGGACTAGATCCCACATGCTGCAACTAAGAAGTTCACATGTTGCAACTAAAGACCCCGCATGCCGCAACGAAGATCCCGCATGCGGCAACTGAGACCCGACACAACCAAATAAATAAATAAATAGATATTTTTTTAAAATTCGTTAGAAAAAATAGGATAGCACATTCACATAGTTAGAAAATCAGATATGAAAAGGTATATATTGAAAAATCTTTATCCCACCCCTCTCCCCATCCACCTCATTCCACACAGCCTTGTCTTCTGTAGGTAACCACTTTTGTTAGTTTTTGGTGTGTCCCTCCAGTATTTCTTTATTCAAAAATAAGCAAGTTAAAATATATGGTCTTATTTTCTCCCTTTTCATACGCAAAAGGTAGCACACTATATATGCTTTTTTCACTTAACAATTTATCTCGGAGACCTTTCCATATCAGTATGTAGAGAGCTTCCTCATTCTTTTCCACAGCTGCATACTATCCCACTGTGAAGTTTATTTTGTTACTCCCCTAGAGATAGACAATTGGATTGTCTTTTTTTTTTAATTGAAGTATAGTTGATTTACAGTGTTGTGTTAGTTTCTGGTGTATAGCGAAGTGAGTCATATATATATGTGTGTGTGTATATATATATTCTTTTTCATTATAGGTTATTGCAAGATACTGAATATAGTTCCCCATGCTATATAGGAGGACCTTGTTGTTTATCTACTTTATATATAGTGGTTTGTATCTGTTAATCCTAAACTCCTAATTTATCCCTCCCCCACCTTCCCTTTTGGTAACCATAAATTTGTTTCCTATGTCATGAGTCTGTTTCTGTTTTGTAGATAAGTTCATTTGTATCATATTTTAGATTCCACATATATGTGATACCATATGATATTTGTCTTTCTCTGTCTTACATAATTTAGTATGATAATCTCTAGGTCCATCCATGTTGCTGCAAATGGCATTATTTCATTCTTTTTATGGCTGAGTAGTATTCCATTGTATATATATATACCACCTCTTCTTTATCCATTCATCTGTCAGTGAACATTTAGGTTGCTTCCATGTCTTGGCTATTGTCAGTAGTGTTGCTATGAACACAGGGGTGCATGTATCTTTTCAAACTAGAGTTTTGTCTGGATATATGCCCAGGAGTGGGATTGCAGTATCAGGTAGCAGCTCTATTTTTAGTTTTTTAAGGAACCTCCATACTGTTTTCCATAGTGGCTGCACCAATTTACATTCCCACCAACAGTGTGTGAGGGTTCCCTTTTCCTCCACACCTTCTCCAGCATTTATTATTTGTAGACTTTTTAATGGTGACCATTCTGACTGGTGTAAAGTGGTACCTCACTGTAGTTTTGATTTGCATTTCTCTGATAATTAGTGATATTGAGCATCTTTTCATGTGCCTGTTGGCCATCTGTATATCTTCTTTGGAGAAATGTCTATATAGATCTTCTGCCCATTTTTTTTGTTTGTTTTTGGTTTTGTTTTGCAGTACGTGGGCCTCTCACCACCGTGGCCTCTCCCATCATGGAGCACAGGCTCCGGACGCACAGGCCCAGTGGCCACGGCCCACAGGCCCAGCCGCTCTGCAGCATGTGGGACCCTCCCGGACTGGGGCACGAACTTGTACCCCCCGCATCGGCAGGCGGACTCTCAACCACTGCGCCACCAGGTAAGCCCCCTTCTGCCCCTTTTTTAATTGGGTTGTTTGTTTTGTTATTGAGTTGTATGAGCTGTTTATATATTTTGGAAATTAAGCCCTTGTAGGTTGCATCCTTTGCAAATATTTTCTCCCAGTCCGTAGGTTGTCTTTGTGTTTTGTTGCTGGTTTCCTTTGCTATGCAAAAGCTTATAAGTTTGATTAGGTTCCCCCCTCGCCTTTTTTTTTGGCCTTGTCATGCAGCATGCAGGATCTTATTTCCCCGACCAGGGATTGAACCTGTGCCCCCTGCAATGGGAGCACAGAGTCTTAGCACTGGGCCGCCAGGAAAGTCCCTGTTTATTTTATTTTTATTTTATTTTATTTTTTTGCCATGCTACACAGCTTGCAGGATCTTAGTTCCCCAACCAGGGATCATATCCAGGCCCTCGGCATTGAAAGCATGGAGTCCTAACCACTGGACTGCCAGGGAATTCTCCCATTTGTTTATTTTTGCTTTTATTTCTATTGCCTTGGGAAACTGACCTAAGAAAACATTGCTACGATTTATGTCAGAGAATGTTTTGCACATGTTCTCTTCTAGACCTAAGAAAACATTGCTACGATTTATGTCAGAGAATGTTTTGCCTATGTTCTCTTCTAGAAGCTTTGTGGTGTCCTGTCTTATATTTAAGTCTTTAAGACATTTTGAGTTTATTTTTGTGTATGGTGTGAGGGAGTGTTCTAACTTCATCGTTTACATGCAGCTGTCCAGCTTTCCCAGTAACACTTGCCAAAGAGACTGTCTTTTCTCCATTGTACATTCTTGCCTCTTTTGTTGAAGATTAATTGACTGTAGTGTGTGGGTCTATTTCTGGGCTTTCTATTCTGTTAATTGAATTGTTTCTGGTATTTTGCTCTAACGAACAATGCTGCTGTGAATGAACTTGAGCATGTGCCATTTCATGCAGCTAGGTATATCTGTAGGATTAGGCTAAGTGGAGTAAATGCATTGGTAATTTTTTTTTTTTTTTTTTTTTGCAGTATGTGGGCCTCTCACTGTTGTGGCCTCTCCCGTTGCGGAGCACAGGCTCCGGACGCGCAGGCTCAGCGGCCATGGCTCACGGGCCCAGCCGCTCCGCGGCATGTGGGATCTTCCCAAACCGGGGCACGAACTCGTGTCCCCTGCATCGGCAGGCGGACTCTCAACCACTGCGCCACCAGGGAAGCCCTGCATTGGTAATTTTGATAGTTAATGTCAAAGTGTCTTCTGTTGGGGTTATACAGTTTTGCACTCCCTCCAGAATGTATGTGGTTGAAGTCATGTGAACATTTCACTCATTTTTTTCATCTGTTAAATGGGACTAATAATGATGCCCAACTATATCAGTTTCCTGCTGCTGTAGTAAGTTACCACAAACTTAGTTGCTTTGAACAAGACAAATTTATTATCTCACAGTTCTAGAGGTCAGAAGTGCAAGATGGGTCTCAGTGAGCTAAAATGGAGCATCGGCTGGGTTGCATTCCTTCTGGAGGCTATAGCAGAGAATTTGTTCCCACATTCCTTGGCCCATGGCCCTGCATTACTCCAACCTCTGCTTCCATTTGTCACATCTTCTGCTTCTTACTCTCCTGTCTCCCTCTTATATGGACCTGTGTGATTACATCACCCAGATAATCCAGGATGATTTCCATCTCAGGAACCTTAACTTAATCACCTTTTGCCATGTACGGTAACATAATCTCAGATTTGGGGGATTAGGATATAGACTTCTTTGGGGAGCCATTATCCTGCCTACCACAACTACCTACAGCACGGGATGTCAGGAGTCAAGATAATTACTTGTGGAAAGTTATATAGTTTGCTGTTTCCTTGTTCCTCTCCCCAACTAGAATATAAGAATGGAGGTGCTTTTGGTTCAACTCTTTAGTCTCTAACTATGCTTGATACTGTTTGGTCACAGAGTAGACCTTCTTTATAATTGTTTTATATTTTATATTTATATTTAAGTTATAATGTATGAAAGAATGAATAAAATTCTTAGAAAAAATATAAAGCATATGCAAAAAAAGGCATTATTATTATTTTTTTAAAAGGGTATCTATATCCCAGTTGGGAGAAAGCTTGTCTCATTAGAGAATAGTGGTAAAGACCACTGTGAACTCTTGAGCCATTAATTTTTAAAATTTTGTGAATCAGTAAAACAATCTGTTCATATTCAAAACGTATGTTTTATCTCTCAGTGAAGGAAATGCATCTGCCTATATCTAAAAAAAAAGATTTTCAAGTTTTCAGTTTCAACTTAACATGCAAAATAGTCTGAACATGCAAATAGTCTGTCGCACTTTTTCCAGGCTTGTGTCACTGAGTCCACGGATCAAAGAACAGACTGGATTAAAGCTAAGAACACACAAATAATGAGGAACTCAGTTAATATGCACTGATAGTGCCAAAGCAATGACAAATAGAGCTGCTAAGGCCTTAGCAGGAATCAAAGCAACGGCAAAGAATTGCACTAACAGTTACTTTATTTTCACCGTTACACACTTGCTGTTAAAAAAAAAAAAAAGGCCAGTTTAACTTAAGAATGTCCTCAATGAAGCAGTAGAAATTATTAATTTTATTAAACCTCAACTCTTGACTATGTATCTTTTTAATAATCTGAGTAGTAAAATGGAATATCTGCATAAAGATCTGTGGCTGCATATCTTGAGGGAAGCACTTGGGTAATTATTTGAGTTATGAGTTAAACTAGCCACCTTTCTCATGAAATACCATTTTTACTAGAAAGAATAACTGTCAGAGAAACTATGGCTATTGAGACTTGGATATCTGACAGACAGTTTCTTGAAAATTAACAAAATGGATTTGTTACTTTAAAGTAAACAACCAGCAATATTTTTTGCCAATGATAAAATTCAGCTTTCAAGCTTTCCAAAATTAGAACTTTGGAAAACTTGCATCCACATCCATGAATTCAGTAGCTTCCCGATACTTAACAACTTTCCTGATGAGGTTAGTGGTGATATTAATGAATGTGACTGTTTAAATATTGTGTAATGAATTTTGTCAACATTTGGAGATCTGCATAATTCAGAGAACCAGTATTTTCCAGGTATTGGAAAATGCCATTACAAAATCATTCCAAATGCAAGATAGGCCAATGAATTTTAATGTACCAGAGTACAAGAAAGTCACTGATGTGGTTTCAGATTCTATACCACTGCAGCTAACTTCTAAGAACGTACCAATGGTCAAGTTTTAGTGCAGTACCAAAGTAGAATATCCAAAATCATCTGAAAATGCTGTTAAAATAGTCCTCTCTTTTCTAGCTTTGTATCTGTGTGAACCCAGATAATCTTCATATCCTTCAACCAAAACTATGTATTATCACAACAAACTTAGTGCACAAGCAGATGTAAAATCCAGCAGTGTTCTATTAAGCCATGTACTAAAGAGATTTGAAAAATTAACACTCTCTCCCTCCCGGTTTTGGAAAATATGGTTATTTTTCATAAAATGTTACATTAACATGAAATGGAATTATTGTTATGTTTATGTGAATTGGTAAATATTCACAGATCTAACCATAGAAGCAAAAACTCTTTGGGGTCCTCAATGATTTTTAAGTGTATAAAGAGGTCCTGAGACCAAAAAGTTTGAGAATCACTGATACACTACAAGATAGGTAATAGAACCCTTACCCAGAAAGTCAGGGCAGAGTTAGGGCAGTGAAGAACGGCTGTAATAAGGTCAATTTCATTATCGGTGGGCAGCCTTTCACAGATAAATACATTTCAGTAGTATGTAGTTGACTACATTGGTAACTGAGCCATCAGTTTAACCAGAAACTAGCAGGCAAGTAATTGTCTAAATATATTCTTGGTCTGAAAATCCCTTGATTTTATCACCCTCTTGGGGAGAACTGAACTGGAAATAAAATAAGGCCAAATCTTCTGCTATCCATTACCCATCCTCCAACGCCAGATCTGCCAGTGAGATTTCATACCAGGCCTCAGGGTCTGAGTGGGATGTGTTCCAATTGAAGTATAGTTGTTGAATTCTCTAGAAAAGGGAGCAATGGAATCAATGGATATTTAGCTACAGTAGCAAATGGAATTCAGCTGGCGCCTGATGTGTCCAACTGGGTATCAAGGTCTTCACATACTTCTGACAGACTGAAACTCCAAATCCTGTGCATCATTGATATTGATGTGCAGTTGCCCACACAAACTTATTCCTTCTCAGCTTTGAGTTGGCACTGTCAGTGGTCATCTGGCCAATGTGTCAGTCCAGCCCTCAAAACCAAAGGCAGTCATCCAGGGATGGCAGGCCCGGCAAAATCACAGTCAATGTTATGTCAAGGTTTAAACACTCCTGTTTGCAAGCAATCTTCATTTGATCATTTTTCTTTCCTGTGTTTGTTGAGAAATTAATATCAAATATTGGCTGACAAATCTAGTCATTAATTTCTTTTTTTTTTTTTTTTTTTTTTTTTTTTTTTTTGCGGTACGCGGGTCTCTCGCTGTGCGGCCTCTCCCGTTGTGGGGCACAGGCTCCGGGCGTGACAAATCTAGTCATTAATTTCTTTTTTTTTTTTTTTTTTTTTTTTTTTTTTTTGCGGTACGCGGGTCTCTCGCTGTGCGGCCTCTCCCGTTGTGGAGCACAGGCTCCGGACGTGCAGGCTCAGCGGCCATGGCTCACGGGCCCAGCCGCTCCACGGCATGTGGGATCTTCCCGGACCGGGGCACGAACCCGTGTTCCCTGCATCGGCAGGCGGACTCTCAACCACTGTGCCACCAGGGAAGCCCAGTCATTAATTTCTGTTACCAAAATGTAACCAATGTTTCTGACTTTCTATGAAGGTCAGACCCATTTGTATTCTGTAAGGTTTCCTTCACTTTCCTGAATGAGTTTGTTTTCACATCCAGTTTTGCCAACCCCCAAATCAAATTCGTTGTTGAAAATCTCTCTGGTTGCTTTGCTAAGGGCAGCATGTGACAGAGAAGTGGGTATCGGTCTCACTAATGTCTGCCCGTAAGCCGCCAGGATGAGACCTCTCTTGCCCTCTGAGCAGCCCAAGCCCCTGAGCTGTAGGTGACCTGGGTTGCCACTGAGTCCCCATTTGGCTTTGGGGCTCACCTATAGGGACTGGAGGGACATTGCTCACTGTTCTCAGGCCTTCGATAGAATTACTGCAGCGAAAAGGCCTGACTTGCTGCTTTTCTGTTTTAGATTTTAGATCTCTTTCGGCATTGGTGTCTGTCTCTGGAGGAATAGAAATGATGGACTCTCACGTTAGTGAGTTAAAAGGAGCCAGGAATAGTGTATATACTCATAACAATGACATCATATGCAGAATATGGGGTCTCTAATACAACAGTGTGCATAATGTCATAGTACTTAGAGACTGCTTACCCATGGGCCATATAAATGAACACATTTTCTCTTCTGCATCAATCAAGGGTCCTGGCAGAAACTGGTGGCACAATCAAATTCGAAATTTCAAGAGACTTTGATTAAGGAACTATTTACACAGTTGTAGGCAGGGGGTGAGGAAGCTGCTTGGCTGGTGCAGTACCCCAAGGCTAGAAACAGTGGGGTGCAGCTACCTCTCCCAGGCCTGAAGGGACATGGGGAGGGAGTGGTTCCCAGAGCCCAGCAGCAGATCTGTGTGGAGTTGTGACCCCCCATGGAGGGCATGGCCAAGCCGAGGCAACCCCATAGGGAGGGAGCGGGGGAAGGTGTACTCCATCAGAGGTGGATTTACCCTGAAGCTGCTGAAACCGAAGTCTGAAAACCCCTCCCTCATATAGGCCCCTGGGTGCTGATTGCTGCCAGAAGTTGTAAAGTGTTCTGCACAGGGAAGGAAAACCAGTTAGCAATTACAAGTATTTCTCTGCAAGCACTTTTGATAACTTGTCTAAAGAGGCCTCATACTAAAAAGTCAGCAGCCTCCAAGGCTCCAGGAGTTTGTTCTGATTTCTTTTGTCATTCTAAAGAAATAGTCACCTTTATATCTAATTGTGTATTTGTAATTCTATATTTTTCTTAAAGAGAGCCTTTGAAATATCAGCTTTAGACTCCACAACACCTGGATTTGATTCAACATCACTCTCCTCCAACCCCCAACCTCCCTTGGACCCGAGAGAAAGTTAAGATGAGAATACACCATCTCTGTCCACAAGGGACTTAGAATCTCGTGGGGAGATACTGATGGACAAACAGCAGTCCTCACACACAACAGTTTCCTTTGTCCCATACCACCCCAGGCCAGCATTATACATCACAGCCCGTATTGTCTTGTCTTGTCAACGTCTGGGTTCTTCTTTCTCTCTCTCCAGTAATCTAGGAGCTTCTCAGAGCAGGAAGCGGTATTTTAATCACTTTACCCCTAGTAAGAGAGGAATAAATGAATGAATGAATGAATGAGTGAGTGAGTGAATGAATGAGTGTGATAAGGGCTGTGATTGATCGCTCTAGAAAGTGCAGTCCAAGCATAAGGAAAAAGCAATCTTAAGTATTTCATCTTTCTTTATGGTATTTTATCTTCCTTCAGATTCATGGACATGGGATTAAAAGTCCAAGATGTGTATATAACCTTTGTCAAATAAGAAATCAGGAACCCAAAAGAGCACTTATATATTTACTACATTACATCACACTGAACTGGGAAGTTTTTTAAAAATGCGAGTGCCTGGTCCTCATTCCAGGATTACTGAATAAGAATTTCTCTCGTTGGAGCCTGGACATCTGAATTTTTCATAAACCATAAATAATTCAGTTCACCTCTTGTTAAAAACCACTGAGTTTAAACTATGTAGCATGTTCCTCTGTCCATCAACATAAATGAGAAGTGAACTAGAAGTGATGATGCATCACGCATGTGTGGTTTTGCCTGCCCAGCACCCCTTCCCCTTTTCCGGTAATAGCACTCTGACTTCCCTTTGGAGGTTCAAGCCTCACCCCACCCTCAGTTGACGTGGTTTGGGTTGCGCTGACCCCGGGTCCGCAGACCCCCTCCATCCACCTCCTCCAGCGTCCAGCTCCAGGGTGGAGCTGAGACCCTCTTCTGGGCTGATTGGTGCAGCCCATCCCCTCTGGCCATAGGGTTGGCTCCGAGATGGGCATATGATGTCAGTTATTCCAGTGACACCCATCCTGAAATCCTTGCAGGACATTTTGGGAAAGGGAAGCCCTCTTTCCACTGGGATGGCCAGTTGTGAGGAGGTCGGTGTGGAGGTGTGAAAGTCAGAAGTAAAGCCAATAGGGAAAAACAGACACAAGTAATGGGGAGAGAGAGCGAATCCTGAAGATTTTCTTTAAGCCTCAGAGCCAGCTCTGCCTGAAGACAACCCAGCTTGGAGCCAGTCCGACACCTTTTTCACATAGGCCAACTTGAGTACAAGCCAACTACGGAGATACTGCGGGTTCATGCCCAGACCACAGCAACAAAGCGAGTATCATGATAAAGTGAGTCACGCAAATTTTTTGGCTTCCCAGTGCACGTAAAGTTATGTTTACACTATACTGTAGTCTGTTGAGTATGCAATTGCATTACGTCTAAAAAGAATGTACATACCGGGCTTCCCTGGTGGCACAGTGGTTGAGAATCTGCCTGCCGATGCAGGGGACACGGGTTCGTGCCCTGGTCCGGGAAGATCCCACATGCCGCGGAGCGGCTGGGCCCGTGAGCCATGGCCGCTGAGCCTGCGCATCTGGAGCCTGTGCTCCGCAACGGGAGAGGCCACAACAGTGAGAGGCCCGCGTACCGCAAAAAAAAAAAATAAAATAAAATAAAAGAATGTACATACCTCAATTAAAAAATACCTTATTACTAAAAGATGCTAACCATCATGTGATAACACAGGGTTGACACAAACCTTCAATCTGTAAAAAAAAACAACAACACATTATCAGCCAAGTGCAATAAAGCAAAGTGCAATAACGAGATATACCTGTGGTCACTTACAAATGAGACAGTCCTGACTAACAATTTATATTTAGTTCTTTTTTCTGTAAATTTGATTAAAGTTCCTGGTCAGAACAAATGGGAGTCAATCCTACTTATAATGATAATAATAGCTAATATTTATTGAGCACCTGCTGTGTCCTAGGCACTGTTCTAAGAGCAGTGAATTAATCCTCACAGGAACCTACAAAGGGGCTACATCCCCATTTTACAGATGGAGAAACTGAGGCACTCAGTGAGCCCCATTTCCATCAACGCCATGTTCAATACACTTTCTGCTCATAGGTTAGGAAAAACTTATGAAGATCTTGCCTTCTATTTGAGAAGCCACCAATTAAGTGAGCTATTGTACTTGTAAGGGTTCAAAGTTTATTTCTGTTTCCAGAAGTGTCTCACTGAATCCTTGGGAGGATAAGAAAGAATGATGGCAGCTACAGTGCAAGATCACAAAGGAAAAATCAGTGGCAGGCTGTTTCCACAGGAGGAGGTCTCTTTGTGCAGAAGGAAGGTTAGAAGGGTTCTTTTCTGTCTGCAAGATTAACTAAGCAATCAAGGGTAGCATACTACTCTCAGAAATCTAGACTCCGGCAGAAAGAAGATGGATTAGGAAATAATGGCGTGTTGCCATGGCAGAGGAGATGGGGAATTGGCTCTTCTCCTATCTCCTGGCAACCATTTGACAAGGAGCTGCACTAGACTTCGAATTACAGGCAAGAAAGCTCCCACTCGGGGATCTTTTGAAAGAGAACTTTAATCAAGCTTACCTTGGTGCCTCAAGAGAAGCCCAGATTTATTAATAGAAAAATAAATACAATGTCAGGGCCCCCTAATGTATACCTCAGTGGATCTTCCTGACTAGTCATGAAAGCAATGAAAGTTTTGCTCATGAAAGAGCCTTCCACTTTAGATTTTGGAAAGCACGCCAAGGAAGGATTAGCCCTTGTTTGCAAGTGCCTTCACTCAGGGGCCAGACCATGGGGGTGATGGACTCTGGGACACTTTCTGGAACAGAATTGCCAATAACCTTCTTCTTCTCCCTAACCACTAAATCTTCTAGATATTTCCAAGCTACCATATCTTTGCCTACTTCATTTTTTAAAAACTAATTAATTTATTTATTTATTAAAAGGTTAGACTTGGGGTTCCCTGGTGGTGCAGTGGTTGAGAGTCCGCCTGCCGATGCAGGGGACACGGGTTCGTGCCCCGGTCTGGGAAGATCCCACGTGCTGCAGAGCGGCTGGGCCCGTGAGCCATGGCCGCTGAGCCTGCGCGTCTGGAGCCTGTGCCCCGCAACGGGAGAGGCCACAGCAGTGAGAGGCCCGCGTACTGCAAAAAAAAAAAAAAAGTTAGACTTCATTTTATTTTATTTTTTGGGTTCACTGTGTGGCTTGTGGGAATCTTAGTTCCCCGACCAGGTATTGAACCCGGGCCCTTGGCATTGAGAGCTCGGAGTCCTAACCACAGGACTGCCAGGGAATTCCCCTACTTCATCCTTTATAATTGCTGTCTGGTATTTTGTAAAATGGATGTTCTATAACTTATTTTACCATTGTCTTATTCATGGACACTTAGGCTGTTTTCAGAGTTTTGTTATAGTGAGCACTGCTGTCCTCAGCATCAGGTTAATGCTGCCTTGTGCCCAGATGCAAGTAGTTTTTCTATGCTAGGGATATAAAACAGGTTTGCTGGGTTGAGGAGTATATGCACATCTAAAATATTATAGCAACTTCCTGGGACTTCCCTGGCAGTCCAGTGGTTAGGACTGCATGCTTCCACTGCAGGGGGCATGAGTTTGATCCCTGGCTAGGGAACTAAGATCCTGCAGGCCACACGGCATGGCCAAAAAAACCCACAAAAAACTGAAAAAAACAAAACAACAACAACAAAAATATATGATAGCAACTTCCAAATTGCCTTCCAAAACATTATTGATTTTACATTCTTATTAACAGCTCCTGGTGAGCATCCTGCCCCCTTCCTTCTCAGTGCCTTTGTACATGCTCTTCCCTTTAATAGGGATGCTTGTCTCTTACTCATCTTTCAGGGCTCAGCTCAGGCTTTCCTTTTGGGGAGACTTCCCTCACTCCCTGTCCAGGTCATGGTCCTGTGTCCTAAGCTGTCAGAACATCGAGCTCTTTTCCTTCAGAGCATTTAGTATCTGTATATTAATAATGGGACTGCCTGATTAAATCTGGGCTCCCTGTGTGCATTTAATTCTGCATTTGCCTCTCCCTTACACCCATTCTTTGTCCTCTCTGCACCCCAGAGGTTGACCCCAGTCTCCTTTGTCAGCTGGCTTCCAGTTGGATTTGGCCAGTGGGGGCTGTGGAGGCTGTGACTGGTATATCCTCCCATTCTAAAAAGCATTCTCAAGTGTGATATCATTATAGAAATATATTCATTTCACTTAATTAAAAAATCATACAATTAAAAAATCATACAAGGGACTTCCCTGGTGGCGCAGTGGTTAAGAATCTGCCTGCCAATGTAGGGAACATAGGTTCGAGCCCTGGTCCGGGAAGATCACACATGCTGCAGAGCAACAAAGCCTGTGTGCCACAACTACTGCAGCCCGCGCAACTAGAGCCATGCTCTGCAACAAGAGAAGCCACCATAATGAGAAGCCCGCGCACCGCAACAAAGAGTAGCCCCTGCTCTCCACAACTAGAGAAAGCCCGCGTGCAGCAATGAAGACCCAATGCAGCCAAAAAAACAAATCAATAAATAAATTAAAAAAAAAATCATACACAAACTCCAGTACATTACTATGAGTCCCAAGCGATAACCCACCATATCTTAGAAGTCCCTTGACAGAGAACTCTGAGAACTTTGAGAACTAAGATAAGATCATCAAATGAGGGCTCCCAAACTGACAGCCAAATGAGGGGTTTCAGAGACAGATGATTCACCATTATTGGTAGTTATAATGCAGCAAATATTGAATCATTACTCCTAGGGGAGATGCAGGGTTAGGGTCCTGTGCGCCTCTGGTCACAACATTTTCATCAGCGATGAATACCGTAGCCTTGTTTTATGTGTGTTTCTGTTTAAAGACACCTTATTTAATGTATATTGTTGATTCATTAACATTGAACACATGGCCAACAGCATTAAACTCATGCCTGAATGAAGCTTATCTAACACATTTATTTTTCTCCATAAGGCACATACGGCTCGGCAGGCGGACTCTCAACCACTGCGCCACCAGGGAAGCCCAAGGCCTTTTTGAGTTTAGGAAAAGACAGCACTTCAGCACTATGCTTGGGGGTCATTTTAAACAGCAAAATCACCAACGAAAAGCTCAAAAAATTAAAAAACATGTCCCTAAATAGACTGTGGAGATGATGCTGTTTACAGTATGAGAGCTGAAACAAGAAGGCAGAATATCAGATTGTTTAACCTCAGCTATGTGCCTGGAGACTCAAATTTCCCACTGCTCTGTGCATGTCCGCAAATGACTGCAAAAGTGCTGCAAGTACAGTTGGCCCTCTGTAACCACGGGTTCAACCAACAGTGTATCGAAAAATACAAAAAAAATTCCAGAAAGTTCCAAAAAGCAAAAGTTGAATTTGCTTGCAACTATTTACATAGTATTTACATTGTATTAGGTATTATAAGTAATCTAGAGATGATTTATTTTTTTTTTATTTTATTTATTTATTTATTTGGCTGCACCAAGTCTAGCTGTGGCATGCGGGATCTAGTTCCCTGACCAGAGATGGAATCTGGGCCCCCTGCGTTGGAGGCGTGGAGTCTTAGGGAAGACTCCAGGGACCACCAGGGAAGTCCCATAGAGATGATTTAAAGTATACAGAAGGATGTGTGTAGGTTACACTCAAACACTCCACCATTTTATAAAAGGGATCTGAGCATCCGTGGAATTTGGTATCTGCCGGGGTGTCCTTGAACCAATCCCCCATGACTCCTGAAGGGCAGCTGTATTGCTTTGGGGGTTACAAATACATTTTAGTGAATAGGCAAATTTGCAAATTCAGACTCCTCCAATAGTGAGGATCAACTGTCTTTTGTTTGACCAGAATGGTGACACAAAGAAAAAGACTTTGAGAGGAAATGATTGGGATTACAGGAGTGTCCTCTGGAGCTTGCCCTGTTTCCAGCTGTTTACAGCTGACTGCTTCACACATTTACTCTACCTACCAGCCAGTAGAGGAACATGAGTCCGGAACTCCTGGTGTGGTTTGCCTCTTCTGTCAAGGGCAGGTCTGAGAAACCATCCTCGGTGTGATATTTATCCAAGTGGAATGGGATAAATGAGTATCAAGGGCAGACTTAGAGGGACAGAAACATGGACTCGCCTGAGGGAGGGGAGGGCGGAGATGTTCTAGTGACTAGCCAGGTTGGGGTTGGCATTGTGGACCCCCAGTTCCGAGCACCTCAGTTCTCTCAAGGAGCCCACAAGACACCATGGGAGGTACTGCCTGCCTGCCTGCGCCCATCCCCTCCTCTGCATGCCATTAGGTAGGGCCTGGGCAAGCCCACCCTCCTGTTCTGCCCTAAGGGCATTTCCCTGCAGTTTCAGGTGGGTGGTCTCTCCCTGGGCCATCAGAACTGGGAGAGGGTGGTGAGTCAGACAAGTTCCCATCACCTATTCACAGCACGTGAGGAGTGAATTTTCCAAGGACCTGAAGTGTATGCATTGAGCACACAAATTAAAATTTCTAGCCATCTGGGGGGAAATTTTTTGGATAAATATTTTGCTTTACTGCCAGGTAAAATGATGATACTGAACATAAAATAGTATGGCATCACCCTTACTACCCTATAGTTTTGCACTGCGGTGACTTCCTTCAGGCTCAAAGACTATATTGAACACCCCCAGCTGTCTTCCTTGTGTTTATCTTTTGTTGGATTTTGAGATCATTTAGCTGGTCAGTAGTTACTTGGCTGCTATCAGCATCCTCAAAGAGTCCAGAAAACGGTCAGGGACAGACTTAGCAGGGTAGACCTGTGCTGTTTAATTCTACAAAAGCAGAAAAAATTGTCTGGAAACCCCAGAGTAGATGCCGCAGTGTGTCTGCTTGCTGACTCTTGAGTTACAGAGAGTTCTGCAGGATTAGCACTGTAGTGGGTCCCCTTGACTTAGTCTGTTCTATGTCTTAGGATCTTCAAGGCTGAGACAAAGACCTATTACTCCTGCAACTTTGCCCAATCCTGGCCTCCCACTAGCAAACCTGCTCACTTTCACCACGCTGTGGTCTTTCTAACTTTCTGGTCCAGCTGTTGAGGTTGCTGCTGCTGGCCAGAGAGATGGGTCGTTGCCATGTGCAGCTGGTAAACCGTCTCCCAGAATTAGGTTCACTGATGGAGAGATTGGGTTGATAGGAAATCTCAACGGGTGGAAGGTTTCAGGCGTGGCAGACTTTTCCCCTGAGGAGCTAGAGAAAGAAAGTAGCAGGAAAGTAACTTCAGAATGCTTGAACTATCTGAAGGAGTTCCGAGAACACTTGAGAGGCTACTTCCAAGAAAGTACATTTTCTAGCTGTTCCATAATCAGTATAACAAAGACAAAAGTTTTTTGTTTGTTTGTTTTTCTGGTCTAGAACAAATGTTGAAATTTTACCATGAATTAACTTCCTGACACAAAGTCCAAATGGTAAGAAAATTTCCTCCCTACCTCTGGGGATGACACAAGTGCCCACTCCCCCACCCCTTGTCACCGAGGCCAGAAGCCAAGGACACACAACAGACGTGTCCTTTTCCCTCCATCCCAACACATCTGTTATGAAGTTCCATCACCCCATCCCACTAGTATCCTGAGTATGTGTCAGTCCTCACCACTGCCTCATTCCAGGTTCTGGTTTCTGACGTTCCGCCCTCTACACTGTCACCAGAGCGAACTTCCTAAAAGGCCAGTAGTGTCATGTGCCCCCTTGCACATCACCAACAAGAAAAGCCCAGTTTCATCAGCATGGCAGGTGCAGCTGTTCTTGATTTTGCTGGCAAAGTATGTGCTTGTCATCAGCTCCAGGGGTTTTCGCCAGACTACCCAGCTTGCCTGGTAGTTCCCACCCAGAAGGTAGAGCCAGAAAGGTGCTGAATCCCAGATGTCCACCTGCTAACTCTGGGACCCCAGGCAAGTTAACATTTCTGAGACTCACTTTTCCCATCTGTAAAATGGGGATAGTTAAACCTAGCTTCAAAACTCACCAGTAATACTGGCATTGGAATCAGGGGAAGAGTGAAGAAGTGACTTACATTTTACACATTTTAAATTGTTGGCTTCTCTAGTAAGCCATTACTTTTGCCAATAAACATATTCAAGGGATGAAAAAATAATCTGGTAGAGTTTGCATAGTGTGGTGATTATGAGCACAGACTCTGCAGCCTGACTGCCTGGTTTAAGTCGCTGTGTGACTGTGGGTGAGTTACTTAACCTCTCTGTGCTTACTCTGCTGATTTATAAAATAAAGTAACTAGAGTACTTAGCTTTCAGTGTTGTTGTAATCATTAAATGAGTAACATATGTGAATTATATGGAATAGTGCCAGCACACTAGAAGTGCTGCATAGGAGTTTGCTGGTATTAGTAATAGATGGTGAAACACAGTAAATGAACCATACCTGTCTGGTGTCTTCTGCTCTCCCCACATATTTCCTAGGGTTGCTGTGAGGATTCAATGAGGTGATATATGAGTGACATCTGGTTCATGTTGAGCACTTAGTGCCTGCTGAATGTATATGAATTCTCCCTCCTGCTTTCCTTGCCTTTCAAGCCTCAGTTGAAGGACTTTTCCTTTGCATTTTTTTGGCCGCGAGGCATGTGGGACCTCAGTTCCCCGGCCAGGGATCAAACCCGTGCCCCCTGCAGTGGAAATGCGGAGTCTTAACCACTGGACCGCCAGGGACCAGAGTCCTGGAGGACTTTTCCTTTGGAAAGGCTTTCCTGACCCCTAGGCTGTCTGGGCGGCCCTCATATTTTTCTGTTTTAGGATACTTTTCACATGGCCATGTCACTGCTGGTTTACTTCTCTGTTCTTCACCAGACTCTAAGAACTTTACAGGTAAAATTGTCTTAATTTATCCTAGCATTTCTAGCCCTTAGCATAGTACCTAGCAAAGAGTAGGAGCTCAATATACATTTGCTGTATTTTTTCACGAATAAATGTGATGTTCACCTTCACACAGTTTATAATGTGTCTAGGGTGAAAAGATACGAACATCTGAAAGGTTAATCCCGTCATCAAATGTAAAGATCCCATCATCAAATGTAAAGATCTATTTTGGGCATATGATGGGCACCAGAGGCAGCAGGGGGCTGCCAGAGGCCCGTGGACCGCCAAAAAAAAAAAATTAATAATAAAATAATAATTAAAAAAATAAAACCCTGGCCGATATATGTATATGTATAACTGATTCACTTTGTTATAAAGCAGAAACTAACACACCATTGTAAAGCAGTTATAATCCAATAAAGATGTTAAAAAAAGAAAATAAATAAGTAAATAAATAAAACCCTGGCACTTACTTGTTTTGTATTCAGCTTTTAAAAAAAAATTTATTTGGGGCTGTGTTGGGTCTTCGTTGCAGCACGTGGGATCTTCCCTGAGGCATGCGGGATCTTTCATTGCGGTGCACGGACTCTTTGTTGTGGTGTGCAGGCTTCTCTCTAGTTGTGGCATGTGGGTTTTCTCTTCTCTAGTTGTGGCACACAGGCTGCAGAGCACGTGGGCTCTGTAGTTTGCGGCACGCGGGCACTAGTTGAGGCCGCGTGAGCTATTTGTGGTGCGCGGGCTTAGTTGCCCTGCAGCATGTGGGATCTTTGTTCCCTGTCTAGGAATCAAACGTGAGTCCCCTGCATTGTAAGGCAGATTCTTTACCACTGGACCACCAGGGAAGTCCCTGTATTCAAATTTGAAGAACCAGACGTGACATACAAACAACACTCCTTTTATTACTGCTTAATTGTATTTTCTTTTTTTTCTTTTTTTTTTTTTTTTTTTTTGCGGTACGCGGCCCCTCACCGCTGTGGCCTCTCTCGCCGCGGAGCACAGGCTCCGGACGCACAGGTTCAGCGGCCATGGCTCATGGGCCCAACTGCTCCGCGGCATGTGGGATCTTCCCGGACCGGGGCACAAACCCGCGTCCCCTGCATCGGCAGGCGGACTCCCAACCACTGCGCCACCAGGGAAGCCCCCTTAATTGTATTTTCTAACTTTTTTGACAATGTGGTATTACTTGAGGAACTTTAAAAGTTCTAAAATAAAAACAGAAGTGAGATAGCTAACCTCTGAATTTTTTGAGCTCATAATCTCCCTTTTCTGGCTCATTTGTCATCTACATAGCAATAGCTAAGAGAATGATAGAAGGGAATCATGATTGTTTATTTTTGTTTTTATTTGTGTTACTCTAGGAGGTGGATCCAAAAAGATATTGCTGCAATTTATGTCAAAGTGTGTTCTGCCTGTGTTTTGCTCCAAGAGTTTTATAGTATCCAGCCTTACATTTAGGTCTTTAACCCATTTTGAGGCCTTAAATGACACATTAGATAAGATGGAATTAATTGATATTTATAGAATATTCCATATGAAAGTAGCAGAATACACATTCTTCTCAAGTGCACATGGAACATTCTCCAGGATGGATCACATGCTGGACCACAAAAATAGCCTCAGTAAATTTAAGAAAATTAAAATCATATCAAGCATCTTTTCTGACCACAATGCTGTGAGATTAGAAATAAACTACAAGAAAGAAAAAAAAAACCTGCAGGTCCTTTAGCATCTTTTTATGTGTACTTTTTCACCTTGTCTACATTTCTGAGATGCCTAGACTTGCATAGTAACAGTAAAGCTGGAAACCATCTCTTCTTTGGCTAACCTTTGGCTATTGCCAGTGACTGAGTGACAGATCCTGTTATTAATGGATGTTATCCTCTGGTGGAAAATCGTGGGTCCACACACAATTGGGGCAGCTACCTGGGCACAGTGCAAATTTCAAACCACTCTAGCTGTAATGCAAGAGAGATGATCCTCCCCTCATCCTGCCCCTGTTTTAAGCTGTTTTGTCAAACCTGGTGATGGTAGAAAGAATAATGGTCTCCCTAAAGATGTCCATGTCCTAATTCCCAAAACCTGTGAATAAGTTACTACATGGCAAACAGGACTTTGCAGATATCATTAAATTAAGGATATTGCGATAGTGAGTTACCCTGGATTATCAAGGCAGGCCCAGTGTAATCTCAAAGGTCTTTGTTAAAAGGGAGGCAGGAGGGTCAGAGATGGAGGAGAGGACAATGTGAAGATGGAAGCAGGGAGAGAGAGTTCAAGATGCTATGCCACTGGCTTTGAAGATGGAGGAAGGGGCCATGAATGCTGGTGGCTTGTAAAAGCTGGAAAAGGCAAGGAAACAGGTTCTCCCCTAGAATCTCCAGAAGGATCTCAGGCCTGGTGATACCTTGATTTTAGCCCAGTGAGAACCATCTTGGATTCCCGACCTCCAGAACTGTAAGAAAAGAAGTTTGTGTTGTTTTAAGCTGCCAGATTGATGGTAATCTGTTATAGCAGGGATAGGAAACTGACGTGCTGGTCTTGAGAAAAGGAAGATCACCCATGGGCAGGCACTGATCACCCAGGAATAGTGTGAACTGGAATCTTCAAAGTCATTACACTATGAATGTACATGTGAAAGAAGGGAAATATTACTCTCTGTGGACCAACAGAGGAGTTAACCAAGGTGGCATCTTTGCAAAAGCACTGCTACTTGGCTGATAAGAACACACGCTATTATCCTGGGAAGGGGGAACTTGTTTTTAAAGAAACACCTGTTTTCCCTTAGACAATAGATATGATACACGTGCACTGTAGTCAACTTGAAAAATGTAGAAAAACAGAATGAAAATTATCCACAACTCAACTCAGAAAACCATTATTTTAGCATTTTTCTTTTAACAAGTTTTGCAGTTCTTAATATAGAGTGTAAGCAAGTTTGAATACTTTTTTATTTAATATTATAAGCATTCCCCACATCACTATAAATCCTCTGAAAATGTTGCCTTTAATGATGATGCCATACTCAACTAGTTTTCATATTCTGAACTGACTTAACTATTACTATGTTATTGAGCACCTGAGCTGTTAGGGTTTCCAGTACAATGAATAACAGTGCAGTGAATATTTCTATGTCATAATCTTTGTCTGAATTTTGGATTATTTCCTTAAGATGAATATCCAAAGGTGGAATAACTGGTTTAGAGGCTGTGGATAATTTCAAGGTCTATGAAATTTATTGAAAAATTATTTTTCCATTAGGTGTATACTGTTTTTCTCTTACTAGTAGTTTATATTGGCTAAGAAGTATGCATACAGTAATCTTAGATCAGCAGCTTTCAAATATATTTTATTGGCTCACCCTGAGAAACACTGTGTATCATAACCCAACACACACACATACACACAGAAACAAAGCTTTCTCTTTCCCCATAAGATGCACTACTACTATGATGTTATGTTTTCTGTTATCTTCTAATTTTTTTAATGCTGGTTTTGATTCATAAGGTGATTTCAGGGCCTGTGAATGGGCCATGACCCAGTTTGAAAAACACTGCTTTAGATCATGGTGGTGGATCCAGCTGAGTGTAATTCATAATTGCATCTAGGAGGATTATAGGAACTACGCCTTCTAAAAATATCTCAAACCTCAAGTTTCCTGCCATTTCAAGAAACATGTGATGAAGTGATCATAACACTAGATTAAAAGCAATATCTGTATTGAACAGTTGACCAAGCTTTGAAAAACCTGAATTTAGCTCTGCCTCAAAACCGAAATGTCACCTGCATTAGTTCTACATTATAGATGTTTGTTAATTCACGAAATTCTCGCAGGTACACACCTTGTGATTTCTATGCATTTAAGATGAATGCATTAAGATGCATTAAGATGAAGATGAAGTGGCAACAACAGATCCTTAAAATTTTGAATTCCGTGAGATTTTGATGTAAGTTGCACCTTTGGTGCTATCAACACTTTTGTGTATCTGTGAGTTCTTCTAGCTAGGCTTTAAAAAAGATTTCCATTTCCCAGTTAACATCTGGGGAAGGAGAATGAACAAGTAGGGGGCTTTTAAAAATAGAGAAAAGGACATAGAAAGTAACCATCTCTATTTTTAAACAGGTGTTAGATTAATTTTCTGGATTCAGGTCTAAGAGAAATTCCTTCTTGTGTGTTAAATGCTACCACGGTGATGAAATTTTTTAAGTCTACCAGCAAATATATCTAAAATATACTGTAGGCCATTCAGCTCTATATTTTATGAGAGATTTAAATGCCAAACATTTCATGAAACATATTGTATTTCTGATTGCTATTCTTTCTCTTTTTTTTCAGCTGGCAAGTAAATAGAGAGCCCTAGAAGAAAGACAACAATGATGAAACAGTTGAATGTTAAAGATGGTAAAAAAGTGCCTCAAAAATTTTCTTATCTTTTGTTTTTTATTCAGTTTTCCTTTAAAAAATTCAAAGCACTTCACAGACATCGTCCTCATTAATTTTCACAGTCCTTTAGTGTCAGAAACAGACAAAACAATCTCATATCCACTGAATAGACAGATTTAGCGGGAAAGAAGGGCTATGGCCAAAGGAACTGCCCAGATTCAGAAGTCTGGATAAAAAGCTGACATTTGTTATTCTAAATTACCATTTCACACGTGACCCTGCCTTCAATCACAAGTCCCTCAAGAGTTTGAGATCCTGAGACCAGAATCTGTATGTTAAACACTAAGAGGGCACCACTCGATGCCAGGTTGTTCCAAATGCTTTCCAGATAAAACTCGGTTAGTATTCATATCAAGTCTATGAAGTGGGTGTGATTATTATTTCCATTTTCCTGAGGAGGAAACTGAGGCACTGAGATATAAAGGACTTGCCCAAGTGGAACCCGGGTTTGAAGACTACACATCGGGCTCCATGGTCTTAACCATTGCACTCTGTTGCCTCCCATACTGTAAAGTAAAAGAATCCTCAGCCTTTTCATTTGAAAGCCAACCTTCCCTAGGATCTTCTGTTGTCTGCTATTTTGGAGCATATTTTTTGACGTGACGATTTTTGTTAGAGAAGGAATTCATAAGCGCGTGTGTGTGTGTGTGTGTGTGTGTGTGTGTGAGATATACATGGGTAAAGCAGAATAGAACTTTACACACTACAACTCAGATGCAAAAAAACCCCAAGTAACCTTATATTCATGAACTGAGCCCATCCTGCTTGAGACCAATGCCCTTCTTGCTCATGCTGAGGAAGACACTTACAATTTTTTAGAAAATTTAACTCAGTCTCTTCCAGTTTAAAATTGTCAGCTGGGGGTAAATAGTGGATTCAAATTCACTTCCTGTCTCAGGGCTGTATCTCCCTTCTCCTCAGGCACTTGGGTGCAGGGCATGGGGGGTACTTTGGGTTTCCCCTGTCTTCCTCATCCTACAGGGTCACTGGACCAACCGTACCCATGATGCTGAGAAGTAATGGGTCCTGGCTGGAATTCTGGGAATCACTGCTAAAGCTGAAGTTTCCTGATACAGCCTTTAGTCACAAGACCCTATGTTCTGTGACCTCCTCCTCCTGATTCCCAGCCTTCCTCTGGTCTACCAGTTTTCTTAGCATTCTCTCATCCACTACTGGTACTTATGGGTCCTCCTCAAGCCTCCTCATGTGACATGTAGACTGGGGTCCACTGGGACCACTAACTCCTCTTGAATGAAGCTGCTCTATCACTCCTTAAAGGCATCAATGCAGGGCCATTGCCCAATGTGGGACTTCTTTGAATGCCCTGCGGTCTCCTCTGACATAAAACCCCAGTGTTCTCAGGTCTCTCAAAATGTAACAATGGGTTCCTTACACCCCTTCTGGAAGTTTCCACCCCACAAGACAAGCAAGACATTTGTATCTGACCTTTCGACCCCTCTCCCTTTCCTCTTTCAAATGTTTTGCCCTTATCCAAGTTCTTCCCTTCTCTATAGTCCAAACTTTACTTCTTCTTATTTAAAGGGAAAATTTCAGAATTTGGAAAATACCTTTGTCACTCAGTAAAACCCAGCTTTCAATATTATTATCTTCACCGTGACCTTCAAATCAATTTGACAATTAAAGCTGAGCTATGATTTCTTTGATCCCAGTAGTGTTGCCTTCTCTCTGAAACAAAGAACCATTGAAGAATTGTTGAAGCAACGGATGGAGAGTCGCCCAGCAACATGATTCCCCAGGAGTGACAAGTAACATTCCTTGATTCAGGTACCAGTATTAGAGAATAATGAGACTTCAACTTAAAAATATTAATTATAGGGCTTTCCTGGTGGCGCAGTGGTTGAGACTCCGCCTGCTGATGCAGGGGACACAGGTTCGTGCCCCAGTCCGGGAAGATCCCACATGCCGTGGAGCGGCTGGGTCCATGAGCCATGGCCGCTGAGCCTGCGCGTCCGGAGCCTGTGCTCCGCAACGGGAGAGGCCACAACAGTGAGAGGCCTGCGAACCACCAAAAAAAAAAAAAAAAAAAAAATTAATTATAGACTACTTATAGGAGTAGACTGATATTATGGATAAATAGACCTGAAAGCACTCTTTTAAAAATTACACCGTAATCGTTACGGCATGCAGTCTGCTCGCGTTTCTCTCTAGTTGTGGTGTGCGGGTTTTCTCTTTCTAGTTGTGGCACTCGGACTCCAGGGCACGTGGGCTCTGTAGTCTGCAGCTCGCGGGCTCTCTTGTTGAGCCATGTGAGCTCAGTCATTGTGGCGCTCGGGCTTAGTTGCCCCGCGGCATGTGGGATCTTAGTTCCCCGACCAGGGATGGAACCTGCATCCCCTGTATTGGAAGGCGGAATCTTTACCACTGGACCACCAGGGAAGTCCCCCGTCTCTGTCTTTCTTCTCTACTGCAGTCTGTCCTCGACCTCCTCTAACAAAAATATATTTTGTTCCTTCTCTGTTTTAAATCCCTTGACTTTCTATCACCTTCAGGATTAAGTTCAGTTTCTTCTGTGATCCGGACTCAGCCCAAAGTCCAGCTTGCTCTGCTGCCATCCTTTCCCCAGTGCATCCTGTGTCCCAGCTGCCGAAAGCTGAATTCCCTGGAGCCCCTCCTCGGCCTCCTGCAGTCACAACAGCACATACTGCACATGCTGCCAGCTGACCTGAAGGCCTTTCATCCTGCTCCTCCACCCTGGCCACTTGGCTTGTCCTTTAAGACCTAGCTCAAGTGGTGTCACCTCCAGGGAGCTTGTATATAGCTTTGACATAAATTTTCTGAGTTTGATATGTCTCCTCTGAGCTACCTGAGGCCTTACTATTCTAGTATTTATCAAGTTTTTCTTTGTTTTTTGTTTTTATTGGCTGCGCCATGCATGTGGGATCTTAATTCCCTGACCAGGTATCGAACCTACGCCCTCAGCAGTGAAAGCGCAGAGTCCTAACCACTAGACCACCAGGGAATTCCCTATCAAGTTGTTTTAATGGTCTGTTTATCTATTTCTTTCTACCACCACCCTCCCACAGACAGACAGACAGACAGACAGACAGACAGACACACACACACACACACACACACACACACACACACACACACGAGATCATGAGTTCCGAAAGGCCGTAACTTGTGTTTTTATCTCTGTATGCTCAGAATCTAGCATGGGTGTCTGAAGCACATTAGATGCTCAAAAATTCTTCATTACTGGGGAGAAGAAAGGAAGGGAGAGGGTACATCAAGGCTCAGGAGAAGTAAGCATTAAGCTCGAAGTTGTTCTACTTATTGGTACAAACAAATTGGCTAGAATGAAAAACACTGAAGGCATCAGCTTTTGTTCCCCACTTGATTTACAACTCCTAACATGTTTTGTTTTGCCTTTGCTATTAACAAGACTATTCATAGCAGGACTGAGTCTCAGTGACTGGCACAGTGCTTGGCCCTTAACAAGAGCTCAGTACCTATTGGTGAGTTAATTTGTCCAATGATCCGTTTTGCCTTCCTGTCAATCTGTGGTTGTGAGCCGCCCCCCCCAAAGGCCTGTGTGAATGTTCTCATTCCGTGCAGTACCCATGCTCCTGAACAATCACCCCATCAAAATGGCCTTGTAAGGTAAAATGGAAATCCAGGAACCCCCAAATGTCCCAGTTTTCTCCATCACTGTCATTTGAAACTATCAGCTAGAGGGTCCCAATGACAAGCCTTTGACACAACAAGCTTTACCACCCACTCCTCTCCTCCCCTTCCCAGGAAGATAGCACCTAAAATCACCAGAAGTGGTAGATAAAACTTCTTCACAAGCCCAGTAGAGGAAAAGGGACTATGTCCCTGTTAAACCTCACAGAAGCCATAACTTGGATCAAGACCTCTGCTCTTGGATTGTTTCAGCTGTTTTTTTTTTTCCAGGATGGCTTATACCTGCAACCATTACACACTTTAAATGCTGTATTGTATATAATTGTGCTTAGTTTCACTGGATGTAACTAATATTTTGGACTTTTCCAGTATGTAGATAGGAAATGAAGTTACATTTGCTTTTAATGCCCAAACTGATTGTTTGAGCCTTAGCCAGCTGTACTGTAAGACATCAGCAGCGCTTACTTTCTACTTATTTCTGGAAGTTTCTAAAGGTGTGCCTCACGAGTGCTTAGAAATCTGTTTGTTCGCTAGATGATCATGCAGCATCACCATGTTCTTTCTCTTCCATTCACCACGTTCTGTCCCTCATGTTCTGGCTCCCCCAGGACAAAATCCACTGCTCTCAAAACTTCCTAAAGGGGGACTTCCCCGGTGGTCCAGTGGGTAAGATTCCGTGCTCCCAAGTCTGAAGCACATTAGATGCTCAAAAATTCTTCATTACTGGGGAGAAGAAAGGAAGGGAGAGGGTACATCAAGGCTCAGGAGAAGTAAGCATTAAGCTCGAAGTTGTTGTACTTATTGGTACAAACAAATTGGCTAGAATGAAAAACACTGAAGGCATCAGCTTTTGTTCCCCACTTGATTTACAACTCCTAACATGTTTTGTTTTGCCTTTGCTATTAACAAGACTATTCATAGCAGGACTGAGTCTCAGTGACTGGCACAGTGCTTGGCCCTTAACAAGAGCTCAGTACCTATTGGTGAGTTAATTTGTCCAATGATCCGTTTTGCCTTCCTGTCAATCTGTGGTTGTGAGCCGCCCCCCCCAAAGGCCTGTGTGAATGTTCTCATTCCGTGCAGTACCCATGCTCCTGAACAATCACCCCATCAAAATGGCCTTGTAAGGTAAAATGGAAATCCAGGAACCCCCAAATGTCCCAGTTTTCTCCATCACTGTCATTTGAAACTATCAGCTAGAGGGTCCCAATGACAAGCCTTTGACACAACAAGCTTTACCACCCACTCCTCTCCTCCCCTTCCCAGGAAGATAGCACCTAAAATCACCAGAAGTGGTAGATAAAACTTCTTCACAAGCCCAGTAGAGGAAAAGGGACTATGTCCCTGTTAAACCTCACAGAAGCCATAACTTGGATCAAGACCTCTGCTCTTGGATTGTTTCAGCTGTTTTTTTTTTTTCCAGGATGGCTTATACCTGCAACCATTACACACTTTAAATGCTGTATTGTATATAATTGTGCTTAGTTTCACTGGATGTAACTAATATTTTGGACTTTTCCAGTATGTAGATAGGAAATGAAGTTACATTTGCTTTTAATGCCCAAACTGATTGTTTGAGCCTTAGCCAGCTGTACTGTAAGACATCAGCAGCGCTTACTTTCTACTTATTTCTGGAAGTTTCTAAAGGTGTGCCTCACGAGTGCTTAGAAATCTGTTTGTTCGCTAGATGATCATGCAGCATCACCATGTTCTTTCTCTTCCATTCACCACGTTCTGTCCCTCATGTTCTGGCTCCCCCAGGACAAAATCCACTGCTCTCAAAACTTCCTAAAGGGGGACTTCCCCGGTGGTCCAGTGGGTAAGATTCCGTGCTCCCAATGCAGGGGGACCGGGTTCGATCCCTGGTCAGGGAACTAGATCCTGCATGCATGCCATAACTAAGAAGTCCACATGCCTCAGTGAAGATCCTGCATGCTGCAACTAAGACCCGGCACAGCCAAAATAAATTAAATAATAAATAAATATAAAAAGAAAACTTTCTAAAGGAACCTCACTGTGTATTGCCATTGAGGCTGGTTTCCTGTTGAAAACTAACCTCAGGGATGGTTTGGGGAGATTTTGTGGACCTCCACAATCTTCTCATAATAAAAACAAGTCTCAGACCAAACTCTGCCACCCCTGCTGATATTTATTACAGGAACATTTATTAGCAAGCAGCAGGGACCAAAATGGTCCTAAAACCTCTTCTGTAATTTCAATGAAGTTCCAGCTCCCTGCCATTAAAGTTGCCCTGATGACTCCAACATTCCAGAGGCTGGATTCAGTTCAGGTTAGGGTGGGCTTTGGCAACCAGGAATCCTCAGAAACAATGGCTGGATACGGGACCATTTAGGAACAATCCTTCCTCAGGGTGCAAGATTCTTTCTTCCTGACTATAAAGAGTGGGAAATGTCTCTAAAATATTATGCCCAGCCTACATATCTTAAATATCATTTCTTTTACCAAATGAGAATGCATTTCTAAGCATGAATCATGTTAGTCAACAAGTTGCTAATTTCATCATTGAAAAGCAATTTCTGGACTTCCCTGGTGGTGTAGTGGTTAAGAATCCACCTGCCAATGCAAAGGACACGGGTTCGAGCCCTGGTCCGGGAAGATCCCACATGCTGCGGAGCAACTAAGCCCGTGCACCACAAATACTGAGGCTGCGCTCTAGAGCCCGCGAGCCACAACTACTGAAGCCCGCTGCACTCTAGAGCCCGCGAACCACAACTACTGAACCCACGCGCCTAGAGCCCGTGCTCCTCAACAAGAGAAACCACTGCAATGAGAAGCCCGCGCACCGCAACAAAGAGTAGCCCCCGCTCGCCACAACTAGAGAAAGCCTGCATGCAGCAACGAAGACCCAATGCAGCACCCCCCCCCAAAAAAAAGTTATATAAAAAAAAAAGCTATTTCTGACATTCACTGTTCCAGTTAGCAAAGCAGTGAAGGAAAGACTGATATCAGAAACACTCTGTTATGGCTCTTTTGATGTAAGGCCAACTGATCACTCCTGGAACACATATTCTTACTTTGGACAACTGACATACTTAGAGATGATGCTTGAACTAACTAGCACACATGTAATCACACCTGGTCAGTGATGAAATAGTTAAAGCAATTTTCACACAGAGTAGTATGCTCCTGAGGGTTTCAAGAACATCTGTTTCGAGCAGCTCTCTCCTGCTGTTGCTGAAGTCCACTTCCTGGACTTCTAGAGCAGTTGTGGGCAAAATATGGACATGGATCCTCTTATCTGCTTCATGACCTCTATGCCATACTTTGTTACCGGCCTTGAAACAGTATTGCCCATAAGACTACCACTAGCCCTTATGGTACCTTTGTGCAGATTAGAAAAAATGCACCCCTTCCTTCAGGTAGATGCAGCCTGTGCCAGGAGTGGGTTGGATTTTTGTGCCCACTCACCCTGTTGGCCAGGTGCTCTTGTGCATGGTAGAAAAAAGGCCTTGACTCTCCAAGTATAGACTTCCATTAAACCTCTCACAGAAAAAAAGCTCCTTTAGCTTTTCCCTCGTGTCCTTATCTTTTAAAATTGTCCAAGTGCATCCTCATTTTTAAAACACATACACACACACTTCCTAGTAAAATGTAGAAAAGTAACTACCCATCTCTGCAGGAACAAACACTCATTCAGGCACATGCTAGTCTCAGTTTATGGACAGCCAAGAAAGACTGTGCTTCTCCTTCTTCATGGTGCCCTCAATTTTCCCCAACCCATCCCAAAACAAACTAGAAGATTCAGAGAAAGACGATTTAGCCTTGTGACTATTTATATGATTAAATTAGAACATTGAAAATTGACTTCAAGTCTTGTATCAGTTAGGACACTTTTAGTGGCAATGAGCAAAAACCTCAAGTGGCTACAACTATAAGAAAAATGTATTACCTCACTTAGCAAGAAGTCTTGAGGTAGAACAGCTGCCACGGCTGAATAGTCCATTGGCTCAAACAATGTTGTCAAAACCACAGATTCTTTCCATCTTTCCACTTTGCGGTCCTCATTATATCAGCTTAGCTCCCTCCCTGTCACAAAGTGGCTGCCGTGGTTCCAGGCTTCACACACAGACATGACAATGTCTGGCAGAATGAGAGGAACTTCTTGTTTAATGTTGTTTTTTGTTTAATGAGTGGGAAAAGGGAATTAATTCCCTGGCGGTCCAGTAGTTAGGGCTCCACACTCTCGCTGCTGAGGGCCTAGGTGCACAGTGCGGCCAAAAAAAAAGATAAAATTTAATTAGCGGGAAAACTTTTCCCAGAATCCCTTCTTCCCCCAGCACATTTCCCTTTCATCTCTTTGCCAGATCTGTGTTACAAGCTCACACCCAAACCAGTGACCAGCATTGCAATAGGGAGCGCTGGGACTGGCCTTGGACACAACCAGTATTCACCCCTGGAGCTGAGATCAGGAGGAATGAAGGGCTCTTGTGGAGGCGCACAAGTGTGAGAGACACATGTTCTAGGATGTGAGTAAAGTTCTGGGCAGCTGGTAGGGGGCAGACATAGGAGGGATGCAGGGCATAGCACACCGTGTTGAGGAGTCGGCCTTTATCCCGCCTGTCACATTGTATTTAATACTCATTTGTAGAAATTATCTTGAACCTAGAAGCTTTGACTTTAAGTTGAAATTGCTTTTATATTCCCTACTGCTCTCCACTGTGTATCTTCTAGCGACGTCTAAGTGGAAAAGGATGAGATGGCTTATCTCCTGCCTTCCCATTTCCTCTGGGAGGACTCTGAAATGACAGTGAGATTACCTGAGGAAGCCATTCATAATAGTGGGGCTCAGGCATTCCTCTTGGGACGCACACACATGATTCTTCTGGAGGCCTCAGCAGTTCTCACCCTTCGAGACCCTCAGACCCCGGGACAGGAGCAAATTTTCAATACCCAGGCTGGCCACACTCCTCCTTCCTCACCGACTGGTGCTGTTGAGGCAACTTGGGAGAGTGTCTACACTTCCCCCCGAAGAGTTACTCACATTTTCCCAAATTAACTTCTTCCCCTGGGTCACTTTCATTTTGAACCCTCAGCACTTCACCTCACATCTATTTTAGTATCAACTGCAAATGTCAAGGTAATGACGTGTGATTCCCTCTCTAGAGTACTATTGAAGATGCTAAAGGAGAAGTGTGTCGCCAGATGACCTTCTGAGGTCCCCAGAAGGAGGATGCAGAGAGGGAATCCACGTTAACAAGGCTGGTCTCCATGAACAAGAGCAGGAAATAACATTTGCTGTGACCTACTATGGACCAGGGGATCTGCAGACATTTTATTTAGCCTTGCCCCACAGACTTGGCAGGTGGGTATTATCATTCATACCAATTTTGGAGGTGTGAAAACCAAGTCTGAGATTAAGTAACTTGATCAAGGTGGGATTTGAGCCCAGGTATGCTGCCTCTAAAATCTGTGGTTTGGGGACTTCCCTGGTGGCGCAGTGGTTAAGAATCCACCTGCCAATGCAGGGGACACGGGTTCGAGCCCTGGTCCGGGAAGATCCCACATGCCGTGGAGCAACTAAGCCTGTGTGCCACAGCTACAGAGCCTGCGCTCTAGCGCCCACAAGCCGCAACTACTGAAGCCTGCACGCCTAGAGCCCGTGCTCCGCAACAAGAGAAGCCACCGCGATGAGAAGCCCGCGCACCGCAACGAAGAGTAGCCCCTGCTCGCTGCAACTAGAGAAAGCCCAGCCCTCCCGCAGCAACGAAGACCCAACGCAGCCCAAAATAAATAAATAAATTTATATGTATATATAAAAGTAGGATTACTTGGTCAAAAAGCAAGAATAGGACTTCCCTGGTGGTCCAGTGGTTAAGACTCCACCCTACCAAGGTAGGGGGCACGGGTTCGATCCTTGGTCGGGGAACTAAGATCTCATATGCCGCACAGCATGGAAGAAAAAAAAAAAGAATATTAAAAAAAAAAAATCTGGGGCTTCCCTGGTGGCGCAATGGTTGAGAGGCCGCCTGCCGATGCAGGGGACGCGGTTTCGTGCCCCGGTCTGGGAAGGTCCCACATGCCACGGAGCGGCTGGGCCTGTGAGCCATGGCCGCTGAGCCTGCGCGTCCGGAGCCTGTGCTCCGCGACGGGAGAGGCCACAACAGTGAGAGGCCCGCGTACCGCAAAAAAAAAAAAAAAAAAATCTGTGCTTTTATTAGCACATCATGTCAGGCTCTGGCAGGGGTGAGTGAGGCTGTGTCTTATGGGCATTGTTGTTGTAAGAGATGACTGACCTCCATGGTGATAAAAATCGTGACTCTGGGGCCCCAGTGGTCGTGTCACAGTTTCCCCTTGTCCTGGCGGGAGCAGCTGGAAGGATGGGGCATGGAGTGGGGATGGTGTGTGTGCAGGAGCAGGGGAGGGGCCAGATTTTGCCCCTCACCCTGTACTCCCTTCGCAAATCAGTATTTAGAGCAGCTGCTCTCTCTTTGGCCTTACAGTTTGCAAGAAATTCAGGCAAAATGCAGTCAGGTCACTGGTTCCGAGCCTTAGTACTAGGTCAGGAATAGAAAGATGACAGTTCCTCTCTGAATGAGATGTTCTGGGAGCTGAAAAGACAAAATGAATTCCCAGGGGTTTTCTCTCTCCACTGTGAAACCGCTGCTGAATACCCTTTCCTGAACCTCACAGTTTGTGTAAGGAAGTAAATTTCCTGCTGCCACAGAACGAGCCTCTCACTTACCCAACTATGGGTGGAAGCCCCATGGCGGTGAGGCCTGTTATACACAAGACAGTCACACCAGCCAAGCGCCCATTTATGTGTTTATCCACCAGGTGCCACAGGTACACGTCAGAAAGCCAGGCTCCTCATTTGCTCAGCAGACGGCAGAGCCGAGTGGCCGCACAACCCAAGGGGAAGCACTGACCATCCTTGTGCAAAACGAGGCATCTTGGGCAGAAAGCCTGCCTTGGAGAGAGTGATGATATTTTCATGGATGGGTATTCACCAGGTGAGTCTCCTAAGGGGCCCTGCATTTCCTTTCTCATATTTTTTTTTATAAAAAGGCAAAACCAACTAATACTTTTGGGACATTGTGTGCCATACAAAATATATACATAAGCAAGAGTCTGAAAGGAAATATATCAAATGGCTAAGAGCGATTATGCTCAATGAGATTATAGGTCATTTACATTTTTGGTGTTTATTATCTGGTGTCTGGTCTCTAAATTGAACATGAAATACTTTCCTACTAAAAAAAGAAAAATAGAAATTAATTGCTCTCAAAATCAAACAAAGGATAAGGAATACAGCTAGTTCACCTCAAATCTTCAATGTAGAAAGGCAGGACCAAGATCTGGGTCCAAACTTTGGCTTTGCCAACGGGTGACCCATTGTTCAATCTCACGTTTTTAAATGCCATTTCTCTGACTCCCAATTTTTATCTCTAGCCCTCTTTCCTGAAGTCAAGATTTGGATTTACAACTGCCCATTTGGCAGCTCTACTGGATGTCTCAAAATTAACATTTTATGAACATTTATTAACATTAACATAGTATCTCAAAATTAACATTTCCCAAACTGAACTAATTATCACCCCCAAATCCACTTCTCTCTTGAACCTCTTTCTCCAGTGATGGCAGTTCCCTCTTTCCAACTGCTCAGACCAAAACCCTTAGGGTCGTTCTTGACTTATCAGTTTCTCTCACATCCTACAATCTGTCTGTAGCTCTGGCTGTATGTCATATCCTGTCATGTCATAAAATCAAATTGCTCCTCTTCACCTCCACTGCTAGTACCGTGAACGACGTTATCACTTTCTACCGTGATTACCGTGATAACCTCCTGGCTTCCTGCCTTGCATTTGAACAGAATTTTAGGAAGGCAGATCTTGTTAGTCTCTGCTCAGATTCCTCCAGAGGCTCTATCTCACTCCAAGGAAAAGACCTCCTCCCAACTCTCTCTGGCCTTTTTCCCTACCATCTCTCTCACCCTCCGCCAGCCCCACTTGTCACCTTCTGCTCTGTGAATGTATCAGATGCACTCCAGCCTCAAGGCCTTTGCACTTGCTGTCCCCTCTACCTGGAATGCTCTTCCCCCCAGGTGTCTGCACAGCTGCTCCCTTTCCTCCTCCAGACCAGTGTCCCCTTCCCAGTGAGGGCTTCCTGGCTCTAAATCCCTTCACCCAGCCTCAACTCACCTTTGCCTCCTTTCCTGCTCTGTACCTCTCCATAGAACTAATCACCATCTAACATGATTTATTTTATTTGTGTTTTTGTTTATTGCCTCCCTCCCCCTGTAATAAGGGGCGGGGCAGGCGCGAGCTGTAGCAGCCCCGCTCAGCCCCTGGTCAGCACTGCAGTGGCCCCGCCCCCTCCCCCTCTTCTCTATAAGAGGAGCCCGGAATTCGGACTGAGGGAAGATGGTTTTTTTGAGACGCTGGTGTGTCTTCTCGGTCTGCTAGCTTGCCGATTAAAAGCGTTATTCCTTGTTGCCACAGCTTGTCTCCCAATTTACGGGCCTGTCGTGCGGTGAGCAGAATGAGCTTGGGCTCCGTAACACCCGCAGCTGGAATATGAACTCTATGAGGCAAGGGTTATGTGGCTACTGTCCTGCTGTGTCCTCAGTGCCCGGGGTAGAAGAGGCACCAGCTCAGTGGTACCTTTTGGGGCAGGCAGAGTAATGGCCCCCAAAGATGTCTGAGTCCTACTCTCCATTCCTTTATTATAAAATATGCTCATATTTGCTCATACTTTTTTCTAGTACTTTTATAGTTTTTCTCTTTAACGTTTATATCTAGAGTCACCTGGAATTTATTAGGTGTAGGGATCAAATGAGGGATTCAGTTCTTTTTTCTCCCAAGCTGGCAACCCAGTTGTTCCAATACTGTTTATTGAAGGACTTGTTGTTCCCCACTGGTTTGAAGGGACACCTTTATCCCATAACAATTTTTCGCAAGCATTTGTATCTATTTCTGGGCTCTTTTTTTTTTTTTGCGATACGCGGTCCTCTCACTGTTGTGGCCCCTCCCGTTGCGGAGCACAGGCTCCGGACGCGCAGGCTCAGCGGCCATGGCTCACGGGCCCAGCCGCTCCGCGACATGTGGGATCC
>NC_041215.1:42283784-42288610 GCF_002837175.3 Physeter macrocephalus | reverse complement strand
CCCTGCATCGGCAGGCGGACTCTCAACCACTGCGCCACCAGGGAAGCCCTCTGGGCTCTTTTGTATTGAATTGATCTGCCTGTCTATTCACGGGTTACTCTCCAGCTGAGTCTATTAATTATTGTAGTTTTGACTGTGCATTTTAATACCTGCTAGGGTTTGTCTCCGCTCATTTCTTTTCCTTTTCAGAAAATTTTTGGTTATTCTAGTATGTTTATTTTTCCATATGAACTTTAGAATCAGCTTGTGAGATTCCAAAAAAAGACCCTGTGGAATTTTCATTGGGAGAACAATCTATTTATAGATTAATTTATGGTGCACTAACATATTTACAATGTCTAATATCTGTAAAAATTAGTTCAAAAGCTATTTTAATATAGAAGTAATTCATGCTCATTGTAAAAAAGTTCTGGCAATTCTGTAATGTAGAAAGTATGGAAGTTCCATTTCTCCTCCTCTAGTCCTTCCCCTGGAGGTAACCATTATTAATAATTAGAGGCTCATCCTGCATGGTATTTTTTAATATGTACTTTTGTAATCATGTATACATATATACATTTTAACATGTGCGTATTTTGTTATGTAGCTATATCTAATTTCCTATCACACATACTGTTTCAAACCCACTTTTTTCGTCAATTATGTATCATGAATATATCGATTATATACCGTGTTAATACATGTAGATCTATCATATTCTTTTAAGGGTCACATCGTGGGCCACTATGCAGTGGGACAAGGTTACCAAAATTAATTTACTGATTTGCCCCCGTTGACGAATATTTGCATGTTTCCAGCTTTTTTTTAAATCATTTTTTTATTTTTAAAATTTTATTTATTTATTTATTTATTTATTTTTGGCTGCGTTGGGTCTTCATTGCTGCGCGCGGGCTTTTCTCTAGTTGCGGCGAGCAGGGGCTACTCTTCGTTGCGGTGCACGGGCTTCTCATTGCGGTGGCTTCTCTTGTTGCGGAGCACGGGCTCTAGGCACATGGGCTTCAGTAATTGTGGCTCGCGGGCTCTAGAGCGCAGGCTCAGTAGTTGTGGTGCGCGGGCTTAATTGCTCCGCGGCATGTGGCATCTTCCCAGACCAGGGCTCGAACCCGTGTCCCCTGCATTGGCAGGTGGATTCTTAACCACTGCGCCACCAGGGAAGCCCAGTGAACAGCTTTGAGCGTTATCTTTGCACCTTTGTGCTGGTATTTGAACCAGGTAGATTTCTAGAAATAGAACTGCTGGATCAAAGTCTAAAGGTCCTTTCAATGGTCAAGTGTTATGACATAGTAATGACATCTCCATCAAAGAGAGACTTGTCTGAGAAAGTGCCCTTCTTAAACGCTGCCCTCCCCCAAGCCTGAGCGATGGCACTGCCAGCAGTGTGCAATTCAGAACTCCTGGGGGAGCTCTTGGTCCCTTTACAAGTGCATACAGGTCCAGTGCCTGGTTCAATGAATGCAACTAACAAGTTCTCGGTACATAGAGGCTTGGTTCCACCAAAGCGGCTGTCTCCGAAGGCTGACCAAGTCTCTTACCACATGTTGGGCAAGGATGCTGAGGAAGAGACTCAGAGATGGGCGGTGGCGGGCGGAAGTGTTCCAGTTCTACCGATCTGTAACTTGGAATACCTTTTCCCTTAAAAGTTGTTAATTAGTAATCACAGGAGGTGATACTGAAGTATTAATATAGCATTAGCTCACGACTTCAGGGACTTTGAAGAATAAATGGGCTTTGGCAGGTTGCTGGCTGGAGAACTGAATCACTGTGAACAATAGTTCCAGTAGGACAATGCTTTCTGAGTCCTGACAACTTACATAAAAGTAGTTTTGTCACCATTTGTGGATCAGAGGTTGTGCATGGAAGACACCCTTCCAGCCTTCAGCTCTTCCCCCGCTGTGTTTCCCAGCATCCTTTTCTTTCTTTTGATGATCCCAGATCTGCCAGGGTCCTCTGTTTGTGCCAGACCTTTCACTTGTCTTTAGTCAACTCTCTCTTCCCTTCCAAGCCCTCATCCCTTTCCTTAAGCCTTTCACACAGCCCAGCTCTCTCATAGTGGGATGGCTTCATCTCCTAGGTGACCAAAAAATTAGGTCGTTGGGCAAAAACTGTCCTTATTTCCTGCCTCC
Organism: Physeter macrocephalus; assembly: GCF_002837175.3. Classification (NCBI taxonomy): domain Eukaryota; kingdom Metazoa; phylum Chordata; class Mammalia; order Artiodactyla; family Physeteridae; genus Physeter; species Physeter macrocephalus. The sequence goes on along the minus strand of NC_041215.1, from coordinate 42,286,487 downwards.
CACTTTACCCCTAATATATTCCCCTATCCAATCTCAAAGGATGAGTACTGCAGCCTATGCTCTAGATCCTGGCCCTATCTTCCTCTCCATCAATGATCACTTCTTTCTTATATGCAACTGGGCCACTGCATCACACAACCATAGCAGGTGTCATCCACATGTAATGCCATGTAAACGATGCCACCTGGGGTTGGCAATGGACAGCGCTGACTTGAAAATCCTACTTCTCTCCCATCCCTTTCTCCTGCCTGTCCTATTAACAATCTCCCTGCCCTTTGTGTCCTCCTTTAACCACACCCAGTCTCTCTCCTCTCAACCAATCTCCTTAAAAGAGTTGTTACACTTGTCTCCACTTCTTTACCTTCCTTTCCCTCTCCATTATACTGCAATTCATTTATTCATTCCGTATATATTTATTAACTACCTATCAAATGCCAGGCACCACACTAGCTGCTCAGACTACAATAGCAAGTAAAAAAAATATAAGCCCCCTCACACTCGTAGAGCTTACAGACTATTGAGAAAGAGAAAGAGATAACAAGAAATCACATGTTAAAAGTATGCAGTTTCAAACAGAGGTAGGTTTTACCTCCATATTAATGGAAGCAACATGTAAAAGTCTCATGTATAGCAAGGAAACTGATTTGCTATCCCTATTAAGTAATGTATTTGTTTTGTAAAAGGTACAGTCTGGAAATACTACTACATCCTAGGACTAAGGGTAGGGATTTCTCACGCTGGAGCAGGTCAGTGGGACAGACATTTGAAGGTGGCCGAATCTTTTGGCAGCCCTCAGATCTATTTACTTCAACACCTGTAGGCCAGCCTATTGGGATGCAGGGTTAGGCCAGGAGTAGGGAGAGAGGACATCCATTCATCCTCCCCTGAGCCCAGTACAAAGTGAGTAGCTTGATTTCTGAGGCCCCCTGATGAGAACATGCTGGTTTGGGGGAAGGGCCTACCTGTTCAGTCCCAATTCCAGAAAACAGGCGAGTGGAGCATATCAAGCTCCAGACATAAGCACAGTGAAACGAAGGGGGTGCCACGAAGGCAGATGAGTGACGAGTCTTGTTGTTTATTATGACGGCCCTTGACAACAGTCTCCACAGCACTGAGGGGGGACCTGACTCCCACAGGGCCGACCTTCAGGAAGTGTCCGCCCAGAAGGGTGAGAGGAACAGCTGTGTTGAGATCTGGGTCCAGCATCAGCTGAGGCTGGGAAGCCCTTGCATGCTTGTTCAAGCCCATCCTCTCTCAGAGTTGCAGAGTTGGAATTAAACTGGGGGCGGGGCAGAGGTGAGAGCCTGTCCACTTTGGCTTTGCAGACAGGCAGACAGACAGACTCGGCTTTGCAGCCTGGTGCTGCCACTTCCTAGCCGCGTGTCCTTGGCAAGTTATTTATGTGTCAGTATGCGTTGGGTACCATGTGACAGGATTCTCGACTAGCCTGCCTTCATTCAGAAGGACATTTGTGATTTGCTGGAGAAGAAGCCCAGAAGTAGGCAGTACCAGGCTCAGTGAGACCTTCAAGGACCAGACTTCCCATCCTTTCCTCCTGCATCCTCAGACCCATCCCATCCCCCCACCTCACAACTGCCATAGACTGACAAAGCCGCCAGCTTTTCCTCCTCTCCTGATAACATCCAAAGCGGGGAAACAGCAGGAACGAGGCATAAAGGGCTTTCTCTTCTGCTCCTTTTTCTCTCATGAGGGAGAAAATACTTTCCCAGGACCCCCAACTGCCTTCCCCTTGTATCCCTCATGCCTGCATGTGTACCAACTACAAGTAAAGCAGAGCATGGTCACCAAAACTGGCTTTGACTAAATCTTGACTTGCTGACTCACTAGGAGCTGGGCTCATTGCCACCCCTGACAAAAATCAGGCTCGGTTAACAAGGAAGCAAGTGGTGGGGGCCCTGGGTTGGCAGCCAGAAGCATCTGAGTCTCAGGTGCCTCGTCTCTTCAAAGGGGGGATAATGATACCTGCCTTACTGGGTTGGTATGCGGATGAAATGAATAGCAAAGGAGAGCACCTGGTGCAGAGTGAGTGCTTACTCAGCGCCCACTCCCTCCTGTGGGTTAGACTATCTAGACCCTTGAGTCTAGCAGGGACCTCAGAGGTTAGCTAGGCCAGCCGGCTCCTTTTATGGGTCACAAAGCAAACAGGTGTTGAAGCCAGACCCAAGAAAGAGATAAATGTGGCTTAAAAAAGAGTGGTAAGGAAAGGTCAGACTAGGGCTATATTTTGAAGGTCTTGCCAATGGGATTTGCTGATGCCTTAGGCATATAGGCATGAAAGAGCAGAGGTGAGGATGCTCCAGGGTTTTTAGATGGTGCTGGGTGCTGAGATGGGAAACATCACAGGGGGCTTAGAATTACTGTGGCTAAAATGGGAAGAAGACGATTTGGTTTTTATTTGTTTATTTGGCCATGCCACGTGGCTTGTGGGATCTTAGTTCCCCAGCCAGCTCTCAGCAGTGAAAGTGCCGAGTCTTAACCACTGAACCGCCAGGGAATTCCTGGAAGAAGGCAGTTTGAAACTTTCAAACTTTCTTGTCTTTACATTCTTTTTTTTTTTTTTTTTTTTTTTTTGTGGTACGCGGGCCTCACACTGTTGTGGCCTCTTCCCTTGCGGAGCACAGGCTCCGGACGCACAAGCTCAGCGGCCATGGCTCACGGGCCCGGCCGCTCCGCGGCATGTGG
>NC_041215.1:42237539-42283650 GCF_002837175.3 Physeter macrocephalus | reverse complement strand
CGGCATGTGGGATCTTCCCGGACCAGGGCACGAACCCGTGTCCCCTGCATCGGCAGGCGGACTCTCAACCACTGCGCCACCAGGGAAGCCCTTTACATTCTTTCTTTTACAGATTTTGGAATTATTTATACCATAAAGAATCATGGGTAATTTCTAAATTGTCTGGGGGTGTGGCCAGGACATAAGCAATTTTTAAACACTCCTCCAGTGCTTTTAACATGCAGCCAGGGTTAGGAACCACTCACTTCGTTCCATTCTTCCTTTACAAATAAGCTCATTGAGTCCCAGAACTAGAATAAGGCCACATAGCTCATTAGCTAGGGTACGAGGATTCAAACTCAGGCTTCACAAATCTTCTATCAATGGTCTTAAGAAGATGGAGGCATAGCCAGAGAGAAAAAGGAGGAAGACTAATTTAGAGGGTTAGGGGAAATGCTTGTGAATTTACTGAATCTAGATAGTTTCTGTGGGTCATCTAAGAGTTGTGGTTAGATCACTTCAAAATTTTCCCCAGTGAGAGGGCATGGCACGGGCAACTGCAGACAACAGCCCTGGTTAGTCTTTCTCCTCCAAAGCCATACCCTGCCTCGGGAGTGGTGCTCTCCACTCTGGGCAAACAGAATTCAAGTGAGAAAGAACAGAGCTCATGGAGAATGCTGGACTTTTTTTTTTTTTGGCCGCATCACGCAGCATGTGCGATCTTAGTTCCCCGACCAGGGACTGAACCCATGCCCCCCCGAAGTGCAAGCTTGGCGTCTTAACCACTGGACCACCAGAGAAGTCCCTTTTTTTTTGAACACTGGACTTTTAGTTTTGGTGTTCCCATGGCTGAAGAACTATGAATGGGAACAGGACACCTGTGCTCATGACATGAAAGAGGGTCACTGGTCAAATTTATAGGAACTAATAACCAAAGTCAAGCATTCTAACACTTTAAAAATAATGCCTGTAGCCCTACATTTACTTTATTTATTTAAAAAAATTTTTATTTTCTATTGGAGTGTAGTTGATTTAAGTCATGGTTGGGGGAAGGGTTAGTAAATTTGTCTCTCGTATTATAGGTTTCCAAATAAATCCATAGGAACAATACTTCTTAGTAGGATTAATTAATAACCGCAGTCCTTATTTTTCAGACACTTTCTTGAATTAAAAGTTAACAAAGTTGTGACCTTGGGTAGATGTCTAGGGGTGGAATTACTGGGTTGTGTGGTAAATGCATGATTTACTTTTTATGAAACTGCCAAAATATTTTCTAAAGTGTCTGTACTAGTTTATGTTCCCACCAGCAATGTTTGAGGGTTCCAGTGGCTCTATATCTTTGCCAACATTTGGTATCGTCAGTCTTTTTAATACTTCTAGTAGGTGTGTAGTATCTCATTTTCGTTTTAATTTGCGTTTCTCTAATTCCTCGTGATGTTAAGCATTTTTCGTGTGCTTAATAGCAATTTGGAAGTCGTTTTTGGTGAAATGTCTATTCAAATCCTTTGCTCATTTAAAAATTGGATTGTTAGTCATTGAATTTATTAGTCATAGTAGTTTGGGTTTGTTTGCTTGTATGTTTGTTTTTTGATAGGTTCCTTAGGATTTTCATGTCATTTGTAAATAAAGACAGTTTTTTACTTCGTTCTTTCCAATTTGGATGTGTTTTATCTCTTTTTGTTGCCTTATTGCATTGACTAGAACGTCTAGTACCATATTGAATAGGCCTGATGAGAGGGGGCATCTTCGCCTTGTTCCTGATCTCAGGGGTAAACCAATCAGTGTTTCATATTAAGTATGAAGTTAGCTGTAGGTTTTTCACAGATACCCCTTTGCAGACTGAAGAAGTTCCCTTCTTTTCCTATTTCGTTGAGAGCTTTTATCAGGAATGGTGTTGCATTTTGTCAAATGTACTTTTTACATGTATTTGAGATTTAATAGGCCTAATATTGGAATTAGACCTTGGGTGAAGCTGGAAGAGGGAGGTCTGGAAGCCTGCAGCTGGAGGATCAGAGGAAAAATCACTAAAGACATGTTGCTGGATTCAGATCGCTAATATTTTGTTAAGAATTTTTGCATCGATATTCATGTCTTTAGTTTTCTTATGATGTCTGTCTGGCTTTGTTGTTAGGATAATGCCAGCCTCATCTAATGAACTGGGGAGTGTTCCTGCATCCTCAATTTTCTGAAATATATATAGGATGTATTATTACTTCTTTAAATACTGGATGAAATTATCCAGGTGAACTTTTAAAAGCTTATTTCAAATTATGTTTCTTTTTGGCTTAAAATCCTGTTGCTTTCTATTCCATTCAGATTAAGACCCGACCTCCTCACCTGACTTAGAAAAATCCTAAATGGTCCCTTCTGTCTACTGTCCCAAACTCACCTCTCACCTGTCCACCACCCTCTCTCACTATACTCCAGCTACCTGAGTTTTGTGCGTCCTTCAAACATTCTGACCTTGCACTAATCACGCGCAGCTCGTTTTCATCTCTGGACCTTTGCACTAGCTGCTTTCTGGGCCTGGAATCTCCTTTCCCCACATCATTGCCTCATTGGTGCCATCCTGTTTTTCAGATCTCAGACTGAACCTCACTTCCTCAGAGAGGCCTTTCTAAAGTAGAGTCTAGACTAAAGAATCTGGCTCAGTGCTATCACATATCCTATTTTAATTCCCTGCATAACAATTAACCACTCTGGGGTTTTTCTTTTTTTTAATTAATTTTTATCGGAGTATAGTTGCTTTACAATGTTGTGTTAGTTTCTGCTGTACAGCTAAGTGAATCCGATGTACATATACATATATTCCCCTCTTTTTTGGATTTCCTTCCCATTTAGGTCACCACAGAGCAATGAGTAGAGTTCCCTGTGCTACGCAGTAGGTTCTCATTAGTTATCTATTTTATACATTGATACTATTTAGTATCAATAGTATATATATGTCAATCCCAATCTCCCATTCATCCCACACCCTGGAGGTTTTCTTGGTTATTTGTTAACCGTCTCTTCTCACTGGAAGCTCCCTGAGAGCAGAAACGTCATGTTTTTTCCTGCCAAAATCTTCCCACTACCAAGAACAGTGCTGACACATAATAGGAGGTCAGTAAATATTAGTTGAACAAATAAACATCCATAACAACAATAGTAGCTGCTCTTTGCGAGCAGGCACTGATTGAAGTGTTTACAAATATCATTTAATTCTCTACCATAACCCTAGATGCAGATATTATTTTCCTCTATTAACTGAGAAGGAAATGAAACTTAGCGAGGCTGTGTTCATAGCCACACAGCTGTTAGGGTGCAGAGCAAGGGCACACCCGGGTTTGTCTGACGGCAGAGCCTGAGCTAATCTGTACCAGGACATACATCCTCTTTGGTTACAGGCAGGAAAAGCTGATCCACCAGGTGAGAGGTAGTGACCTCAGGCTGACAAGTCTTCGTGGAAGCTTAAGGTTGAGTTCCCTTGGTTCTGAGCAGTGCTCTACATGGACCAGAGGAACCACTACCAAGGCCCGCACTTTCCATCCCCAGACAGGCTCAGGCTGTGCTTTCACATCGTCTTTTTGAAAACAGATTTGCTCCCTTAATCACAGTTGGCTTAATCTTTTACATAATGCAAATTCTTACTCCTGTCTTTTGTGAAATAAGTCAGTGACCTCCACGTGTCTGTGAGCTAAAGCTCTGGTCTTTTAGACAGTCTGGCCTCAGAAGCTAAAAATAACTAAGAATTACTTGAGAGCTTCCTCTGCTCCAAGCAGCGCACCAAAAGCATCTCGGGGGGGATCTCGCATTATCCTCGCAACAGTTCCAAGAGGTAGCTCTGGTTATTAGCCCATTTTATGGATTAGACTCTGAGGCTTTGCAATATTGTGATTTATAAGAAATATATATAATTAGGTCCTTCAGAGGATCAAAGAATATTTCTCAGATATATTTGGTCTTCATCCACAGCTCCCAAAACCTTTGAAATTTCCTGAACAATAAGAGCAATGGGAGCATCTTTTGTTCCAATATTTGGTCTCTCGTCCTTAATTCCTGAAACAAAACAAAACAAACAAAACAAAAACAAAAAACAAAGCAAAACAAAAAAACCCCAAAACTGCTTCGGAGCCAGGAAGGTGAAATGGGTGTCTTGTTATCCATAACAAGCCCTTTCCACCATAGCTGGGTTTATGTTAATCAGGTGACTTCTGTAAAGCATCTAAGTAACGATGGGGGCTGGTTGCCAGGGCAACCAAACAGGAATAGAGGGTTGGAATTTTCAGTCCCACTCCCTGATTTCCAGGGAAGGGAGAGGGGCTGGAGGTGGCCAGTGAGTTAATCAATCATGCCTATGTAATGAAGCCTCCATAGAAACCAGAAAAGGAAGGATTTTGGAGAGCTACGTTGGTGAACCAGACACTTCCATGTGCCACTGAGCCAGGCTCCAAGCTTCCCAAGAACAGAAGCTCCTTGTTGGGGCCCTCACCACATGTATCTCTTCATCTGGCTGTTGATTCATATCCTTTGATATCCTTTGTAAGAAACTGACAATCTAGTGAGTAAATGGGTTTTCCTGAGTTCTGTGAGCTCTTCTAACAAATTAATCAAACCCAAGGAGAGGGTCATGGGGACCTCTGATTTAGAGCCAGTCGGTCAGAAGCACAGGTAACAATCTTGGCTTATGACCGGCATCTGAGGTGAAGAGCCGTCTTGTGGGACTGAACCCTTTACCTGTGGAATCCGATTCTATCTCCGGGTAGATAGTGTCAGAATTGAGTTTGTTGGTGTGGGAAGCCTACACACACACACACACACACACACACACACGCACGCACGCACGCACACACGTTGGAATTGGGTTCAGGAACCCTTTCAGGCTCAAAGGGGTTAAATTACGTACCCCAAATCACAAAACTAGTCCATGGCAGTGCTGGAACAGGATATGAACCTATGTCTGTCTAGACTCCTACTTCCTACACAAGCTTATTTACATTATTGAGCACAGCATCTGGCAGAGAACCACGCGTTATGTAATGTTTACTATTACTTTTGTACAACAGAGATAAAATGATGGTGATAACTCCCAGCATTTTGATGGGCACTTGAAATACATTACCTTACAGCAGCCCTCTAGGGGGCCCACCCAATCCCCTTTCATTGGCCACACTTCCCCCAGCAGCTGTGAGTGCCAGCTGCTCACGGCCCTCAGCTGTTTCCTCCTTCCGAGCCCTGGGCTGCCTAGAAATGACTGCTTTTCCTGCGGAGATGACCCCCAGCCAATGACTGACAGATATGGGGTGCAAAAGCCTAGTCCCTTGTCTCAAGGCCAGACAACGCTGGCGCCATTAGTGCTATAGAGCTCCCTGCGGGATCAGGCTGAGGTTAGAACTCAGCTGCACCACATCTTTCTTGGCTTTTTCCTCTGTCCTCTCCGGCTTCCCTCATTCCTCTTCTCCCAAGAACACACCTACCAAGAATCCCCATCTCAGGCCTTGCTTCTATAGAACCTCAGACAAGCCCTGTGAGTCCACAACTACCATCTGTATTTTTGCAGAGTGAGATCGTGGAGGTACTGTCCCCAATAAAGGCACTCCGAGTTGCTTCTGGAGGCGTGATGTGACTCTGGACTCCCTGCCCAGGGAAGCGAGGTTTCTCCTGTTTGAAACTACTGCTTCCCAAGGATAAGTGGAGTATTTTCGCCTTTACGGGCTCTTCACCCTCTGGGTTCACTCTTTCTTATTTTCATCCTTTCCCTGGCTTCTGTTTCATCCTTGTCCCCCATCATCCACCATGGACCATGGCTATCAGACACACGCGGGCAAGCTGAGGGCCGAGGGAGCCATGGATTTTGGCTGCCTGGCATGATTTTCCTCGCGCCCCTTCTGCCGATAACACACCTTGCGCCCCACTGCCTGGCCCGACTTCAGCCACATGTGGACACACGACGCAGCTGGGTGCAGAGACTGGTTCAGAAGTGAGCACATGACCGAGCCAGGCCAATCAGAGCCCTTACTGGGACTGTTCTGTAGAAACCAAGGAAAAAGACAGCCTCCTGCCTCTGAGATGCTGGAAGGATTTGAACCTGGGGCTGTGAGTGGCCATCCTCCCCGCCATGTGGAAAAAGCCCTTCTGAGGTCATGGACACTAAGCCAGCACCCAGGGACCAGCAGCACTAAGAGGTGGCGAGAGAGAAAACAGTGGTCCTGACAACATGGATGCAGTCCTGGATCCGTCACGCCGAGGCATCCTGTCCTTCGCACTTAACACAACCCAGGGTAGGCCTTGCATCGAGTTCTGTCTGTTGCGCCTGAAAATGTTCTGATCAACACTGAGCACAGCTAGATGTCACTTACAGGAGGAAGGATCCCAGGGGACAGGCTAGATTCTCCAAGGGCATATCAGCAGCTCTGTCATCAGAAGGTGAGAATTAGCACCAGAAATCACTTCTCCTGACTCTGGGTCCTGTTCCCTTTATTCCCTGGAAAAGATGGAATTACCAGCCCTTGCACCTGGGTAGTGAATGACCAGGATGCAAATCAGCTGGAAAGGAGCTCAGACGATGTAACTAGGTCTAGAGGATCCCATTCAGCTAGAAATCCCTCTGCAGAGACATCTCCCCCAGGTCTTTTTATTTATGGCGACTCTTGGTTGCGGTGCGCGGGCTTCTCATAGCGGTGGCGTCTCTTGTTGCGGAGCACGGGCTGTAGGCACGTGGGCTTCAGTAGTTGTGGCTCGCGGGCTCTAGAGCGCAGGCTCAGTAGTTGTGGTTCGCGGACTCTAGAGCGCAGGCTCAGTAATTGTGGTGCATGGGCTTAGTTGCTCCACCGCATGTGGGATCTTCCCAGACCAGGGCTCGAACCCGTGTCCCCTGCATTGGCAGGCGGATTCTTAACTGCTGCACCATCAGGGAAGCCCTCCCCCAGGTCTTTTCAGCAGGTGAAGATCTGGAGCTGAAGTCGGGAAAAGAAGTTGTTAAAAGGCAAGTCCCAGAGATATTTTTGGACTTTGCTTAACCCCCGCAAAGCAGGGTGTCCTCATGGGACTCTCCGTCCTACTGTGGTTTTCCTTACTATGTTTACTCCTCCAGGAAAAATTTAGGAATCTACTCAGGGTGGGGCTGGGAGTTCTGATCACAGTTCGTGCAGATGTGAGCCACTCCAGTGCTGGTTCTGGGGAATGAGGGGAACTGCACACTGGCTTCCCTCTTTGTCCTCTTCCTCTACTTCATCTGACTGCATCTCATGTGTCCACACCCTTCCCTGCATTAAAGTCTCTTCTCAGGAGGGGATCGAATATCCATTAACTATGGCTTCGTGTGGAATGAGATACTGCATACTCTTCTCTGGGAGATTTTGGAAGCTAGATATATATTTGGGTAATAAAAAAAATACTGTTTCGGGCTTCCCTGGTGGCATAGTGGTTAAGAACCTGCCTGCCAATTCAGGGGACACGGGTTTGCCAATTCAGGGGACACGGGTTTGAGCATTCAGGGGACACAGGTTTGAGCCCTGATCCGGGAAGATCCCACATGCCGTGGAGCACCTAAGCCTGTGCGCCACAACTACTGAGCCCATGAGCCACAACTACTGAGCCTGTGCACCACAACTACTGAAGCCCGCGCGCCTAGAGCCCGTGCTCCGCAACAAGAGAAGCCACCACAATAAGAAGCCCGTGAACCGCAACGAAGAGTAGCCCCCGCTCGCCGCAACTAGAGAAAAGCCCGCGCACAGCAACGAAGACCCAATGCAGCCAAAAATAAATAAGTAAAATAAATAAATTTAAACCACACTAATCTATAAAAACAAAACAAAACAAAACACTGTTTCCCATTAAAAGACTTCAGGGAGTGATGGGTGTAGGAGGCATTTTTTGGTGAGAATGGAAAAAAAAAAGCATCCCTCCAGAACCTTCTATTTTCACATGTAAGGATATCCCTGACTAAAGGCGCCGTGGGGTCCTACCCCCTTCCTGGAAGTACAAGTGCATGATCACAGGTTCTTTTTGGAGACTGTCTCCTTGTTGACGTTGCTTATTCTAATGGACTGATTTTGCCTCCTGCCTTGGTTTGAGTTGCTCCAGTTGCAGACCCTACGGTGAGAATTTGCATGCAAGTAATTCATTTGGGAAGTAATCTTGAGAAATGCTGATAGTGGGGTATGAAAGTGAGAAAGAGAAGGGATAGAAATAAATACGTGGTGTGTTAGCAAGTCAGTTCCTTCTAAGGGTAACTAGGACTCAGTCCCTCTGGACAACCCTGAATGAATGAATGAATGAACATATGCATGAGTGACAGTAATTGCCTCTTTGAGTGGTTTCAAGTAAATCAAGGAAAGGGGCTGAGTCCCAGAACTGGATCAGCACAGAATGGGAGAAGGCAAGGAGCCAAGAGAAGAGAATGGCTGTAGGAGTTCAAATGCACATAGGATTAGGAATTCAATGGCCGCAGGAACTCAGAGAGGGTGGGGAGACATGACCTTGAGAAGATATGATGGAGGAGCTAGCCCATCAGAAGTTAAACAGAGCACGTTTAACTTCTCACAGAACCTGGGATGGGGGCTGGATTCAATTTTACATAATCCTGAATGACAGGCCTCAGCAGACACCCAGATGGTAGCTACACAGGAGCAGCCGTGTATCTACCATCCGTCCTGGCTTCTTCCTCATGGTGTCAACTTAAGCAGATCTCTCTACCCCATGTTGTAGCCTGGATAATGGACCCAGAGATATCCATCTCCTAATCTCTGGAACCTGCGAATGTTACCTCACGTGGTGAAAGGCATTTTGCTGATGTGATTAAATGAAGGATCTTGAGCTAAGGGAGATTATCCTGGAGTATTCAGCGGGCTCAAAGTGATCACAGAGGTCCTTATAAGAGGGAGGCAGGAGGATCAGAATCAGAGAGAAGAAGGTGATGTGACCATGGAAGCAGAGACTGGGGTGAAGCGGGGGGCAGCCAAGGAGTGCTGGCATCTTGTAGAAGCTGGAAGAGGCAAGGAATGGATTATTCCCTGGAGCCTCCAGAAGGAACCAGGCCTGCTGACATGTTGGTTTTAGCCCCTCAGACTCATTTCAGGTTTCTGACTCCCAGAAATACGCAAGAATACATTTGTATTGTTTTAGGCCACCAAGTTTGTGATCATTTGTTACGGTAACAATAGGAAACTCATGTAATGCTCGTCTCAAGCTCCTCATCTGTAACGTGGAGGCTCCGGCAAACTTAGATGACCTCCGTGGCCCCATCTAACTCTCTTTCTCATTCCACAGCCATTATCCTGGCTTTCTTTTGGGCTAGGCCGAGTAAGTATCTATGTCTTTTACAGACATTAAGAAATCAAGGTCTAGTGAGATATAAGGACACATTTCTATGGCCGAGGTGAACTAAAACCCGGTCACTTGTCTCTTCATTTCCATTAGATAAAAGAGTCTTAGAAGAGGTCTTTCTTGCTTATATTGTATTTGGATACAGAACAATTTGAGCCTATTTCAGTGGTGTTGGCATCAAGAGGTGAGAGCTCAAGGTCAGACTTGGGACTTGAAAGTCAGAGTCAAGGTGATGAGCAACAGCTCATGGTGATGAATTAGAGCCAATTTTCAAGTTTATAAACAGCTACAAAACCTCATGATCTCATGAGGTAGTGCCATCGGGACTACTATTTTGGAATCAAAGTAACATCAGGACATTTTTCACCTAATAAGGGGCTTTTTATCAGAAGATCTTAATGTGCATTTCTACCCAATAAGTACTTATAATTTTCAGTCTCCACATGAGAAAAGGGGAAGAACGTATCATGGAGGAGAGAGAAGAACAAAAATTTCAGCCCTTGTATGTGGGTTCCTTGGAAAATTGGCTTCTAAAATCCTGCACAGGGTCTTCCCTGGTGGTCCAGTGGTTAAGACTCCACACTTCCACTGCAGAGGGTACAGGTTCGATGCCTGGTCGGGGAGCTAAGCTCTCACAAGCCGTGTGGTGCTGCCAAAAAGAAAAAAACAAAAAAACCCCTAGGAGATAAAAAAATCAAATAAAATGTTAAAATCCTGCACAATACAGAGAAAAACTACACTGAGTACTTTTAATAGGGTGATTGTTGTTTATTCACTCTTTCTTTCATTAAACCAACAAATATTTATTAAGCATCAACCTTATACTAGATACTATTCTAGACACGGGTTGTATATGGACTGCACATTCTAAATATATTTGATGGAGGTGACATTACAGACAGGTCATTAGGGTACACCATGACCAATGGCAGAAACGCTGATGGCTATAGAATTGGGGCACTGCCCATGGCCCCTTCATGGGAATGGGAACTGAGTCACTTAGTCAGCGTGAGTCTTGGGCAGCTCTTCCTCCCTCCCACCACACAGCTGCCTCTCCTTTCAATGGATGTGCACGTGGCCCAGCTGGGAGGGCTGGAGCTTGTGGAGCCAGATTCTGTGGTTCCATTCCTGGCTCAGCCGCTCCCATCTGTGCAATTCTGGGAAAGTCACTTTCAACCTCTCTGAGCCTCTGTTTCCTCCGCTGTAAAATGGGGATGATAAGAATGACTTTGTATTGCTGTCATAAGTATTAAAGACTGGAAAATGCTTGGCCCAGAGTAACTGTGATTCTGTTACCTGTTCTTACGCCTAGTTCTGGGCTGGATGAGCCCTGGTGCAAATAGTCTGGGATTTAAGTAGCTGTGGAAGCAGCAGTAAGGAGGGACTTCAGATCTGAGGGAGACAAGCCCGTTTGTGGATGGTAACGAGACAGCAGGCACAGGGTACAGCTGTGAGAGGGCAAGGTATTCATTCATCCATTCGTTTATTCAACAAATGTTCTCCAAACCCTCCTGTGTACCTGCGCGCTGTGTTGGGACACAGAGAGGCTGAGAGGAAAGATGGACGCAGTCAGGTGAAAGAGAAAGATAAGTAGCAATTACAATACAGTGTCATACGTGCTCTGATAGAGGCGGGCACTGGTGGGCTTCTGAAAAGGAGGCTCATCTCCCAGCCTGGGCATGGGGAGGGTGTCAGAGAAGGTTTCCTAGACCACGTCACCACTGAACTGAAGGCATTAGCCAGATGGAAGGGCATTCCAGGCAGTGGGAAAGCAAGGGTGAAGGCAGAGCGGTGAAGGAACTTGGTAACTGGGGGGATCCCAGGATGTGAGTGTGGCTAGAGCTTAGGGGTCGAGAGGGGAGAGGCCCTCAGGGGCCAGAATGTGGAGGACTTTCGATGTCAGGCTACAGAGCTTGTAAACATTAACCTGACCTGATGAGGAGCTATTGATGGACTTTTTGCTGGGGAAAGACGTAACTAAACTCATGTTTTCTTTTCTTTTTTTTTTTTTTGGTTGCACCACACAGCTTGCAAGATCTTAGTTCCCTGACCAGGCATTGAACCCGGGACCCTGGCAGTGAGATCACCAGGTCCTAACTACTGGACCACCAGGGAATTCCCTGAACTCATGCTTTCAAACTGTTACTCAGACTTCATTGTGGAGAGTGAGTGGGGTGGGAGAGTAAAGGTGGGGCAGAGTGAGACATTAGGAGGCTCCTGCTCAATTCCGGTGCTGATGAGGATAGCAAGGGTGAAGGGTGACTTTATGAAAATGGCAGTGGGGCTGGACCATTGGTTCTGCCTTTGGCTATGTAGAGATCACCTGAACAAACAAACAAAAATACTTATGTCCAGGCTCCACCCCAAGTTAATTAAATCAGAATATCTTGGGTGGGCTTGGCCATGGGTTTTAAAAGCTCCCCAGATGACTGTAATGTGTAGTTAAGGTGGAGAACCACTGGGTTAGAGAGATAAGGGAGAGGAAATATTTTTGATGGGGTTTCTTAGAATTATCTGGAAGCATTTATTAGAAGTACAGGTTCCCTAGCCCCATCACTCAACTAGTGAATCTGAATCCCTGGAGCCCTGGTCTGGGAATCTGCATTCACAAAGCAGTGATTCTTAGCTCCCCAAGATTGGAAAACCACTCTACAGGCATAGAAAGGGAGGTAACCAGCAGAACCTGGGAGAAGCAGAGGACTTCCTGCTCCTGGGAGGACTGCCATCAGAAGTCCAGGAGGTCACAGGGGAGAAGGGACCTAGGGACCACCCAGACAGGGATGGAAGGTCAAAGGGGCTCCACCTGGCCCAGTCACGAGTTTCCATCCCATGCTTGGGTTTGGGCATTGTATCAGTACACTAGGGCTGCCATAACAAAGTACCACGGACTGGGTGGCTTAAACAACAGAAATTTAGTTTCTCTCAGTTCTAGAGGCTGGAAGTCCAAGATCAAGGTGTCAGCAGGGTTGGTTCCTTCTGAGGCCCTTGTCTTTCGCTTACAGATGGCCCCCTTCTCCCTGTCTTTACATGGTCTTCTCACTGAGTGTGTGTTTCCTAATTGCTTGTTCTCATAAGGACACTGGTCGTATTGAATTAGGGCCCACCCTAGAGACCTCATTTTAACTTAGTTACCTCTTTAAAGACTCCCATCTCCAAATACAGTCACGTTCTGAGGTATTGAGGCTTAGGTCTTCAACAAATCATTTTGCAGGGGACACAGTTCAGCTCATAACAGGCGACTTAGAGCTGGAAAGGGAGAGTAAGACAGGCTCTAACACCCACAAGGAATGAGAGTACATAAATAGAACCTTTCTATCAAAGGCAGGCTGAGAGAACACAGGCCTGAGCTATAGCAAGAGGGTTTTTAGATTATATCTCAGAAAACCTCTGACAGGAAGGAGCAGATCACTGGGACACCTCATTCAGGGACTGAATTAACTCTCCATCAGGGAGATGAATAAAAGGGACAAAGTTATGGTAAAAACTAGAAAAATATTATGAAGGAGAGAACATAAGGAATTGTGTCTATGGCTGAAGACAATGGGAAGGGTATTTCGCGGAAAGTTGTTTGTATCAAATATTTTGTATTGACTCCAAATTGCTTCCAAGTGGCTTTCTAGCTAAGTGTCTGGGTGTGTTTGAATGGATTCTGGTGTGAAGGCAGAGGAATGGCTGGGTGACCACTGGGCTTTATTTCAATCCTCCAGTTTCATCAATTTCAGGTTCCTCCTTGACCAAATAACATTTTCACATTTCCCAGTCTAAATTCTATTTCTGCAACTGGCTTTTATTTCCTTTCAATCTAAATCAACAATGAAATATTTACTACACCCTTGACAGAGGCAGTGTAGTGCATATCTATATTAACCAAAATGATGAAAGAAAAGGAAATTGTTCTTTGGATAGAGACTGGTAGAGATGTTCCTAGCTGACTTTTGAAGAACATTGTGTCCTCTTGTGTTTAAAAAAATCATTTAAAACTATCTCTTTCAAATATTACATCAGTTTAAGATATTGTTGAGAATGAAATGATCAATGTAGAATTTTTGTAAAAGAAATGTTTAAAACAGTCTAAATGTTCACCAATTAAGGAAATGGTTAAAAAATTTATTGCTTACCCATATGATAGAATATCCTGTAATTTAAAAAGTTGAGGTAGATTTATATGTATGTGAAGTTGCAGAATAGTGTTAGTTACAGAATACTGTGATCCCATTTTATTTAAAAGTTATGTTCATGTATATATGAGTGTATGTTTAGACCAAAAAAATAAAAAAGACTCAAAGGATATTATTCACTGTAGTGAATAACATTGTGGTCTCCCCAACATCCATTCCAGCCATACCCCATTGTGTAGTAAGTGAGTTTGGGTGGAGTGGACCCCATGCCCAACTCCAGACATTGGCCCTCTTCATGGAGCCAACTAGGGTAATTCCATCCATTCTGCCACAAAGGTTCATTCAGGAATGGGAGTTGACCCAATCAATACTTGGCATTCCCCAGGTCTCAGTGGTGTATTTATAAATAAGCACGGGGCCACATTTGGTCTAATCAGAATGAAGCCTAGGACGTTCACTCCATGGTTGTTGAGTTTCTCTCTTCCTTTCCTTTCCCTCCTTTCTCCCCTCTCTGAAGAAGCATGTGGCCCTGTTGGCAGTGTTGGGGAGAAAGAATTTTCCTCTTCCGTTCAGTGGTTCTTTTGGCTGGTCTAATAAATCAACATGAGACAGATTAACCGGAGAAAAAGTACATTTAATTTTGCACATACAGGAACCCCACATACATGAGAGTTTCAAAGACAGAAAGGTAAAATGAGGTATGTGGCCATCCGGAGCTAAGGAATGGGATAGAGTTCTGGGGCTTCCAGGACAGGAGGGTCATTCACAGGATGATAAGAAGAAAAGCAGTTGCTGGGTAATTAGATGTTTGCCCTGACTTACAGATGGGCCACTCAGATAAAATTTAACTCTGATAATAATACTCATTCTGGGAAAGACCCCCAATTTAAATTCTTCCAGGTAGTTAAGGGAGGGGCAGAAGTTTCTCTTGACCCCAAAGGGTCTCCATTGCCTTTACCCAAAAAGAATCCACAAGCCAAAAGTGGCACATTTTGGGGAGGCTCATCTGAACCCCTTCAGCAGCTATGTTTTGATCATGAAGTGAGCCACTTAGGATGAAGCTGATACCTTGGAAGGCAGAGCAAGGAGACAGAAAGAAACTTGAGTCTTTGGTGACATAGTTGGCATAGTTTGGTGATTAAATAAAATCCCAAAGCCTGCCCTACCTCTGGACTTTTAGAATCTCTTGACATTTTCTCTTTAAGATGTTCAAAATAAATTGGAAGATGTGGCATTGTTTACAACTAAGTTGAACATTACAACCTAAATGTTCATTCACTCAGAAAACAATTAAATAAATTGTGAGAGCCAATGCATTATCTTATTGTTTCAACCATTTGGAGTAGAATTTTCTCTCACTTGTTGTATAGTCTTCACTGATACATGCACCCACCTGTTACAAGTGTTTAACCTTGGAAATGGGGTGTTCATATGTGTGTACTGTGGTCAGAGTGTAGATGGGAGAAATGCTTTCACTTTCCACATTTTTACACTTCTATTTAATTTTCACTGCTTACAATGAGCCTATGTTATTTTCTTTTACAATTAAAAACTGATTTTTAATTATATAAAATACATAAAGATATAAACTTTTCACAAAATAGTTTGTGTCCAAACCGTGTTGGAATTATTTCAATCTACCCTTGGGGGTGTGGGGATCAGGGACTGACAGGGGACAACAGAGGAGATTTGGGGGACTGATAATATCCTGTTTATTGAATTGGCTCCATGTGGCAGTTCACTTTGTGAAAATTGAGCTTTAACCTTAGGATGTGTGTACTCTTCTACATGTATGTTAAACCTCAGTAAAAGTTTTATTTGGGTTGGCCAAAAAGTTCATTTGGATTTTTCCATAACATCCTATGGAAAAACCGGAATGCACTTTTTGGCCAACACAATACATAAAAACAGTGTGGGCATTTGGGACGAGGGTCTGTCACGTTTAAAACCATGTAATCTCAACAGCGTCTGCCATTGAGAGATGGGTGGGAGGGGGTGTCTGCCATCTTTAAAGGGACAGTACAATTTATGCATTTTTTTCCCCCTGAAAGTTCTCCCAGTTTAGTAGTTTAAAAGCTAGAACATGGATTTCTCTTTCTCTTCCTACTGAGGGAGGGGCTATGAGGGAGGTGTAATTTCTGGGTACTGCTTCAGTAGCTGGCTATGAAATTAGTCATAAATGATCTATCTGGTCAATTCAGTTATCTAAGCCTTGATATGGGTGTAGCTGAGTTTATTCATTTATTCCTTCAACGCTTTTTTTTTTAAACTCTCTGCATGCATTGTGATAAATGCCTAAAACACTAGGATGAATAAACTGCGTTCTTGCCTTGAGACATTTCCGATCAGGCAGAAAGAAGTCCGTATATAAACAAAATTAGAAATATAAAGTGTGATTCGGGCTATAACAGAAGTTATAGCTGGTGGGTGTATTAGGAAAGACTTTCAGAGAATGGAACTCTTGAAAGAACAGAAGGTACTGGATGTGCCGGCATTTGGCTGGGATTAAGGGAGAGTCTAGAAGGTTCTTCCAGGAAGAGAGAATAGCAAAGGCAAAAGCACAGAGGTGTGAATGAATTATCCAGGCAAGTTTGGGGAACAAAAGAGATTTTGCCCAGTTGGAGAGACAGGGGCTGGAGGAATGGGGAGGGTCATTTCAGTAGAAGAGAAAGGCATCGGGACATAGATGATGAGGGCTTTCCCTACCAACCTAACAGATTTTTAAAGCTTTTATTATTATTTTTTTTAAATTTATTTATTTATTTTTGGCTGTGTTGGGTCTTCATTTCTGTGCAAGGGCTTTCTCTAGTTGTGGCAAGCGGGGGCCACTCTTCATCGCGGTGCGCGGGCCTCTCACTATCGCGGCCTCTCTTGTTACGGAGCACAGGCTCCAGACGCGCAGGCTCAGTAGTTGTGGTTCACGGGCCTAGTTGCTCCGCGGCATGTGGGGTCTTCCCAGACCAGGGCTCGAACCCGTGTCCCCTGCATTAGCAGGCAGATTCTCAACTACTGTGCCACCAGGGAAGCCCAAAGCCTTTATTCTATAAACAATAGCGAACAGAGGAGCAACATGGTCAGTGACTTCTTGGAAAAAGAACTGTAACAGAGGATGGAGGGAGCTGGACAAGAGGAAGACAGACTGGCCAGGAGACCACCGCAACAGTCCAGGCAGAAGTTGGTGGAGGTTTGCAAATAAAACAATAGGAGCCTGGTTGAAAAGTTGGGGATGATATAAGGGATGTCAAGAAGGTGGAATCAACAGAGGTCAGTCAACAATCACCTGCTGCTTGTAGGGGTGAGAAAGAGTGAAGTCAAGAGGAGGTATTTCTAGGATCCTGGCACGAGATGACAGTGGATGGAGCTGTAATTCTCCAATAAAGGGAGACGGAAGATGCACAGGTTTGGGGGTGAAAGGTAATGTGTTTTGCTTAGGGACAGATTGAGTTTGGGAGGGTTACTCAGGTGGAGATGGAGTTGGATTTAGGGCTCTGAGGGCTCTGGGGAGGTGGGAGGAGAATCAGGGGAGAGTAGATGCCATAAACATTTTTTTACATGAGCAGGGGAAAATGCAACAGTTTTTTTGAGTTTATATGACTCCATTTTCCCATATCAGACTTAGCTAACTTTGTACTGCATTCTTTTTTTTTAAATAAATTTATTTATTTTATTTATTTATTTTTGGCTGCATTGGGTCTTCGTGGTGGTGCGCGGGCTTCTCACTGCGGTGGCTTCTCTTGTTGCAGAGCACGGGCTCTAGGCGCACAGGCTCAGTAGTTGTGGCTCGTGGGCTTAGTTGCTCCGCAGCATGTGGGAATCTTCCCGGACCAGGGTTTGAACCTGTGTCCCCTGCATCGGCAGGGGGATTCTTAACCACTGCGCCACCAGGGAAACCCTACTGCATTCTTTTTAATGCCCTACCCCTCCCTGTCTTTGACAGCCCATGGAGCCGAGATGACTCGTTAGTCCTGCTGAGTGTCCCCTGGCAACCTCTGCCTGGGTTCAGTAAAAACTGCTTTAGCCACAATATCATCTATTCCTCACAATAGAGATGGTCATTCTGGATAGACTTTTTATACATATTTTATTGCAAAATAAAACACAGACGTTGCAGACCACACAAATCAAATGTATGGCTTAATGAATTATTATAAAACAAGTGCTCCCCAGGTCAAAAACTAGAACTTCCTCAGCCACCCCAATGTGGATCTTGTCATTTCTGCCAAGTTTTGGCTAATTTTATCACAGAATCTTCATGCCCATCATTGCCCTGTCCTGGGATGCTCCCCCCTCTCCCCCGTAACTGCAAATCACTGTTAGCGCTCACCCCCAGGAAGCTGTTCCAGATTGCCCTTTTCTCTGTGTTGAATGCCAACTGTGTGTGTTGAGCATTGAGGAATCCCAGAGAGTAGTGTGCCCTACCTAGATCCTACTCCCTCTCTGTATTGCATTACTAATTACTTACATTTTGCTTATTCGATTTTTCCCTTTTGTCAGTTTTGTCCCCGTATTTCTCCCCGTCCTGACTACGTTGTAGATTCTTTCGAATTGGAAACCAAACCTACTGCTCGTGCATTCCAGACCGTTGCCACTCAGAGGGTGGGCCCAGTACCAGCACTGGCATCACCCGGGAGCTGGTTAGAAATGCAGAAAATTGCGCCCCACACCAGGCCTACTGAATTGAAATCTGCATTGTATAAGATCCCCAGGTGGTTCTTGTGCACATTCCAAGTTGAGTAGAACTGTCCTGGAGCAGTGCTTTCTCAAGCTTGGCTGCACATTGGAATCACCTGGGGGGTCTTCCAAAAACACTCGGGGATTCCGCTGCAATTGATCAGGGAATTGCTTTGGGGATCAGGATTCTAACAAGCATCCCTACTGTCCCAATTTTCATGGGACTGGGATTTTTTTTTTTTCAGGATTTAGAACTTTCAGTGCTAAAATCAGGAACACCCTCACCTCAGCAAATCAGGACAAGTCGGTCACCCTAGCCCTGGTGATTATAACATGCAGGTAGAGCTGAGACGTGCTGCTGGAGAGCACGTGGCAAAGGCTGCGATGCAGAACTACACCATCCTTAAGTCCCTTAAAAGCAGAGATGGCACTGAACGATTCTTTTGGTATGTCTTGTATTATGGTATTTTGCACACGAAGCCTCTTACTAATGCTTATCACTAATATGGTATTTCTCTAAATGTTCCATAGTCACGCCCTCATTTACAAATTTTTTTTATGGTAAAGGGAGTTTATAATGTAACACTCACACCAGCAGGAATGTATGCACACACATACTTCCCACTTTCCAAGAAAAGGTCTTAGGGCCCTTCCTGCCGTTCTGGGTTGACTTTGGCAGCCCGTTTAGACACCCCATCATGGGACAGCTCCTCACCCAGCCCCAGGCCTGGGGTTCACTCTTTCAGGGGTGCACTAGCTAGCTGTAAGTGTCTCTTATGTTTCTTCAAGACTTGCAAAAGATGATAATATGTTTTTATTTGGTTTGCCAAAGCCCACCCATGTGACAAAGTAAGACAAGTATACTTTAGTGTGCAATCCAACATAGGGAGTCAGGTGTAGAAGCCAAGCTCTTGGTCATCTTTAGATTCTTCTGTAGCAGTCATGCAGTGTATTGGTTAAGAGCAAGGCTCAGGGAGCTACACTCATGGGTTCATTAGCAATGGTACTTAACCTGTGCTTCAGTTTCTCTAGCCCTAAGATGGAGATACTGATAATACCTGCTTTATAGGGTTGTGAGGACTAAGAGGACTCTTACATGCAGTGTCCTTAGAACTCATGACCCTTAGCAGGTGGCTCTACCAGAGGTAACTGCGGACTTTTATTCCTGCGGAGGCTCTTACTGCCTGCTTTGTTTCTTTGGGCTTCTTGTCCTTTCTTCTCTTTCTTGCATATATTCCTAGGATTAGGGGTCTGAAGACATTTACACGCCTACCTTGGAGATACTGCAGGTTCGGTTCCAGACCACTGCAATAAAGCGAATGTCATAATAAAGTGAGTCCCACAATTTTTTTGGTTTCTCAGTGCATATAAAAGTTATGCTTACACTATACTGTAGTCTAAGGTGCAATAGCATTATGTCTAAAAAGCAGTGTACATATCTCAAAAAATATTGCTAAAAAGTTCTAGCTGTTGTCTGAGCCTTCAGCGTGTCATAATCTTTTTGCTGGTGAAGGGTCTTGCCTTGATGTTGTTGGCTGCTGACTGATCAGGGTGATGGTTGCTGAAGGCTGAGGTGGCTGTAGCAGTTTCTTAAAATAAGACAACAGTGAGGTTTACTGCACGGATTGACTCTTCCTTTCATGAATGATTTATCTGTATCATGAAATGCCGTTTGATAGCATTTTACCCACAGTAGAACTTCTTTCAAAATTGGAGTCAGTCCTCTCAAATCCTGCTGCTGCTTTGTCAGCTAAGTTGATGTCATATTCAAAACTTTTGTTGTCAACAATCTTCATAATATCTTCACCAGGAGTAGATTCCATTCCACTTCTTTGCTCATCCAAAAGAAGCAAATCTTCATCCATTAAAGTTTTATCATGAGATTGCAGCAATTCTGTCACATCTTTGGTCACCACTTCCAGTTCTCTTGCTGTTGCTACTATATCTGCAGTTGCTTCCGCCACTGAAGTCTTGAACCCCTCCAAGCCATCCTTGAGGGTTGGAATTGACTTCTTCCAAGCTCCTATTAATGTTGATATTTTGACCTCTTCTCATAAATCACAAATGTTATTAATGGCATCTAGAATGGTGAATCCTTTCCAGAAGGTTTTCAATTGACTTTGCCCAGATCCATCAGAGGAATCACTGTCTATGGCAGCTATAGCCTTACGAAATGTATTTCTGAAATAATAAGGCTTGAAATTTGAAATTACCCACTGATCCATGGGTTACAGAATGGATGTTGTGTTAGCAGGCATGAAAACAACATGAATTGCATTGTACATCTCCATCAGGGCTCTTGGGTGACCAGGTGTATTGTCAATGACCAGTAATATCTTGAGAGGAATCTTTTTTCCTGAGCAGTAGATCTCAACAGTGGGCTTAAAATATTCAGTAAACCATGTTGTAAACAGATGTGCTGTCATCCAGGCTTTGTTGTTCCATTTATAGAGCACAGAGTAGATTTAGCATAATTGTTAAGGGCCCTAGGATTTTCAGAATGGTGAATGAGCATTGGCTTCAGTTTAAAGTCACCAGCTGCGTTGGCCCCTAACAAGAGTCAGCCTGTTTTTGAAGCTTTGAGGCCAGGCATTGACTTCTCCTCTCTAGCTATGGAAGTCCTAGATGGCATCTTCTTCCAATAGGAGGCTGTTTCATCTACATTGAACATCTCTTATTTAGTGTAGCCACCTTCATTACTTATTTTAGCTAGTCTTCTGGATAACTGGTTGCAGCTTCAGCACTTGCTGCTTCACCTTATACTTTTATATTATGGGATGGTTTCTTTTCTTAAACATCATGAACCATCCTTTGCTGGCTTCAAACTTTTCTTATGCAGCCTCCTCATCTCTCTCAACCTTCACTGCACTGAAGAGAGTTAGGGCCTTGTTCTGGATGGGGCTTTGGCTTAAGGGAATGTTGTGTTTGGTTTGATTTTCTATCCAGACCACTAAAACTTTTTTCATATCAGCAGTAAGGCTGTTTTGCTTTCTTATCATTCATGTGTTCACTGGAGTAACACTGTTAAGTTCCTTCAAGAACTTTTCCTTTTCATTCGCAACAAGGCTAACTATTTAGGGCAAGAGGCCTATCTCAGCTTTTGACACGCCTTCCTCACTAAGCGTAGTCACTTCTAGTTTTTGCCTTAAAGTGAGAGAGGTGTGAATCTTCCTTTTACCTGAACACTTAGATGCCAGTGTAGGGTTATTGTTTTTTTTCCGATGTAGGGTTATTAACTGGCCTAACGGCTGGTGGTGGAGCAGTCAGAACACACACAATATTTATCGATTAAGTTCACCATCTTATATGGGCACTGTTTGTGGAGCCCCAAAACAATTACAATAGTAACATCAAAGATCACTGACCACAGATCATAACAAATATAATAATAATTTAAAAAGTTTGAAATATCGTGAGAATTACCAAAATGTGAGACGCATAGTGAGCAAATGCTTTTGGAAAAATGATGTCAATAGACTTGCTGGATGTGGGGTTGCCTCAAACCTTCAATTTGTTAAAAATGTAATCTGCAAAGTATAGTAAAGCAAAGCACAATAAAAGAAGGCATGCCTATACCGAAGATGTAAAAAGGAATAAATAGCAAAAAAAAAGACACCACTCAATTTGTGGTCTTTCAGTAGTCAGGTTACATGTTCATGTGCTCTTACCCAAATGTGACATTCTAAAGTGTCCTGGTGGAAGCCCCTGATTTAAGAATTTGAGATTTCACAAAATTCACAAAAGTTCCTAAATCCTTAAATATACTAACAAGTTCCAGTAAAAGCCAGTGGAATAGGCTTAAAATTGTGACTCAGTTTAATTTCATGTCATATTCTAACCATTATTCATGAACATTGTACTCCTGATGACCATATTAAAGTTTCCAAGTAACTTTAAAGTATTATTAAAGACTCCATGTACTTTGTCTTTCCATGGTTTCTCTTCTGCAATGGGCAGAATTTAAGGTTAGGATGTCTACCTCTACTCAAATCTTCCCATCTCCCCCACTTAATTTTACTTTTTTAAAACTAGACTTAATTTTTTCCGACAGTTTTAGATTGCAGAAAAATTGAGAAGATAGTATAGAAAGTTGCAATATACCCTGCACCCAGTTTCCCCTATTATTGACATCTTATGTTAGTATGGTACATTGCTTCAATTAATGAATTATAATTGATACATTATTATTACTAAGGCCCCAATTGTTCAGATGTTTTAAATTTTAACCTAATGTTCTTTTTCTGTTCCAGCATCCCATCCAGGATATTTTACATTTAATTGTCATGTCTCCCTAGGCTCGTCTTGGCTGTGACAGTTAAGGCTCCCTTTTCATAACAATTATTATATTACTGTAAGTTATTTGGTACTATTCACTATTGTGATCATGAAATAGAATGCATAGTTAGTACCTACACACATAGTTTAAATTCAATATAATGACCTAACTATTGATATAATGAAGGAGGAGTAAAAGTAAAACAATAAATATTTAATATGTAGTTGCTTTTATAAATGCTCAGATCTGCATCAGAAATCATAAAATAGTCAGATACTTGTACCCATTTATAATTCAAGAGCAATAAGACAAGACTCTGGAATATTACTGACACTTTTTATTTTTGACATTTTGAAGTAAGAGCTAAATAAAAAATACTCATATACACATTTGGAATTACTGGGCCTGTGACAGTTATACATTTGACAGGTGCTGATGTATTGATTGCCATGAGTGGAACTGGTGTCACTGTCTTGATTTTCCAAAACGGTGAACAAAGTACAATCTTGCCTAGATTTATGCAGTAGTTGCATTTACAGAAAATCCAGTGTGTACTCAAATGGTTCAAAAAAATATTTTGTCTATATGGAAAATAGAGTTAAAGTTCTAATGTAATTAGAAGCACATTTTAACTGCCCCAAATGTCCAGTCTGACACACAAACAACCCCTATGCTGCAAAATCCTGCCCTGGAGGCACTTCCTGCGTCCTCCTCCATCTCCCGTTAAATGCCACTGCCCCCTTCTCATCATTGTGAGAACCAATCAAAGCGCATGCAAATTTCCAAAACGCCCCCTAGGGGGCGGTACTGCTGTGGGCTGAGGTGCTAGCTGGCTTCACAGGGGACTTGCCTTGATTTCTTCCTTTGTAAAATGAGGGTGGCAGTAGTTAAGGGATGGAGACAATGCACGTAAAAAACACTTAGCAAGGTGCCTAGCACACAGTACGTCCTCCAGAATGTAAGATAATATTCTCTCCCAGCCAATCAGCAGAGATTGTTTGGGGGAACAGTGTGTTCCCCCAGATAGATGCGGGTGAGTGAAGATGGGAATCAGGCAAGCACCACATTCCCTGCCTCCAACAAGAAATAAGGAGTGAATTATTAAACACTTACAGCTCACAAAAATGAGAGCCCGGGGAGAGCTGGAGTCAGAGAAATCTTTCTGGAGGAGACAAGACTGGCTTATTGAGTCAGGGCAGCTGGTACTTGAAGGAAAATATATTTATCCCATGAATAATAAATAACTCCTAGACCCTTACTTCTCAGAGCGTGGTCTTCAGACTAGCGGCATCAGCAGCGCCTGGAGGTTTGTTGGAAATCTTAGCTTTTACCTTAGACCCACAGAGTTAGAATCTGCATTTTAACAAGAACCCCAGGTGTTCAACTGCACATTCACAGTTGCGACATGATGGCCTAGAGAACCAACTGAGGAACCAGAGGAAAGAACAATAATACTTTATCCTTTGAGAGAACACAGACCTTGGGTGCTTGTGTGAGAGGGATAGAGAGGAGAGAGAGAGAGAGAAGTTCAGATTGTGGAGGGTAGTTAGGTAGTGAGAATCTCAAAGGTGGTCCTAGAGCAATCAATCTATATCAGAATGTGTATGTTATTCAAAAAGATTCTCTGCCAGATCCCAGATTTACTGAATCAGAATCTCAAAGAACAAGGAATCAGCATTTAAATAAATTTTTAAAAAAAAGCTTCCCTAGATGATTTAAGAATGGGGAGGGACTAACACACCATTGTAAAGCAATCATGCTCCAATGAAAACGTTTAAAAAAAAAAAGAATGGGAAGGGAGCTTTAAAAAATACCCACATTATCACCTGTGATATTAGAATCTCTAGCAGCAGGTGAGTCCTGGGTATTTTTGTTTGTAAACTCCCCAGGTGATTCTTATGTTTGAGAGCCATTGCCGGATTAAATGCGAAAACTTGGAGGAAGACAGTCTGGGTGGGAGAGAGTAACAGAGGTGTGTGTGTTGGGGTGTCTGCAAATACCCGAAGTCTGTCTACCTCAGAAGAGAGAAGCAAGACCAGTGGGTAAAAATTTTCGTTGTTTTTTTGTCCAGAGAATCATAGCGTTTTTCTTTGCTTTTTCCCCCTTCCTTTCCTCCCTCCCTTCCTAGCAAGAAGGGGCCTTTGAAACGCCCTAGTCCCAACTCTTTCCGTTTGTAGTTAGATGAGTGGTCCAAAAGGTAACGATGAGCTGGCCAAGGTCAACTCAGATATTCTCATTCCAACCCTACAACAGCAACACAATAAAATGAGACCCTCTTCCCAGTGCTAGTGCTGTTTCCACTGCACGACAAAGGCATTTAAATCCCGCTCCGATTTCCATCGCAGGCAAAGCGAGAATGAGAAAGGAAACTGGTTACTCTTCAGAAAACAGGGTGCCGTTCCCCACAGTAGGCAGGCTTTAAACGAGGAATTGGCATTTTAGAGAACTCATTAAATCTGAAGACTGATTATACATAGGAAGGTGAAATCTAGGTTCGTGAATTTGGATGTTGCTATTACATTAAAGCTGAATCTGACAAATGGCTGATCCCCCCCCTCGGCACCTCTCCGAGCTACACCGCCGGGCGTGGGTCCCGGAGTGGACGAATTCGCCGCCTCGCTGCGGAGATGAGCCCGACGGCGCAAAGGGACGAGCTCCGCGCGCTCAGAGGTGGGGACAGTTGGCCGCGCCAAGAAAGCCAGGGGAGGGCTTCTGTAGGAGGGAGGCTTCCATCGGAGGCCTGAAGTACGGGCAAGACTCGGCTACTCAGAGGGGAAGTAGAGAGCCGGTGGGGGACCGGCTGGGACCAAGGCCCAGGGGCAGTCGCAAGGAGGGCGGGGTGGGGTCCAAACATCTTCTAGAACGCCCTGTGGTCCTAAGATACCCGGTCCCCTTAAGTTGGTGCTGGAGGGCAATCGAAGCTCCTAGAAGAAGGCCCGACACGGATGGGCTTGGGGGCAGGTGAACCTCGTTTTCCCGGGAGGGGCGGTGAGGATGGCAGCCCAGGCAGGAGACCCTCCATAGTCTCTGAAGCCTGTGCGACTCCAGAGGAGAAATATGCCAAATTAGGGCGCTGATGGCTTTTCTACCCAAGCGCGGCCGCAGGCTTCTCGGACGGTAAAGGAGTGGGGTCGGGGGAGGGGGCGGTCTCCTCTGGTCACCATCCCGCGGCACGAGTGGGGCAGGTCTCCCGTCACACCCTCACCAGGCCCTGCCCCGGCCGCCTGCTAAGTCACGGCTCTCGCAGTCGTCCTCCCACACCGCCGAGCCTCCGGGTATCAGGCCCGGCCGCATCCTTCCCTTCCCACCGGCCTCGGAGCGACGACTCCGGCGCCCGTGCCTCGGGGCGGGTCCCTGCCGCACGCACCTGCCCCCGGGGGCGGAGCGCGGCGCCGACTACTGGGCTGCAGGCTCTGCCACCCGCCACGCGAGCCGCGCCGCGCCGCGCCCGCACCCCCCGCCCCCCGCCGCCGCCGCACCTCCACTCCGCGGCGCCCGCCCTCCCTCTCCGCGCGGTCGGTGCGTCCCTCCGCCTGTTCCCAGCCGCTGCGCCTCGCACTTCTGACTCGAGTCCCCAACGCGCTAGTCGTCGCCGCCCCGCGCCATGGAGCCGGCCGCGGGCAGCGAGCGCCGCAGCCCCCCGGGCCCCGCCGTCCCGCCACCGCCCCGGGTCCACGCGCCCTTGGCCGCCGCCCCCGGCCCGGGCCCGCTGAGCTCCCCCGCGCGCGAGCCGCCGCAGCCCGAGGAGGAGCGGCAGCTGCGGATCAGCGAGAGCGGCCAGTTCAGCGACGGGCTGGAGGATCGAGGTGAGCGCGCGCCCCCCCGGCCCCTTTCCCCGGCCCGGCCCTTTCCTCCCGCCAGGCGGGCGCGTTGAGGAGCCTCTGCTCCGGGCCCGCCTCTCCCCTCTGGCGGGTGGGGCCGGGCGCGGAGCCGGGACTTCCCGCGAAGGCGCGGAGAGCAGAGGGCGGCAGCCCCACCTCCCTCGGCCGGCGCCGCCGGGGCCGCCGAGCCTTCGCCGGAACCCGCGAACCGTGCTGCCTCCTGGGCGACCCCGCCGGGGCCCGCGGCCAGCCCTGGTCCCTCCGGCGCCCACTGGAAAAGTTTGCGGGAGGCGTGTGTGAAGTGCAGTTACATTGGAAGAAAGCTGCCAGACAACAGGCTTTGGATTGCAGCATTAAATGATGGCTGATTATGCAGTGGCAAATATAAAATAAGCAGTAGTAATCACAAATCCAAGCAGGCAAAATTTCAAGGCAGAAATATGACAGAGCTGGGAAAGTGCATAAGGGTAAGAGCAATAGAATAGCATTTATCAGTTTACATAAAGACATGGAAATGTTTATATGCAGGTTTTTGTTTGTGGGTGTGTGTGTGTGTGTGTGTGTGTGTGTGTGTTTGTGTGTGTGTGTGTGTGTGTGTGTGTGTGTGATTTTTTTTTTTTCTTCCTTTGCTTTCGGAGCCGAGCGCTCCCGGGGACTGCGGGTCCCGCTCAGTTGGGAGGGTCCTGAGCTCGGTGCATCCTCCTTCCCGAGCCCCCTGCGGCCCCCGCCGGCTCCCCGGGAGAACTTCCCTCTGCGGATTTAGCCTCGAGGAGTCCCTCGGCGACCGCCCCGGCGAACGGGAGTCGGGTGACTCCCGACTCTCATTTACAGGGGACCCAGTTTACCGTGGGTCACTGCCCCGCTGTCTGCCGCTGGGTGGAGAGGCCTGGGACACTTGGATTTGGGCCACCAATCCTGGATGGATGCCACTGGAACCTGATGGTTCCCAGAGCTCCCATCCCTAGCCCTTCAGAATCCTTCCCAAGACACTGGCCGGGAAGCCCGTCCCTTTCCGGGGAGGCCAAACCCGACCCTCCGACCGACAGCTGATGCCATGCCCCCTTTGAGTTGCCCATAAGAAATGGGAGAGACTACCCTATTCATTCCCGTGTCTCCCTACATTCCCCTTTTTCTCCCTCTCTCGTTTCCTTTTGGCTCAGAGGGAGCCCTCTTTGTAGCCACGTCTATACCTTCTCTGCTTCTTGCTGAATCGAAATCCAAATCGGCCCCCTCAAAAAGACTCAGTGGCTTTCCTAAACCCGGTTAGTGGCCGAAACGGGATTCTGACAGCCGGCCCTTCAGGGGGAGCCGGCTCGTCGCCACTTCCACCCCCTGTTCTTGGAAGCCTTATTTTGTTGGCTGCGGCGGATTTGTATATTTCAGTCTTCGCAGGTTTCTGTCCTATTCTTAGTATCTCCTGTACATTTTTATTCCGGTTTAGTGTTCGGATGCACGATCTCTCTCGTCTTAGAAATTTTAAACTGTAGCATGTGAAACATGCAAACGGCAATTCCCAGAGAATCGGCAGGGATGCTCGGGTGAGAACTGGAGCCCCTCCAGGTGCAACGAGTTCCGCGCCTATGTTGCAGTTTCTCCTCCTGTTCTCACCTAACTCGATTATCATTTTCGAGCTGATGATGGGTGACATCACAAGCACCCAGCAAAACCTGTTATTTTTAGTGTAGGTCGTGTTAATTACCTTTCCCACTATAAGTAATGTTGTAGGATTTAAAATTTTTGCATTGAAGAAAGATCGAACTCTGGGCTGGGCTTATTTTTGTAGCATTGCAGGCCGTCTGTAAAAGCTGGCCTATTTCTCCCCACCTCACAAAATGATAGGAGGGAAAAAAGTGCTATGGCCAGTTAATACTTAGTGTCATTTTGTAGCTCCTGCTCAAGTGTAAAAAGCCCTTCTGAATTTATTCTTAAGGTTATTTTTCACTGGTCAACTGAATTTCATTTTCCATTATGTTATAGCATGAAAGCATTCACTGTTCATAAACTGTCACTGTGTGAAAGCGCTGCATGTCACACACTGCCTCTCTGTTAAGATGAACCCTGTCCCCCAAAGAACCCAGCGCCATGTGGCATTGAAAGCTGAAAGTCAGTGTGACATTCTTCTGTTTGACCCATTCCTGGCAGCAAAGAGTTAATGCTGAATGAGTCATTTGTATTAAATACATCAGAAGCTTACCTAGGGAGGTTTCTTATAATATTTTGTGTTTGTGTTATTTTTTCTTAACGGGGCTGCATCTTTCCAATATCGATTTTTTTGTATCCCTTGGGAACTGTTCCATTGCTGCTACCTTTTTCCTAATGATGAGAGGATTTGGGGAGGAGGAGGCCTCAGCAGTTGCCTGATGTGTATCTCTGCATCATACCTGGCTTGCTTTCTTCGAGGCCTAAATACCTACCAATGGGTATGTGTGTTTGTGGTGGGTGGGCACCTGGATTTGTACCTATACTTGGCCTTCTCTCTTGCCCTGAATTCCTACTGAGCTATCAGGACCCTATGACAGGCTCCATTTAACTTTGATCAAAGGCTTGCTTTGTAAAAATCTAGTGTTTGGAGACTTGAGAGGTATTTTTTCCTTAGAAGTGATGTGGGCTGGTTCCCAGA
The DNA here is from genome assembly GCF_002837175.3 of Physeter macrocephalus. NCBI lineage: Eukaryota > Metazoa > Chordata > Mammalia > Artiodactyla > Physeteridae > Physeter > Physeter macrocephalus. The sequence goes on along the minus strand of NC_041215.1, from coordinate 42,254,859 downwards.
ACCCTAATGAGCTCATATGGTCAGCCAAATGACACTGCAGTTACTGAGCCTTGTAGTTCAGGGAGCAAGAGCTTTGTGGTCCAAGACCTTTAGGGACTAAAACAAAACATAGGCCAAGTTTGTCTTATGCATTTCCATGCCCTACCTTTTAATACCCACTCTTCTCCCAACAGGTGTTTTCCCATCATTCTGCCCCAAGCCTTAGGGCCCTAGAGTGTTACATGCTTCAGCATTTCCTACTACCTTCCCATCTAATGAATATACCTCTTCCTTCAGAGAATCCAAGCGGGACTAACTCTTAGGAGAAAGCAATTGGAACTAATTCATACTAGCATGGAAATGACTGATGGCTTCAATCTCCCTGCATATATTTGCATCTCCTCCACCCCAAATAAGGTATCAGTCCTTCATTAATACAACCCTTAGGCTTACTATTGCCAGGCCCAAATTACAAATAGGTGAAATTCAAGTGAGATTAAACATTTGAATGTGGAGGCCAACTACGGGTAGGAAGGATCCAGCCCTGTGTGCAAATGTGAGGCCTGCCTTGGCTTCTGTAGGCTGTGCTGCTTTTCTTCTACCTTTGACACACAGCTTCCGGAGTTCTCAGCACATCTCTGTGGCTTGCGCGTGTGCCTGCAGCTAACACGGGGCAGAGGTAGGGGCACCTGTGTGCGGACCATTCATTTATGAGCTGGGTCCTCATAGGTCATTATACCCCACTTCCTTTGAGGAGTGGGAAGTTTTCCATTCTTGGTATTGGCTCTATTTTTAGAAAGGAAAACTAGCAGGAAACAGAAGGTTGGATAGAAATGGGAAAGTTCTTCCCTTCTTGGATAGTCTTCCAATTTACTCCAATGTTTAAAGTTTGAAGCATCTCATGGGCAAGCACATACAGGATCAGATCTGGGGAAGAACTACCAGTCCTGCTGATCAGAGGATTCAACTGCCACCTTAGCAGGGCAGTGCAGCCCAGGTGAGCTGGCATCCCAGACTCCCTCCAAGGGGAGTGCTGGCCCACTCTGGGGTGAGGCACATGATTGGTCTGGGCGGTCAGCTCCAGTCATATTGTTGGAAACAGCTGGCTTTGGTAGGGAAAATAAATGTCACGTGTTGGAATTGAAAACCCAGATCCTTGTTGTTTCTCTTAGAAAATTAAATCTACTTCTAGAAGAAACCTCGTTTTTACCCCCAGTGGATAACCTCTCAAGATGGTTGCTGTCAAAGTACCCCGTAAATGAACTACTTATTTGAGTCAGTACTTAAATGTTACAGCTTCACTTCTCTTGAAAATCAATTGGCCAGGATGAAAGAAAGATTTCCATATCATTTGGGCAAAGGGAAATAAATTATCGAGAGTCACTGGGACCTGCTTATTCTAGGTTGTGGCTTTCACTGGAGTCAAGGGTGATCACAGTTGAAAATTGTGTTTTTTCAGCAGCTAAGGAAGCAGACAAAGGGACTGTTTGAAATCACTTGTACCCAGGGCACAATTTGATAAGAGAGGTCTGTCTTTTTTCTGTCTAAGTGCATTTTTAAAGGAAGGTCTGGGGAGATTTTTACAGTGAGGTGATGGAGATGGAGTTTATTACCTACCTTTTGCAAATTCATCTACCTTTTGGTTGTAAATAAGTCTACAGGTTTCAATGATTAAAAAATCTGTAGGGCCTTCCCTGGTGGCACAGTGGTTGAGAATCTGCCTGCCAATGCAGGGGACACAGGTTCGAGCCCTGGTCCGGGAAGATCCCACATGCCGTGGAGCAACTAAGCCCGTGCGCCACAACTACGGAGCCTGCGCTCTAGAGCCTGTGAGCCACAACTACTGAGCCCACGTGCCATAACTACTGAAGCCCGTATGCCTAGAGCCCATGCTCCACAACAAGAGAAGCCACGGCAATGAGAAGCCTGCGCAGCGCAACGAAGAGTAGCCCCCGCTCACCACAACTAGAGAAAGCCCACGCGCAGCAACGAAGACCCAGGCAGCCAAAAATAAAATAAAACATAAAATAAATTAAATTAATTAAAAAAAATCTGTGGCTGTACACTGGACTCAGTAAGCAGGCTTCTCCACATTTCCTGTTTATTTAGACCCTCTTCAGGGTGCTTGAATCTGGGTAGTTAATGGAATTGGGAAGTTTTAACAGGGTCCTTGTTATAATTTTTGAACAGGATGCAGTTTTTGGCAACCAGAGGCTTAACGTGGTACCCAGTCAGTCTAACAGGAAGATGCCTTTTCCACAGTGCTTAGGTGTGATTTGTTGCGCACTGTGCCTTATTTTACAGGTGGGTGCTTAAGCTCTGACTACCAATTTCTTCATCATTTGGAGCTGTTGTGATGAGGCTGCTCCACCTCTGAAAGGTATATTATGGGTTGTGTGGCCTGAGATGTTGTCCTGTTTATGTAGAATGCCGGGCTGAGAGTTTGTTTCTTCATGCAACTAAGAGATGCCGTATATGATCTCTTTACAAAGGAGAAGAAAAAATGTAAATCAAGATCGTGCTGAAGATGTTTTAGTCTTCAACCCATGGCTGCTGAAGCTTGGGCATTGCCTCAGAGTCGTCCTGAATTTCTGTAGCTGTTGACTCTCAATGTTGAAAGCATAGGAGACGAATCAAACCTTTCTTACCCGTGACCCATCTGGGAAGCGACCTCCAGTTTTAGCAGGTTTACCCCGCTGCAATATTGTGAGCATTTTTTGACATTTGACTGGTACAAAGGAATAGATACTATAGAGCAGAAAGAGGAGGAAGAAAACGTGGCTGTTGGTTGTGGTTAAAGAGAAATGGTTCTCCTTCTGTTAACTGTTGAGGAGAGGCATGGAGGCATTTGTATTCCACAACTCCAAAACCCGGTCCGCCAGTTAGGGCCATGCTGATGGAGCAATGTAAATCAATGCCAAATGCCCAACCAGATGTGGGCTACTTGTGCTATTTTTCTAATGAAAAAGTCTCGTTAGAAGGAGCAGTACCTATGTGAGCCAGTGAGCCACAGGGGCAGGGCGATGGCTGGGGTCATATGTCAGGTCAGGGGGTGGTAGGTACGGTACTTTAGAAAGAAGACAGCTGCCATTACCCTTGGGAACATGAGCCAGATATTGTCAGAGCCCGAGATCTTTCAAGAGAGGCCAGAAAGCTTGATTTCCATGCGACTCCCTTAAATGTTAAAACACCTCTAGGATAACTGAATCACTTTGCTGTACACCTGAAACTAACACAATGTTGTAAATCAACTGTATTTCAATTGAAAAACCCCACATCTTGGCCTGCGGGCCGTCAGTTTGCAATCCTTGGCTAAGAAAGAATAGCTCTAGCTGTGGGTTTCTTAATAAGGAAATGCCTAACTTCCTTTTCTCCTTGTTTTTGTCAGGCTTACTAGAAAGCAGCACTCGGCTAAAACCCCACGAAGCCCAGAACTACAGAAAGAAGGCGTTGTGGGTCTCCTGGTTCTCCATTATTGTCACACTGGCCCTGGCGGTGGCTGCCTTTAGTGAGTATCCGGAGTCTTGCTGATCGATGTATGTGCCGGTGTTGCCTGTTTTATTCTCTGACTCCTATGGGATGTGCTTTTGCTTTTAGCTGACTATCATTGATGAGTAAATTTTTTTCAATGGTTGCATAGTCAGGTTGCTTATAAATTAGCAAAATGGCTTCTCTCCTCTGCAGAGGCGAGAGGTGGTTAAGACGAAGAAATAGAGAACGGGACTGGGAGATTTGGCTCTCAACAGTATGCGGGTTCGTGGCAGTAGATTCTGGCTGCCAGCTGAATAGTGAAAATATTCTCTTGGTGGATGCCTTCAGCCTGGGCTGACATGTGACAAATGTACATTCTTGAGATTCGTATTTTGAGCTTCATGCCACCAGATGAGTACAATCTTTCCCCCGATTATTTCTGCGTAAGGTTTAGAATAAAATCATCCGTACATTTTAATGAAAGGAGAATGGGAGGTTCCTCTCTCAAGTTTTCAGTGGCCACGGAAACAAAAATATTTATTATAATCAAGAAGAACTAAGACAACTGAGCACTTTCTGCCCATGGATTATCCTGTTTCCGTGTTAGGAAGCCCCATGACATACGTTTTCTCTGCTAACATTTGCAGCCTATAGAGATGTGTGTGTGGTGTTTATTCTTATTAATCGTGCAGTGATTCACAAGCTTAAGCAGTGACATTCAGCTTCAGCTCAACCTTGCTGGAAACCACAGTGTTATTTATTTATTTTCTTTAATGTTAGGGAAAAGAATGTATTTTGTGCATTTCGTGATTAATTTATGACTTTAACAGAAAGATCTATATTCTAAGTGATGAGTATCGTATGAGGTGTCTCATGTGACACCCCACAGAGTAGGAGAAGAAAGGGCTGTGTCCACCGGAAGATGCTGCCCTGTGTGTGTTTGAAATTCCATTCTGCACAGTTAGAGCTGCTGCTGGAAGTTGGTGTTGGCTCCCAAGAGGGAATATTAGAATTTGACCAAGTGCTCCCTGCAAAACTCAGCATATATTCCTGGAAGCAATTTATATTGGAAACACTGTACCATGTCTTGGCTTTTTGTTTTGTTTTGTTTTTTGTTTTTTTAAAGCCACACATTTAGCAGCCAAGGGTAATGCATTTCAGGGTAGAAACATTTACCAGTGAGCCAGAAATCTGATCAAGAAGAATTCTGGGAAGGGTAAGCTGGGACGAAGTGAGAGAGTGGCATTGACATATATACACTACCAAAGGTGAAATAGATAGCTAGTGGGAAGCAGCCGCATAGTACAGGGAGATCAGCTAGATCAGCTCGGTGCTTTGTGACCACCCAGAGGGGTGGGATAGGGGAGGGTGGGAGGGAGATGCAAGAGGGAGGATATATGGGGATATATGTATATGTATAGCTGATTCACTTTGTTTTACAGCAGAAACTAACACAACATTGTAAAGCAATTACACTCCAATAAAGATGTTAAAAAAAAAAAGGAATTCTGATTCCTGAAAATAGCTCCTCCTCCTCCTTTTTTTTTTTTTTTTTTTTTAAATGCTGAAACAAGAATAACGAGCCCGATTGATGTCCCTGGAGCCCGATTGATGTCCCTGCAGGATAATTTGGTCGCGGTGGCTGGTGGAGGGGTCCGAATCAGACACCATAATTTACATATGGAAAGAAAGAGGAATGCCAGGAAGGGAGAGGTGATTTATGAACAGAATAATAGTTACTCAGATGCGCGGCTGTGTGCCTGATAGAGATGTTAACGACTCTATAATGTGGGTGTTTGAATGAGGACCTGAATGAAGAAATACTGAGCAAGTCTTTCCTTTGGAAGAATCCTACATTTGATGTCTTTAATCTCAGAATAAGAACAAATTAGGAGGAAATTTTGGCTTCCCGTATTATGCCTGATCAGTTGGGTTATCATAAAAACTTTGTTCCATTTCTTATAATAGGAAAAGACTGTTGCATGATGCATATGGAATTCGAATATTGCTTTGTGAGAAGCATTCTGTTTCTTTTCAGAACGATCTTACCACTTTTTTATGGCAAGCAAACTATTAAACTCCTGTAAGTTCTTGCCTATAAAATGTTGGCATTGACATATACATGATATGATCTTTGTTGCTTTCTATGGTACATTCAGTTTGTTCCCAAGTTCCTTTCAACTTGTTCTGGTCCAGTGAAACTAAAACATGTAGAAGATAAACTATATTTTTTCCCGCTTTAACTGCAGAGTAGCTTCCGTGTATGTGCACCTGTCTGTGTTTCGTATTTTAGACCCTTGAGGTGGCCTGTGGCTGTGTTGTTAGCGCTGCTGGTTTTACTTTTTAGTTTCCTAAGTTTATTTTGTAATATGAAATATTAAAAAAAATTTAAGGCATCGTTTACATGTTGACAGGCCTTCGCTCAATCCTTTGCATAGTTTTGAAGGGAGGGAAAATCAGTAGAGATTAAGCAATATAAGCTGACTTTTGAAGTTGTGTGAATTAGTATTTCAAGGAAAATGGTATGTTTCAGAAAGTGCAGTAAAAGTATTTTTTAAAAAGTGTCAGGGGCTTCCCTGGTGGCACAGTGGTTGAGAGTCCGCCTGCCGATGCAGGGGACACGGGTTCGTGCCCCGGTCCGGGAAGATCCCACATGCCGCGGACCGGCTGGGCCCGTGAGCCATGGCCGCTGAGCCTGCGCGTCGGGAGCCTGTGCTCCGCAACGGGAGAGGCCACAACAGTGAGAGACCCGCGTACAGCAAAAAAAAAAAAAAAAAAAAAAAAAAGTGTCAGAAGGAGCCCCCAGTCTTATTCTCCAAGGAAGTGGTTGACAGAGAGATGGGATAAAATGGAATATGGTCTGGCTTGGCAAACCCCCGTTTTCTCCTGTGAAATGGTCAAGTTGAATCAGTTAGCATTTTAAAGAGAATTGCTATAGAATGCAGTGCTTTGAGATGGCAGAGAAGTGTTCAGAGTGTGTGTCTGCACGTGTGTGTGTGTGTGTTGCCAGGGGGTGATAATCATGGTGAAGAGTAGAAGACTGTGTTTATTGTCATGCCTTCTTGCCACTACTGGATGGTAAACTCTTTGGGGGCAGGATGAACATCTTTACGTGGAATCAGTACTCAAGATTGTTGAATGAATGAACTGAGAGAAATTTTAAAAAGTGTTTTTTCAGTTAGGTGGAAGGAAGAGATTTCTTAGAAATAAATTTCATCTAAACATTTGTTTAGATACCAGGCTTAGGTCTCATTTATTTTATGAACAATTGAAATCTTGTCGAGACAGCTGGAAAATCCGACAGCCGTTCTCTTGCTAAGGGCCCTGTCTTGGAGCTGTATCTGCAGGTTCAGTTAGAAACCCATCTCTATCTCCCACCTGCCATTTTCTCTTTACTCGTAGATGCTGATTTTTAGCTGAGCATCCTCTGGAGAAAGGCTGTTGTCTCTTTTGCGTTTGGAAATGAGGCTGCTGGATATATATAAGTTAGGGGGACACCTTTTCTCAGGGCTGGGAAGATTTGTATTTTTACATAGTGTGTACATTGCAAATAAAGACTATTACCCTTTACTTCCTATATGCTTCCAAGTAATCAGGCATGCTGTGTTTTCCCAAATTAATACTTTCCAAAAGACCATTAGATGAAACTAGCTTTGGTCAGTATTACTGAGTGATCTGTGACAAATCACTTACATATGTAACTAGGGTTGACATTCGTGTGTCTGGTGTAGTTTGAAAAATTAGGTGAATTTTCAAAGTTTGTGACTTGGAAGTATTTTGAGAGGAATATGTGCTTTGAAAGGGAAATGAACTATTTTTGATAATACTTGGTAATGTAGTGAGGGAAATGAACTATTTTTGATAATACTTGGTAATGTAGTGATTTTTTTGGACCTACTCAAATGCTGATATAAAACCAGATGGTAATACATCTTGAATATTTCAGAGAGAGCTCTAGTTTGGCTTTAAAATTACTTCTGTTTATAATCGGTAGGCAGCATGGAAAATGGCAATCCTGTTATGAACAAACCTTAAAAAAAATCTGTTTTAATAATGAGGCTAGAAAGAGAACAGAAGTTCTGTTTCAAAATTCAGGGTTTTGACATCATTGATGTCTTTGTTAGAATGATTTAGGAAAATGCATTCTAACTCCTTCTGAGCTTTGAATGAGTGCAAGTTAATTTTTAGGCACTCAATACATATTCTGTGATAAATGAAGATATATTTGAAACATTCTCAGGGGAAAACTTTTCCTAAGATACACAGTTCTACTTTAAAAAAAAAAAGTACTCCAAACCAAGATCTTCTCTGAAAAAGCTCACTCAAAAATTTTGTGAATCAGTAGATTTAAGAATTAGAAAATTTTCTGAAAGGCGTGATTTTATATTTGGGAGTTTTAAAATAATATATCTGATTTTCATATAAACTGTTGACCCTTAAAAATGGTAGAATAAGTGTACTTATTCTTTTTATTTTTAATTTGTGAGGCCAAGAGTTGAGAGATAAGTGAAATGAAATTACAGATTCTTCTATAAACTCAGCAAAATATGTCTGGGAACTTTTTAAGGTATCTCTCAAGTGACACATTTGTGAGGTGGGAAAGAAGACAGAAGATCCTCCAGTGGCTTTCTGGTGCCCTAAGAGTAACGTCTAAATAGTTACAGTGGTGGGACTTCCCTGGCGGTCCAGTGGTTAAGACTCTGCTTCCAGTGCAGGAGGACAGTCGGGGAACTAAGATCCCATATGACCCGCGGCGTGGTCAAAAAAAAATTTACAGTGGCCTAAAACGTGTGTCCTGATCTGACCCTTGCCCCACTTTCTCAGACACCCCAACATCTCCTCAGGATGTGAGTGGGCATCCTTCAGCAAAGCTCATCTTCCCATGGATCGCCACGTGGCTGAATCCTCAGAGGGGCCTCCCCAGCCACCAGGACTCATCCCCCAGAGTAGTTTTACCCATCACATGGTGTATTTTCTTCATCCCAGTTTTCCCCTGTGTGTCCCCACTGCCATTGGATGATGCCTCCTGTGAGGCCCTTGCCTCCTGCCTGTGTCCTTAAGACTCAGCCCCCGAACTGTTTCCCTGAACCAAAGACTTCAACACTCGGGTCCTATTCTGTTCATAGAATGATCCTTCGTGTTGTTTGCTGTTCTTTTTTATTCCTATTGATAAAAGAAGTATGTGCACATTATAAAAATTCATGAGCCCAAAGGTACACGGTGCCAGTCTCTTTCCCATCCTAACCTCTCTCTCTGTCCCTGCTCCTCCCGGACGATGTTTGTTGCCCGTGTCTTGTATTTTCTTCTAGACATTGTCTGGGCACGGGAAGCCCAGATGTGGTGCCGTGCACGCTTCCCGTTGGTACTTAGGTTAGATATGGCGTCTTATTCTTGCTGGTCTTTCAAAGAGCCCGGCCTCTTCCCAAGCTGCTGTTTCCCTAGTGTAGTGTGAAGTCAATTCGAGGTGGAGAGTTTTCCGGAACAACTTCCCCACCACGGCCTGCCTGGGCTGCTGAGCCGGGTGACACGGTGGGGACAGGATGTGGGCAGGAAGCTTGTGAGCCGCATCCTGGGCGTGCTGAGTAGGATAACTTGCTACCCGGGAGCGTGCCGGGCGAATGATACCGGGGATGCTGATTCTGAGAGGTGGAAACCAGGAGAGAGGAACAGGCTGAAACGCAGTTTGGGCGCCTCATCCTGACAACACGCCCTGCCTCTGGGTTCCTCCTTCATATCCTCGAGGTCGTGTCCTCACAGGTTGCTGCCTGGTCCCCTCCCCCATGCTGGCTCAGTGATGCCTCACGGATGCGGAGTAGTATTTTCGCCCCACCCCTTTGCTTACCTAGAGGCTCCTCCTGATCTTGGCCCCTCCTTCCTGGCTGTGATCGGCTCCTCCCATCTCCCAGCCATGCCAGCCCACAAGCACTCCGTGTAGTTCCCCAAATGCTGCGTCCAACCCTGCGCTCTCATACCCATGCACCTGCTCTGCCCTTGGCCTCAGATGCCCTTTGTTCCTGACCCCCGGCTTTGTTTTCTTGCTAAAGTGTATTTATCCCCCAAAACTGAGATGAAAGATCTTCTCTTCCAGGAAGCATTCCCTGACCCTCCGGGCTGTCTGAAATGCCCCTTTTGCCCATGGCCGTGTGGGCACCCAGCAATCAGGAACGTGACACACTATCATTGTCGCTCTGTGCACTGATACACCCTCCTCACAGGCAGGGCGCCGTCTTCTCCAGTCTCCTTTCTCAGCCTCTAACACAGTTGGCGCTCAGATATTGGTTGGACTGGAGTAATTTTTGACATCTTCCTGCTGAGGCCACCGTGGCTGCAGCAGGTTGAGGATGTACATTTGTAGGTAAAGAGCTCCGAAAAAGGCTCGGCAGCGTTTTCAAGTGAATGGAAACAAGGGGGAAAGCCGTCTTCAGCTTTGTGGGGAAGGAGGAAGGGGCATGCAGGCCCCTTCTCTCCCCCTCCCCTCCCCCTCCCCCTCCCCCTCATTCCACTCTCCTGCCCTCCCCTCTCCCTCTACCTCCTCTTGGACCGAAGGATCCAGGGTTCTTTTGACCGGACTCGCTTGTGGCTGTTAGGAGAGCGCATCTTCCCGAGTCTCCACGCTTACCATGAGCTGCTGTTTCCAGCCACAGTGGAGGAGGGGTCTTAGCAGCTGCTTGCTTGTTCTGCCTTCCTTCTCCCTGCATTCTGCACACAGCCTTTAATTAAAAGCATGGCCAGGGTGCATTGGCATGGGGGTGTCTTTGTCACACAGCGGTGGCAATGACTCAGGGGAGCTGGGCAGGGAGCCCCGGCTGGACTCATCTCATTAGGCTCGCCGGGTCCTTGCCCCTCCTTGCTTGTGCCTGGGCTCTGCTAGGAAACGGGCCAGAGCCCTGTGGGAAATTCCTGAGGGCTTTTCCTGTTGCCTCTCAGTCTCTTTCTAGGCATATTTTTAGCCGGTTGGACAAGAAGGGGTTTTCTGGTCTGACAGTCTCTTGGTCCCCTTGAAGAGCTCCAGCCTAATGGGAAGGGGAACTATGCAGATGTCAGAGCAAATAGTAGGGACTAGAGGACTTTTACCTTCAATAAAAAGATGGACCAGAATAAACCCACTCACCAGCCTAGGAAGACAATGAGGAAGCTTATCTGACTCAGCTTAGCTTGATGAGGGCTGGGGAGTGTTCCACTAGAATTTATAACCACGGGACTGACCTTATGCAAGTTTGTGTTTGGAATTTTCATAGGTTGATTTCCTAAGAAATAGACTCTGAGATTTACTGCAAGAGGTGTTTTGGGAGTGGAGGCTGGGAGAGGCTCTAAGGAATAATACCTGAAAGGGAGGAAGGGAATCAAGATTCGGCAGAGGGAGAAGTTGAACTTCGATGCCGTTATCTCAGAGGCTTGTCCCACAGGGACTTAGAAGCTGGAATGGCCCTTCAGAATTGTCTAATTGAAGCAAGGTTGTTAGAGCAGTCATTGGTGTGAGCTGCCCCACGAAAAAGTGTAACCTTGGGATAGGCAACTTCCTTCAGTAGAGGTTGGTTCCAGGAGAGGGATGTAACTGTGAGCTGTCAGCAGCCCTCATTCCTGGTGGCTTGAGGAATGAATGCTCAGGTCCTGAGGGAGGATCCAGGGGATACACCATGGCATCCGCTTTAGGAGTTTATCCTGCCCGAGTAGCCTAGGAACCCTCAAGCTGAGATATTAACAGAGACGTGGCTCTAGGTCAGAAATATCCCTGGAGTGCCTGAAAGAAGCAAGTGTAGAACCTCAGCTAAGTCCCAGCAGCATCCCATGGATGACGCTCCACCAAAGATGAGCTCATAATCCAACAATAGGAAGCTCCTGAGAAAGGATCCACCATGACTAAGATTAGAACTCCCAATTCCAGAGAGGAGAATTACCTGACAAAATCTGTAAAATGAGTATATTTAATGAGTAGACAATAAAAAAGGAATCAAACACATGAAAGGAAAAGACACCGAAAAGACCAAAAGGAAAATAACCAAAGAAATATATATCTTTATTGTTTTTATGGAAGCCATAACATGGATGTAGTTTTTAAAACTTTAAGAACTATAACAGTCCCCCACTCTCTCTCCTCTCTATTTCCTCCTTGTCCCCACCCTGGCAAGCACTTTGCCTCTCTAGTTAGTTGACCCTTGCATTTACTTATATCTGTATAAATAACAGGCTTCTAATGCCAGCTCTTGAATTTTTGTCATTTAGGCATTATTTGTTGACTTCCCACCATGGAAGAAGATAATTTACTCTTTACCCTCCTTCTGGTCCCACACAAACATGCTGACTTCTTGAATTTCCATCCTTGCATAATAGTTATGGTTTGCATTATTATGACTACATAAATCTTGCTCACTGAGCTATATGGTGAAGAACAATTACTTCTTTCCTGCACCATTTTTTATTTTCTCTTGGTTTTAATACCTGTTTTGTTTAGTCCTATGTTTACTTTTCTCTGCATCTATTTCTTATTAAACTCTAATTCAGCATTTTTTTCCAACCTCAACTTCTCTGTAGTATTTTCAGATGAACTGATAATTCTGTCAGTTTTGTCTTGAAGAAATCTCTCTTGGAGCCGTTTGACATCCTCTAATCTGTTTGGTTGCCCTTTCTATTAGGTGCCCAGCTGCATCCTAGGATCACCCTTCACCAGGGATTTGGGCATTCCCTGTATTTTTCTCCTCTGCTGAGTTCCCTGTTTCCTGGATACCACGTTTTTCTCTTCTCTGATTGACACCCTTATCTTCTTTTAGCTCCTCTACCTAGGAAGGGGCACAAGGGAAGGGAAGCTTTCAAGCCTGAAATGTCATTAATATATCCTGACACTTGACTGATGCCTTAATAGAAAATTCTTGGTAGGAAATAATGTTGCTTAAGAGTTTTGAAGTTCTTATTTCTAGGGTTACTATTTAAGTCCTAAACCTTTCTAAATCATAATCCTTTGTATGAGACTTGCTGCAGTAGGGTCTTTTTCAAGAATGTGTGCCCTTTCTATTTTTTTTTTTATTTGCCATTTATCTTTTTCTGTCCTTTTGCTCTACATTCTGGGAAATTTCCTCTACTTTATACTCCTACGTTTCTATTGAGCTTTTCGTTCCTACTGTCGTTTAATTGTCTGAGTGTGCCTTTTAAAAAATCATCCAACTCTTGTTTTGTTGATCTTTTCCATAGACCTTTTCTTATCTTTCTGAGCAAATATTAATGATAGTTAAAAAAAATCTTTTTCCAGTTCTGGTGTTGTCTTCCTCCAACGTGCTTCTTTTCCCTGCTTGCCTTGGGTTCATGGCTCATGTGAGGAATCCTGTGAGCGGTGATCCTTGATAGTCTGCTCGTATTAAGAGTGGGTGTTAAAAAAAAAAAAAAGAGTGGGTGTTTACGCCTATGTTCATAGCAGCACTATTTACAGTAGCCAAGACATGGAAACAACCTAAATGTCCATCAACAGATGAATGGATAGAGAAGATGTGGCATATATACACAATGGAATACTACTCAGCCATAAAAAGAAGGAAATAATGCCATTTGCAGCAACATGGATAGACCTAGAGATTATCATACTAAGTGAAGTAAGTCAAACAGAGAAAGACAAATACCATATGATATCACTTATACGTGGGATCTAAAATATGACACAAATGAACTTACATACGAAAAAGAAACAGACTCACAGACGTAGAGAACAGACTTGTGGTTGCCAGTGGGGAGGGAGTGTGGGGGAGGGATGGACTGGGAGTTTGGGATTAGCAGATACAAACTATTATATAGAGAATGGATAAACAACAAGGACCTACTGTCTAGTACAGGGAATTATATTCAATATCCTGTGATAAAACATGGAAAAAAAAGACAAAAAGAGTTTGTGTTTAAAAGCTGACTAGAATACACCGTTGTAAAGCAATTATACTCCAATCAAGATGTTAAAAAAAAAAATAAAAAAATAATAAAAGTTGACTAGAGTTCTGAACATGTAGATGGACTTCCCTGTGGGTTGGACTGTTTTGTTTGGTGGATTCCAGTTTAATACTTCCTGATCTTTCCTCTTGGACTTCCCAGGTTGCCCAGAGAAGGGCTTTCTGATCTGCCTAGAGGGTAGACACCTGACTGCCTGAATTTTGCGAGCTAAGTTGAGGAGGAAGGTTGAGATCTCAGCATTCTATTTGGAATTCTTAACTTGATCTGCTGGTTAAGAGTTCAGTTTGATTTTCCCACCTTTAGCTGAGTCTGGTGTTCTTCCAACAAAAGACTGTTGCACCTTCTTCAGAGAATAAACCTCTAGTGTCTGATAGGAGTTGGGGAGGGAATCTGGAGGAGTGGATTTTAGACTTAAAACCAGTCATTCTGTTTTCAGTCTTCTCTTTGTTACCCTGTGCCACTAATTGTTTTTTTTTTCTTCTTCAGTGCCCTGAGTGTAAATTGGGTTGCCTTTTTGCTTTCACACAGCTGTCTTAGAAATTTGCTTTCTGGAGTCTGTTAAATCAATTACTACTTGCCCATATGTTTTCTAGCATCTAAAAATACTTTTTGCTGCCTCTTTCATTTTCTTTTTCTAATGGGGTTGTCTTTTTTTTTTTTTTTTTAAATACCTCTACTTTTAGTTTAGTGAGTTTTTTAGAGGAAGCAAAAGGAAATGTGAGGAACCATCCTGCCATATTTCCTGGGAAGTGTCAAATACAGCAATTTATAGTGAAAAATATACTAAGTGAATCAGAAACCAATGAGAAATAGTGAACCAAAATATAGTCTGAGGAACTTACCCAGAATATAGCACAAAGTGATTCTTCTCTTTCATATTTTCTAAGAGACATAGAAGTTAGGAAAATATCTAAAATAAATGAATAAGGATTCCAAAAGTAGAAAAAGAGGAAATAGAGAATAGTCAGTGTTTTTAGAAGTGTCTGAGGCTGTTTTGGAATTGATGGAAGGAGAGGAGTACATAAGTTTCAAACCATTACAGGGGAAAAAGTATTAAAAACTTACCTTATTTAGTAGGCAGCAGGAAAAGTGAAAAAAAAGTGGCACAGAAAAATCATAGAAAGGGCAAAAAGTAGAAACAAATCCAAACATTTGAGTAATTTAAAAAATATAAATGGATTAAATCCATTAGGTAAAAGTCAGATAGCTTGGATTTTAAAAATCTAGCTGTATACTGTTAGTAAGAGATAGACTTAAAACATAAGGTCACAGAATGGCTTATGTATAGGGATAGAAAATATGTCTGGCAAATAGGAACAAAGGTTTTTGTTACTGTATTAATCAGAGAAAATAGAGGATTGAAGGCAAAATGCATTATTAGGTATAAAGGGTGTTACTATATAAACAAAGGTTCAGTTCACCCAGAAGACAAAACACTTGTGAATTTGTGTATACCAAACAAAGCTCCAAAGCCCCTACCAAAATTGATGGAATTATAGGTAGAGACTGATAAATCATAATCATAGTGGTAGACTTTATTGTACCTCTTTTACTTGTTGACAAATGAAAAGACAAAAAACTAGTGAAGACATCGAATATTTGAATTATGGAATTAAGTGGTTTTCAAACATTTTTGAATGCTATCTGTAGTACAAGGTGCATGTCACCTAGTATATGTGAACTTATGTTTTATATATATACTACATGTTATCATATCTAAGCACATTTAATTATAATATGAAGCATTTTTTTGTGCTAGTAGGAAAATTAAAAAATGCTGTCATTGAACTATATCATACTGACCATGTGTGAATGACTTCATGTCAGAGATTATAAAATTAGAAAAAAAAAGTGCACTTGAACATTTCTCTTTCATTTCAAAAAATTACTGGTCACAACGTAACAAATGGATTTTGTGTGCCACCAGTGAGTTGTAACTTTCAGTTTAAAGAACACTGACCCGATGGGTCAATATAGAACCATGCGTCCAACAAGTCTGTTTAACGTTATGGAACATTTTAAAATGTGACCACTTCCATAGTCACAAAGGGAGTCTCATCCAATTACTAAGAATATATTTTACAGTGTTCTCTAGCCACAGTGCAATGAACATTTGGAATCAAGTATAGTTAAAATACTTCTGTATATCATGACATATGTGGGAAATTAACAGCTTTCTGAGTATCTCAAGGGAGAGATATTAAATATTTAAAAATATTTAGAACTTAAAGGAAATTAGACACTAAAAATTGATGAACAAAACTATCTAAAACAAGAGACTAAGAAAGGGAAAACCAGTAAATCCAAAATAGGTGGAAGGAAAAAAGCAATACATTTAAGAGTACAAATTAATGAAAGAGAAAAAGATACAGTAGAATCAATAAAACTAAAAGCTGTTTAAGACTAATAAAATAGTCTTAGCTCTAGTAAGACTGATCATAACAGAAAAGGAATGAGTGAAAAGTACTTAGAAGTTAAATGAAGAATAATAATTAGTAATAAAGAAAAATTTAGGTAACGAGACTATTATTTACAGATTTGTGCCCATAAATTTGAAAGCTTAGGTGAAATGCATGGTTTCCTATAATCATAATCTGTCATGATTGACTCAAAGAAAAAAATGACCAAGTATGCCTGATTTAAATTAAAGAAGTTAATCTAGGCCATTGGTTCTCATCCAGGTATGATTTTGCACCTAATGCCCTGCCCCCTCCATTGCCAAGGGACATTTTGCAACGTCAGGAGACATATTTGGTTGTGACAACTGGGGTTAGGAGTGCTACTGGCATCTGGCTGGCAGAGGCCAGGGATGCTACTAAACATCCCACAATGCATAGGACAGTCCCCCACCAGGCAAAGAATTATCTGGCCCAAAATATCAATAGTCCAAGGTTGAGAAACTCTGATCTAGGCCAACATGGATTTACAGGTGTTTTTATGAATATTCAAGGATTAGATAATCCCACTCTCATGTGTTCTGTTTCACTGAAAAAGAAGGAAAGCTTCCCATATCATTTTAAAACATTTATTTATTTATTTGGCTGCACCGTGCAGTGGGTGGGATCGTAGCTTCCCGACCAGGGATTGAACTCGGGCCCCCTGCATTGGAATCTTAACCAATGCACTGCCAGGGAAGTCCTCCCATATCATTTTGAGAGTAGTACTAGCTTGATACCAAAAACCAAAGACGATAGAGAAGGATTTATAGATAAGTATCACTCACGAATATAGATGTGAAAATCTTAAATAAGATATTAGAAAGCTGAACCTCTCTGTGTTTATATAACAAAACAGTAAATAACCGTCATTACCATATTGTGTTAATTTTGGAATGCAAGGATGGTGTAGTTAGAACAGTTATTATGTAATTCACCATGTTTATAAATTAAGAGGAAAAGTCATAGCATCTCTCAGTAGATATACAAAAAGCATTTGATAGAATTCAAGGCAAGATAAAAAAACTTTTAGTAAAGAAGGGAATTGTTTTAGCCTGATAAAGGGTATCTAACTTAAAATATCAACAATTATAAGTGGTAAATATTTGAAGCATTTCCATAAAATCTAGAATGAAGATAAGGATGCTGCTATTATCCCTTCTCCTTAACATTATTCTTGATGTCCCAGCCAGTGCAATAAGGCAAGGAAAAGAAATAAAAGTACACATGTTGATTGGAGAGGGAGGAAAAAAAGAAACCAACATTACTCGAGGTTAGTATAGTCTGCTCTACATAGAAAAGACAAGGGAGTCTGCAGACACAGTTAGAAGAAATGAGAAATTTCAGCAAAGTTGCTGTGGATGGATAGAAGTTTAATACACAAAAATCAGAGAGCAAGTCAGCTCTACCCACCACCAGTCCCTCCCATCAGGAAACTTGCACAAGCCTCTTAGATAGCCTCATCCACCAGAGGACAGACAGCAGAAGCAAGAAGAACTACAATCCTG
>NC_041215.1:42234873-42236809 GCF_002837175.3 Physeter macrocephalus | reverse complement strand
CAAGCGGATTAAAGTTTTACTGAGCTCTGCCCACCAGAGCAACAGCCAGCTCTACCCACCATCAGTCCCTCCCTTCAGGAAACTTGCACAAGCCTCTTAGATAGCCTCATCCACCAGAGGGCAGACAGCAGAAGCAAGAAGAACTACAATCCTGCAGCCTGTGGAACAAAAACCACATTCACAGAAAGACAGCCAAGATGAAAAGGCAGAGGGCTAGGTACCAGATGAAGGAACAAGGTAAAACCCCAGGAAAACAACTAAGTGAAATGGAGATAGGCAACCTTGCAAAAAAAGAATTCAGAATAATGATAGTGAAGATGATCCAGGACCTCAGAAAAAGAATGGAGGCAAGTCTGGGACAACATTAAATGCATGAACATTCACATTACAGGAGTCCCAAGAAGAAGAGAGAAAGGACCCGAGAAAATATTTGAAGAGATTAGAGTCTAAAACTTTCCTTAACATGGGAAAGAAAATAGCCACCCAAGTCCAGGAAGTGCAGAGAGTCCCACACAGGATAAACCCAAGGAGAAACACGCCGAGACACATCGTAATCAAACTGGCAAAAATTAAAGACAAAGAAAAATTATTGAAAGCAGCAAAGGAAAAACGACAAATAACATACAAGGGAACTCCCATAAGGTTAACAGCTGAATTCTCAGCAGAAACTCTATAAGCCAGAAGGGAGTGACATGATAAAGTGATGAAAGGGAAGAACCTACAACCAAGATGACTCTACCTGGCAAGGATCTCATTCAGACTCGATAGAGAAATCAAAAGCTTTACAGAGAAACAAAAGCTAAGAGAAATCAGCACCACCAAACCAGCTCTACAACAAATGCTAAAGGAACTTCTCTAAGTGGGAAACACAAGGGAAGAAAAGGACCACAAAAACAAACCCAAAACGATTAAGAAAATGGTCATAGGAACATACATATCAATAATTACCTTAAACGTGAATGGATTAAATGTAATAGTGGGGGACTTTAACCCCTCACTTACACCAATGGACAGATCATCCAAAATGAAAATAAATAAGGAAACAGAAGCTTTAAATGACACAATAGACCACACAGATTTAATTGATATTTATAGGACATTCCATACAAAAACAGCATATTACACTTTCTTCTCAAGTGCGCAGGGTACATTCTCCAGGATAGATGACGTCCCGGGTCACAAATCAACCCTCAGTAAATATAAGAAAATTGAAATCATATCAAACATCTTTTCTGACCAAAACGCTATGAGATTAGAAATGAATTACAGGGAAAAAACGGAAAAAACACAAACACATGGAGGCTAAACAATACAGTACTAACTAACCAAGAGTTCACTGAAGAAATCAGAGGAAATCAAAAAATACCTAGAGACAAATGACAATGAAAACACAATGATCCAAAACCTATGGGATGCAGCAAAAGCAGTTCTAAGAGGGAAGTTTATAGCTATACAAGCCTACCTCAAGAGAGAAGAAAAATCTCAAGCAATCTAACCTTATACCTGAAGGAACTAGAGAAAGAAGAACAAACGATTCCCGAAGTTAGCAGAAGGAAAGAAATCATAAAGATCAGAGCAGAAATAAATGAAATAGAAACAAAGAAAACAATAGCAAAAATCAATAAAACGAAAAGCTGGTTCTTTGAGAAGATAAACAACATTGATAAACCATTAGCCAGACTCATCAAGAAAAAGAGGGAGAGGACTCAAATCAATAAAATTAGAAATGAAAAAGGAGAAGTTAAAACAGACACCGCAGAAATACAAAGCATCCTAAGAGACTACTACAAGCAACTCCATGCCAATAAAATGGACAACCTGGAAGAAATGGACAAATTATTAGAAAGGTATAACCGTCCAAGACTGAACCAGGAAGAAACAGAAAATATGAACAGACCAACCACAAGTAATGAAATTGAAACTGTGGTTAAAAATC
>NC_041215.1:42225790-42230324 GCF_002837175.3 Physeter macrocephalus | reverse complement strand
AGGAACTTCTCTAAGTGGGAAACACAAGAGAAGAAAAGGACCTACAAAAACAAACCCAAAACGATTAAGAAAATGGTCATAGGAACATATGTATCAATAATTACCTTAAACGTGAATGGGTTAAATGCTCCAACCAAAAGACACAGGCTTGCTGAATGGATACAAAAACAAGACCCATCTATATGCTGTCTACAAGAGACCCACTCCAGACCTAGGGACCCATACAGACTGAAAGTGAGGGGATGGAAAAAGATATTCCATGCAAATGGAAATCAAAAGAAAACTGGAGTAGCAGTGCTCATATCAGATAAAATAGAGGTTAAAATAAAGAATGTTACAAGAGACAAGGAAGGACACTACGTAATGATCAAGGGATCAATGCAAGAAAAAGATATAACAATTATAAATATATATGCACCCAATATAAGAGCACCTCAATACATAAGGCAACTGCTAATAGCTATGAAAGAGGAAATCGACAGTAACACACTAATAGTGGGGGACTTTAACCCCTCACTTACACCAATGGACAGATCATCCAAAATGAAAATAAATAAGGAAACAGAAGCTTTAAATGACACAATAGACCACACAGATTTAATTGATATTTATAGGACATTCCTAACTAAACAAGAGTTCACTGAAGAAATCAGAGGAAATCAAAAAATACCTAGAGACAAATGACAATGAAAACACAATGATCCAAAACCTATGGGATGCAGCAAAAGCAGTTCTAAGAGGGAAGTTTATAGCTATACAAGCCTACCTCAAGAGAGAAGAAAAATCTCAAGCAATCTAACCTTATACCTGAAGGAACTAGAGAAAGAAGAACAAACGATTCCCGAAGTTAGCAGAAGGAAAGAAATCATAAAGATCAGAGCAGAAATAAATGAAATAGAAACAAAGAAAACAATAGCAAAAATCAATAAAACGAAAAGCTGGTTCTTTGAGAAGATAAACAACATTGATAAACCATTAGCCAGACTCATCAAGAAAAAGAGGGAGAGGACTCAAATCAATAAAATTAGAAATGAAAAAGGAGAAGTTACAGGAGACACCGCAGAAATACAAAGTATCCTAAGAGACTACTACAAGCAGCTCTATGCCAGTAAAATGGACAACCTGGAAGAAATGGATAAATTCTTAGAAACAAGAAAAGCTACCGCAATGAGAATCCCGTGCACCACAATAAAGAGTAGCCCCCACTCACCGCAACTAGAGAAAGCCTGCGCACAGCAATGAAGACCCAACACAACCAAAAATAAATAAATAAATAAATTTATTTAAAAAAAAAGTGGTGCTGGGAAAACTGGACATCTACATGTAAAAGAATGAAACTAGAACACTCCCTAACACCATACACAAAAATAAACTCAAAATGGAGGAGACCTAAATGTAAGACCGGACACTATAAAACTCTTAGTGGAAAACATAGGAAGAACACTCTTTGACATAAATCACAGCAAGATATTTTTGATCCCCCTCCTATAGTAATGGAAATAAAAACAAAAACAAACAAATGGGACGTAATGAAACTTCAAAGCTTTTGCACGGCAAAGGAAACCATGAACAAGACGAAAAGACAACGCTCAGAATGGGAGAAAATTATTGCAAACGAATCAACGGACAAAAGATTAATCTCAAAAATATATAAACAGTTCATGCACCTCAATATTAAAAAAAACAAGCAAACCAATCCAAAAATGGGCAGAAGACCTAAATAGACATTTCTCCAAAGAAGACATACAGATGGCCAAGAAGCACATGAAAAGCTGCTCAACATCACTAATTATTAGAGAAATGCAAATCAAAACTACAATGAGGTATCACCTCACACCAATTAGAATGGGCATCATCAGAAAATCTACAAACAACAAATGCTGGAGAGGGTGCGGAGAAAAGGGAACCCTCTTGCACTCTTGGTGGGAATGTAAATTGATACAGCCACCACGGAGAACAGTATGGAGCTTCCTTAAAAAACTAAAAATAGAATTACCACGTGACCCAGCATTCCCACTACTGGGCATATACCCAGGGAAAACCATAATTCAAAAAGACACATGCACCCCAATGTTCATTGCAGCACTATTTACAATATCCAGGTCATGGAAGCCACCTAAATGCCCATCGACAGACGAATGGATAAAGAAGATGTGGTACATATATACAATGGTATATTACTCAGCCATAGAAAGGAACGAATTTGGGTCATTTGTTGTGACGTGGATGGATCTAGAGGCTGTCCTACAGAGTGAAGTAAGTCAGAAGGAGAAAAGCAAATATCGTATATTAACGCATGTATGTGGAACCTAGAAAAATGGTACAGATGAACTGGTTTGCAGGGCAGAAATAGAGACACAGATGTAGAGAACAAACGTATGGACAGCAAAGGGGGAAGTGGAGGCGGGGTGGGGATGGTGGTGTGA
Source organism: Physeter macrocephalus (assembly GCF_002837175.3). Taxonomy (NCBI): domain Eukaryota; kingdom Metazoa; phylum Chordata; class Mammalia; order Artiodactyla; family Physeteridae; genus Physeter; species Physeter macrocephalus. The sequence continues at coordinate 42,227,898 of NC_041215.1, read as the reverse complement.
TGATTTGGGAGATTGGGATTGACATGTGTATACTGATGTGTATAAAATTGATGAGTAGTAAGAACCTGCTGTATAAAAAAAAATTAAAATAAAATTCAAAAAGAATATCAATTGTGTTCCTATACAATGGCAACCTGGAAGTAGAATTTTTAATTTTCATAACAATACCATGTCTTATAGTAACAATCCAAAAGGAATAAATCAATGTACAATTCCTTAATGGAGAAAGTTACAAAATATTATTAAAATGCATAAAATAAAATCTGAATAAAGTGAAAAATCCTGTTTTCATGATTGCAAAGACAATGTAGTAAGGATATTAATTTTCCTTAGATTAACCTGAATACATGCAATTTCACTAAGAATTCCAATAATTTTTTTTTTTTCAGTAAAGTTGGTAAGCTCTAAAATTTATGTGGAGGAATAAAGAGCTAAGAATGTTTAGGGTGATTTTGAAGAACGAGGTACATGCACTTGTCAAAACTTTAAAAACTAGAGCAGTTGAGGACTTCCCTGGTGGTCCAGTAGTTAAGACTGTGCTTCCACCGCAGGGGTTGCACGTTCAGTTCTTCATCAGGGAAGTAAGATCTTGCATGCTGCGCAGTGCGGCCAAAAAATAACAACAACAAAAAAAAACTAGAGCTGTTGAGATTGTGTTTTTAGGGAGAAGCAGACCAAGGAAGTGGAATAGGGAGTTCAGAATTAGCACCACACATATATGGATATTTGATATGCGAGAGAGGTAGTGTCACAAGTTGGGGAGGGAAATAACAGTACTGAAACAATTGTCTGTCTGCACAGAAAAAATGAATATAAATTTCTACCTCCTACCATACACAAATATAAATTTCAAGTGAGTTAAGATATTAAACATGAAAAGCAGGAATTTAAAACTTTAAAATATGAGAATATGCATATGAGTTGGCAGTAAAGAAAGTTTGTAAATTTAAGACAGAAAGCACAAACATCAATAAATTTAACCACAGCAATAAAAAACATGAATAAATTTAACATTAGTAAAATAAACACCAATAAATGTATCTACAAGCAGACTAAAATCTTTGTGCATAAGAAAGAACTGTGTAAAACAGAAGATGAGCCTATGACTGGGAGAAGATATTTTCAAAGCATGCAATTTTTATATGTGTTTAAGGAGATACACAGACTGTTCATAGCACTTTTGTTTGTGACAACAAAAAACTGGGAGGGAGACAGATGTCCATTAACAGGAGATTTGATAAATTGCAGTGTCTTAATACTGTGGATCTCTATATATAGCATCAGTTTGCAGCTTTATGAGATCCAGTGTACCCTTTTTATAACAAATACTTCATCATACCCATTTCACTATCTTAAACTTCCATCTATACATAACATTTACAAAAATAGTATTATATCTTAAGTGCAATATACTGGAGAAATAAAAGGAAGGTAATTTTGAAGAAAATAGTGTATATGTGAACATATAAATGCTTGGTGTGATGATATTATTAGATACAACTAAGCAGTTTTTTACACCTGCAAATAAGGAGGAAGATGGTATATAAGAGAAATAAGATCCCATTGTTGACATTTTCCTTTGTAGGACATTTTGAAACAAGGGCTAAAGAGGTACATTGGTGTGCACATGCAGAGTCATCATGAATGTGACAGCTACAAGGACAGATTGAAACACTGACTTATTGAAAAAATGACTTACTCATTGATACAATGACTTATTGAAAAAATGACAGATTGAAAAAATGACTAACAGTCTTATGAAACTATGTCTTGGTGATTGCTATTCTGGGTCAACTTTTCCCAGGTAGAAGGTATAGCTTGATGTCTTTCTATTTCAGAAACGCTTCTTGAATTATAGTTTTTAGTATTCTGTTCTACTGCTTTGGTTTTATACCTTAGGAACTTCAGGTGTAGGTGTTTTGGATGTTTTTTTAAAAAAATTTTTAAATTTTATTTTATTTACTTTTTTATACAGTGGGTTCTTATTAGTCATCAATTTTATACACATCAGTGTATACATGTCAATCCCAATCGCCCAATTCAGCACACCACCATCCCCACCCACCCGCGGCTTTCCCCCCTTGGTGTCCATACGTTTGTTCTCTACA